>NC_091282.1:322826788-323129819 GCF_032444005.1 Ranitomeya imitator | reverse complement strand
AAATCAGGGGAGATGGCAGACAAAATTACCCCCTCTTTGAGAATACCTGCCGGCTCAGACAAACCCGGAGAATCGGGCACAAAACTCCTAGACAGGGCATCCGCCTTCACATTTTTAGAGCCCGGAAGGTACGAAACCACAAAGTCAAAACGGGAGAAAAACAGCGACCAACGAGCCTGTCTAGGATTCAACCGTTTGGCAGACTCGAGATAAGTCAAGTTTTTGTGATCAGTCAAGACCACCACGCGATGCTTAGCTCCTTCAAGCCAATGACGCCACTCCTCGAATGCCCACTTCATGGCTGGTAACTCTCGATTGCCAACATCATAATTGCGCTCAGCAGGCGAAAATTTCCTGGAAAAGAAGGCGCATGGTTTCATCAACGAGCAATCAGAACTTCTCTGCGACAAAACAGCCCCTGCTCCAATTTCGGAAGCATCAACCTCGACCTGGAACGGAAGCGAAACATCTGGTTGGCACAACACAGGGGCAGAAGAAAAACGACGCAACTCCTGAAAAGCTTCCACAGCAGCAGAAGACCAATTGACCACATCAGCACCCTTCTTGGTTAAATCAGTCAACGGTTTAGCAATGCTAGAAAAATTAGCGATGAAGCGACGATAAAAATTAGCAAAGCCCAGGAACTTCTGCAGACTCTTCAGAGATGTTGGCTGAGTCCAATCATAAATGGCCTGAACTTTAACAGGGTCCATCTCGATAGTAGAAGGAGAAAAAATGAACCCCAAAAATGAAATCTTCTGAACACCAAAGAGACACTTTGACCCTTTCACAAACAAAGAATTAGCACGCAGGACCTGGAACACCATTCTGACCTGCTTCACATGAGACTCCCAATCATCCGAGAAGACCAAAATATCATCCAAGTATACAATCAGGAATTTATCCAGGTACTCTCGGAAGATGTCATGCATAAAGGACTGAAACACTGATGGAGCATTAGAAAGTCCGAATGGCATAACCAGGTACTCAAAATGGCCTTCGGGCGTATTAAATGCTGTTTTCCATTCATCGCCCCGTTTGATACGCACAAGATTATACGCACCACGAAGATCTATCTTGGTGAACCAACTAGCCCCCTTAATCAGAGCAAACAAATCAGACAGCAGCGGCAAGGGGTACTGAAATTTGACCGTAATTTTATTTAGAAGGCGGTAATCAATACAAGGTCTCAGCGAACCATCCTTCTTGGTTACAAAAAAGAAACCCGCTCCCAATGGCGACGATGACGGGCGAATATGACCCTTCTCCAAAGACTCCTTCACGTAACTCCGCATAGCGGCGTGCTCAGGTACAGATAAATTAAACAGTCTACCCTTAGGAAACTTACTACCAGGAATCAAATCGATAGCACAATCACAATCCCTATGCGGAGGTAGGGCATTGGACTTGGGCTCATCGAATACATCCCGGTAATCAGACAAGAACTCTGGGACCTCAGAAGGGGTGGATGATGAGATAGACAGAGATGGAACATCACCATGTACCCCCTGACAACCCCAGCTGGACACAGACATTGATTTCCAATCTAATACTGGGTTATGGACTTGTAGCCATGGCAACCCCAACACGACCACATCATGCAGATTATGCAACACCAGAAAGCGAATATCCTCCTGGTGCGCAGGAGCCATGCACATGGTCAGCTGGGTCCAATACTGAGGTTTATTCTTGGCCAAAGGCGTAGCATCAATTCCTCTCAATGGAATAGGACACTGCAAGGGTTCCAAGACAAACCCACAGCGCCTAGCATACTCCAAGTCCATCAAATTCAGGGCAGCGCCTGAATCCACAAATGCCATGACAGAATAGGAAGACAAAGAGCAGATCAAAGTAACGGACAAAAGAAATTTCGACTGTACCGTACCAATGGTGGCAGACCGAGCGAACCGCTTAGTGCGCTTAGGACAATCAGAGATAGCATGAGTGGAATCACCACAGTAGAAACACAGCCCATTCTGACGTCTGTGTTCTTGCCTTTCAGCTCTGGTCAAAGTCCTATCGCACTGCATAGGCTCAGGTTCATGTTCAGATAATACCGCCAAATGGTGCACAGATTTACGCTCGCGCAAGCGTCGACCGATTTGAATGGCCAAAGACATAGACTCATTCAGACCAGCAGGCATAGGAAATCCCACCATGACATCCTTAAGGGCTTCAGAGAGACCCTTTCTGAAAATAGCTGCCAGCGCAGATTCATTCCATTGAGTGAGCACGGACCACTTTCTAAACTTCTGACAATAAATGTCTATCTCATCCTGACCCTGACACAGAGCCAGCAAATTTTTCTCTGCCTGATCCACTGAATTAGGTTCGTCGTACAGCAATCCGAGTGCCAGAAAAAACGCATCAATATTACATAATGCAGGATCTCCTGGCGCAAGGGAAAATACCCAGTCTTGAGGGTCGCCACGCAATAAAGAAATAATGATTTTAACTTGTTGAACTGGGTCACCAGAGGAGCGGGGTTTCAAAGCCAGAAACAGTTTACAATTATTTTTAAAATTCAAAAATTTAGCTCTATCTCTAGAAAATAACTCAGGAATAGGAATTTTAGTTTCTAACATAGGATTCTGAACCACTAAATCTTGAATGTTCTGTACTCTTATAGTGAGATTATCCATCAAAGAGGACAGACCCTGAATGTCCATGTCCACACCTGTGTTCTGAACCACCCTGATGTATAGGGGAAAAGAAAGACAGAACACAGTGCAAAGAAAAAAAAAATGGTCTCAGAACTTCTCTTTTCCCTCTATTGAGAAGCATTAGTACTTTGGGCCTCCAGTACTGTTATGAACAGGTAATTCAGAACCACAATGGACCTTGAAGTTCAGAGCACACAAGGTGACCCGACCTTTACCAAAAACATAGGACGAGCTCTGAGACGTGGAAACTCTGCTGACCGCAATCCCTAATCCTAACACACCACACTAGAGGTAGCCGTGGATTGCGCCTAACGCTCCCTATGCAACTCGGCACAGCCTGAGAAACTAACTAGCCCTGAAGATCGAAAAATTAGCCTACCTTGCCTCAGAGAAATTCCCCAAAGGAAAAGGCAGCCCCCCACCTATAATGACTGTGAGTAAAGATGAAATACAAACACAGAGATAAAATAGATTTAGCAAAGTGAGGCCCGACTTACTGAATAGACCGAGGATAGGAAAGATAGCTTTGCGGTCAACACAAAAACCTACAAACAACCATGCAGAGGGGCAAAAAGACCCTCCACACCGACTAACGGTACGGAGGTGCTCCCTCTGCGTCTCAGAGCTTCCAGCAAGCAAGAAAAACCAATAAAGCAAGCTGGACAGAAAATATAGCAAAACAAAAATAACACAAGCAGAACTTAGCTTATGCAGGATAGAGAGCCCACAGGAACGATCCAGGAGGAAGCAAGACCAATACTAGAACATTGACTGGAGGCCAGGATCAAAGCACCAGGTGGAGTTAAATAGAGCAGCACCTAACGACTTAACCTCATCACCTGAGGAAGGAAACTCAGAAGCCGCAGTACCACTCTCATCCACCAAAGGAAGCTTATAGACAGAACCAGCCGCATTACCACTCACGACCACAGGAGGGAGCTTGGCCACAGAATTCACAACAGCCTGCCTCCTGTGACTCGCTTCTCCACTGCTGTCACTCCGCTGCCTTCCCACCACAGCCAGATTAGGGACTTGCAGACTATAAGACCCCCCCCCCATTGTCATCCACAATTTTGGAGTGAAATAGTGTGTCTTATAGTTCGAAAAATACGGTAATAAGGGTTAAAAGTTGGCCAGTGATTACTAATTTTTCCAACAAGATTTACAAAAACTTTTTTTAGGACCACATTACATTTGAAGTGACTTTGATGGATCTATATAATAGAAAACACCCAAAAGAGACACAATTCTAAAAACTGAACCCCTCATGGTGCTCAAAACCACATTCAAGAAGTTTATTTACCTTTCAGGTGCTTCACATGAATTTATGGAATGTGGAAAAAAATGTTTAATTGTTTTTCACAAAAATTCTACTTTAGGTCCATTTTTTTATTTTTAATAAGGGTAACAGGAAAAATGGACCACAAAATTTATTGTGCAATTTCTCCTGAGCATGCCGATACCCAATATGTGGGGGAAAAAACATTACTTTTTGGGTGCACAGCAGAGCTCGGAAGGGAAGGATAGCTATTTGACTTTTTCAATGCATAATTTGCTGGAACAGTTAGCGGACGCATTTGGATTTGGTAGCGCAAAATTTGTGAAATTTCTTTTGGAAGGTGACTTGCTCTTTCGTTGAACTACCATTAATGTGGAAGCCCCTATATTTCCATTAGAGTTGACGGACCTGAGTTCTTTTTTTGTGGACTGCTTTGAAGCTTTTGTTAGAAACATTTTACATAACATTTGTGATCACATTTTTCCATCCCTCTACGCTGAGCATTTACATCAGAGTTCCCATTTGTATCTCCGACGAGGGGCAGTACCCCGAAACAAAGTGTCTGCAAATTAAGATTCTGGTTTTGACATTTATCCTAAGTCATGTAACAAGGCTCAACAAAGGGTCGACATTTACTTCTGGGATTGCTACTTCCTATGGGTGGCACTAGAGTTCTAGTTTTCTTCCTCTATGAAGAGACTATTTGCATGTTTCCCAGAGGAGCATTGAGACATGAAAGCCTCCTCATTTCGGCATGCTTAACATGACAGTTGTAAGGATTCGGAGTAGAATCCGAGAGTGGACCCTCTGGGTCGTGACTCTAGAGCCCCCGAGGACGAGCGGACCAGATGGAACCACCCCCTATACAGGGAGCGTTAGGAGCAGGACCTTGGGGGAATGGAGACACAACAGCTAGAGCCAAAGGGATGACCCAAAAGAGAGAAAGAGAGAGACAACGGAGCTTTAGGACTAGCTGGGAACGACAGGAACTCAGGACTTAGCTGGATACGGCAGGAACATGGGACTAGGCAGGATACTGTAGGAACACAGGACTTGGCAGGACACGGCAGGAACACAGGACTTGGCAGGACACGGCTGGAACACAGGACTTTAGCAGGATACGGCAGGAACACAGGACTTGGCAGGACACGGCTGGAACACAGGACTGGCAGGACATGACAGGAACACAGGACTTAGCTGGATACGGCAGGAACACAGGACTTGGCAGGACACGGCAGGAACACAGGATTTTAGCAGGATACGGCGGGAACACGGGACTAGGCAGGACTAAGCTGGTACGCAGAGCAGGGACGGCTGGAACAAGGGCAGACTAAACAAAAACACAGAGTGAAAAACGTAGAGAATAATACAGAGACTAGGGAGCCTAGGGCATAGGAACGCTGACAAAAGACAAAGAACCTACAAAGCAAAGGTGTCTTACCTGGGAAGATGCCGGGAAGAAATACCCGATAGGCGCCGCCATTTTGGGGTGGGGCCATCGGGTCGCGATCTCCCAGAAGGTTCAACGACGCAGGAGACGCGACCGCGCATGCGCAACGAAACCAGACGCCGTGACCCAGCAAAGGAAGAAGCAGAGCGGCAAGGGACAGGGACAGGGTCGAGAGTGCGCCGAGGGATAGGAGAAGGCAGGTAATTATGTGCGGACGTAACAACAGTCTCCGCAAGGAGAAACAATTCCCCTTGGATTCCGGTCAGACACATCTCATACAGCCAAACCAGACCTCATACTTTGCACTGACGATGGGCAGTACCCCGAAACATAGTGTCACCAAGCTGAGACTCTGGTTTTGGCTTTGATCCTAAGTCATGTAACAAGCGTCATTTAATGGTTAACATTGACTTCTAGGATTGCTACTTCCAATAGGTGGACCTAAAGTTTTAGTTCTCGTCCTCTCGGAAGAGATAATTTGGCTGTGATCTGTACACGGACACAGCCAACCAGATCTACTATGTCTATCAGGCCAGGACTTGAGGGGTTACCTTTCAATTAGGTTAGGTTAGGTAAGACTATAGGGTTTGAGGGTGAAAACCCTGTGGAATACTCAGGGCTTGTTATATCTCCTTGACCAACATCTAGGTCGGTTTGCACACTGTTTTTTGGATTTTGTACCAATGTTACTTATCATGGAGATTGTTATTGTTATTATATATTTTTTTAAATAACAGCATGTGTATATCTAAAAAGTGCTGGCATCCGATATCTGTTGATATATACCTTATTGTAAATTTGCTGTGGAGTGTTCTTTTTGGTATTTACCTGTAATTGTTGTTGACCCGTATCCTCTACCCATGTTCTAGGGTTTTTAAATTGTCTTTAAATGCTTGTTGTGTGGTGTTCTCAATAAACTCTATATATATTTTTTGTACCTTATCATTGATGTTGTGATCCTAATTTTTATGCATACGCTTTCTCTATAAGGTTCTCTTTGAGAGAAATAAGCTACAGTACCTTTTGAGCGACATACGGAATGGTGTGTTTGAAAAATGATAATTTTTTTCAATTTCTCATGTTGCAGTGGAAAAGTCAGTGTTACATTTAGGAAGTGGCTTTTTCGGATTCATGCTACACATACACTAAACACTATTTTTGACCCTAGCCTTGGTATCCAGTATTATTCTAATTAAAAGACCCTATAGGAGTCACACTGCATCTATGCAAACAAATCCCTCACTTTAATGAGCCACACAACTTCACCAGAATACTTTACAAAAAATGGGGAAAAAAAAAACAAGTGATGATTAGTGTTGAGCATTCCGATACCGCAAGTATCGGGTATCGGCCGATACTTGCGGTATCGGAATTCCGATACCGAGATCCGATACTTTTGTGGTATCGGGTGTTAGGGCTAGCGGAACGCACCAAATAATAAGACTGATAGTGTACGGTGCGTTCGTAGCCCGGGGTCCACCGTACAGAGATGGAACCTGCTGCTGAGTAATGACGGACTATATGGCGGTACTCATAAGTATACTCGCGTGGGTTAAACTTCACCCAACGTGAAGGAAGCGATCCTGTTGCATCACAGGATCGCGGTACCGCAAATAGAAGGCGAGCAAGCAGTCAGCGAACTTAACCCCAACTAGGATTGAAGTCCGATTAGACCACTTGCTGACACAACACCGCAACAGGGTGTGTTAGGCAACTCTTATAATTAGAGCACCGAAGTGCGAACTGTGCCGTGCTGGCAGACACCACTAAGCACCCAGACGTGGGTCAGGAAGCGCACTACTGGCGCGTGGCGCCGCACTGGAGGTCACAGCAATAGACGCTGATACGTGTGTGACACGTTGAGTGATTTGTCGGGCGCTAGATAGCAGCCATACTCCATACGCGAACAGTCATACAATAGGGTAGGGGTATTTAATGAACGACTTGCACTCACAACAAACACACGTATTCAATTGTACACTAGCGCATGGCCGTGCGGTCATGCGCAGTTTATATAATTGCAGGACAGGAAGTGGCCACAGAAACTTTGCCCTTCCAGGGCCTGCCAAGAGGACCAATGGAATGCGTTGCAGAGCCAGAGCACATGACCCTCGATCTCCAACGGGAGATCTTGCTCTGGGCATGCTCAGTGTGCGCAAACAAGGACTTAGTCCCAGGGAAGTCCGCTCGCCGCTGACCAGCACTGACTTTAATGGCAGGAGCTGAAGAAGCAGCAGTAACTCTCTGTACAGAGTGAGAGCGAGCAAGACACTGGGAGCGACGTCCCTGCTGAGCAGACTCCACTGCGGCTGGAGGAGAATGGGAGACCGCAGCGGAGACAGATCGAGATTCCCCCTGTGCAGCAGAGGAAACTCGACTCCTAACATTACCCCCCTCCTAGGGCCCCCTCCTCCTTGGGCCTCGCTACGCTCGAAGGCAGCAATGAGCTGTGGGGCCCGAATGTTTTCAGCAGGCTCCCAAGACCTGTCCTCTGGACCATAACCCTTCCAATCCACCAAATAAAACTTTTTGCCGCGTACCACCTTGCACCCCAAAATAGCGTTCACCTCGTAATCGTCCGTAGACGAACCCGATGTCCCGGCAGATGACTCGGAAAACCGGGACATGTATACGGGTTTCAAGAGGGACACATGAAAGGTGTCGGTGATACCCAAACGTGGAGGAAGAGCCAGGCGGTAGACCACAGGATTAACCTCTTTGAGAACCTTGAAGGGACCCAAGTAGCGAGGAGCAAACTTAGTGGACTCAACTCTCAGCCTGATGTTACGGGCGGAGAGCCACACCAAGTCGCCAGGGGCAAAAGTCGGAGCGGGGCGCCGATGAACATCGGCGGAGGACCTCATTCTCTCCTTGGAGGCCCGAATGGCATCCTGCGTGCGATCCCAAATGTCCCGTGCCTCCACAGCCCAGTCTGCCACCCTGGGATCAGCGGAAGACACAGGCATGGGCACAGGAACACGCGGATGCTGGCCGTAATTTAAGAGGAATGGAGTCTGACCGGTAGAGTCGGCTACGGCATTGTTAAGTGCAAACTCTGCCCACGGTAGCAAGGATGCCCAGTCATCCTGTCTGGCAGAAACAAAATGTCGCAGATATGTGACCAAGGTCTGGTTGGCCCTTTCTACCAACCCATTCGTCTCGGGATGATATGCCGAAGAGAGATTTAACTCAATACTGAGTAGACGACATAGCTCCCTCCAGAATCGAGATGCAAACTGGGGACCCCGGTCACTAACAATTTTGTCTGGCATACCGTGTAAGCGAAAGATATGCTTGATAAACAATACAGCCAACGCCCGTGCAGATGGTAGCCGTGGAAGAGGCACCAAATGCACCATTTTGGAAAAATGATCGGTGATCACCCAGATAATGGTGCAATTACGAGACTTGGGTAAGCCAACCACAAAGTCCATCCCAACCATCTCCCATGGCCTGTCAGCCACAGGAAGAGGATAAAGCAACCCAGCTGGCCGTTGCCGAGGAGTCTTGTTCCTGGCACAAGAGACACACGCCCGAACGTACTCTGCGACATCACGAGCTATATGCAGCCACCAGTATGTCCTCGCCAGTAACTCTGATGTCCTTTTAGTACCAAAATGTCCACCCACCCTGGACGAGTGCGCCCAAGAGAGAACCTCCGGTCGCAAACTAGATGGAACAAAAGTCTTGCCCGGGGGCACAGACTCCAGCGAAACCGAGGCCACGGTTTTCAAACTCTCGGTGGGGACAATAAGCCGAGGCTCCTCCTCCTCCTCTGCAGATGACACAACGGAGCGAGAGAGAGCGTCGGCTCGAATGTTCTTCTCCCCAGAAAGGAAATGGAGGGTGAAATGAAACCGGGAGAAGAACAAGGACCATCTGGCCTGGCGAGAATTCAACCGCTGAGCTGTCTGCAGATACACCAAATTTTTGTGATCTGTGAAGACTTGGAAGGGAAAACGTGCTCCCTCCAAGAGATGTCTCCACTCCGAGAAAGCCAACTTCATGGCTAGCAACTCCCTGTCCCCGATGGAATAATTCCTCTCTGCTGGTGCGAAGGTCTTGGAGAAAAAGAAGCAAGGATGCTTCCGACCTTGAGCATCCTTTTGGAAGAGGACTGCTCCAGCACCAACAGAAGAGGCATCCACCTCCATGATAAATGGCTTATCAACATCGTGGCGATGAAGAATTGGAGCGCTAGCGAAGTGTGACTTTATAGAGATAAAAGCCTTGGAGACCTCCTCAGACCACAATTTGGGATTCGCCCCCTTCTTGGTGAGGGCTACCAAGGGAGCTACCAAAGTTGAGAAATGCGGGATGAACTGGCGATAATAATTGATGAACCCCATAAAGCGCTGCACCGCTTTAAGAGAATGGGGTTCCTGCCAGTCCATCACAGCCTGTAGTTTGGCAGGATCCATAGCCAATCCCTGGGCTGATATGATGTAGCCTAGGAAAGGTAAGGACTCCTGCTCAAACATACACTTCTCCAACTTGGCATAGAGGGAGTTTGCCCGTAGGAGGTCGAAGACTTTGCAAACATCTCTCCGGTGGGAGTCAATATCTGGAGAGTAGATGAGAATATCATCCAGATAGACTACGACCGAGGTGGAAAGCATATCCCGGAAGATATCGTTCACAAAGTCTTGGAAAACGGCTGGGGCATTACAGAGCCCAAAGGGCATCACCAGATATTCATAGTGCCCATCCCTGGTGTTAAAAGCCGTCTTCCATTCGTCCCCCTCAAGGATGCGAATCAGGTTGTAAGCACCCCGCAGATCTAATTTAGTAAATACCCTTGCTCTCCGAAGCCTATCGAACAGTTCAGATATCAAAGGCAAAGGATATTTATTCTTAACGGTGATGGCGTTAAGACCCCTGTAGTCTATGCATGGACGCAATTCCCCACTCTTCTTCTGCACGAAGAAGAACCCTGCCCCAGCAGGTGACACTGACTTCCTGATGAACCCTCTAGCCAGATTTTCCTGGATGTACTGTGACATTGCCTCCGTCTCCGGGAGAGATAGCGGATAGACTCGACCCCGGGGAGGCTCAGCACCAGGCAAGAGGTCAATAGGACAGTCATAGGGGCGATGGGGCGGAAGGGTCTCCGCCGCCTTTTTGGAGAATACGTCTGCATACGACCAATACTGCTTGGGGAGAGAGGAAAGATGTACCTCAGTTGTAGCTACCTGAACGCACTCCCTCTGACACCTACCCCCACAAGATTCACCCCATCCCAGAATTCTGCCTGAGGACCACTCGATATGAGGAGAGTGGTACCGTAGCCAAGGTATTCCCAACAGGACTTCATCAATTACCTCTGGAATGACGAGCAGGGAAATAATCTCCTGATGAGATGGCGACATGGACAGAGTAAAAGGGATGGTCTGGTGAGTTATCTGTGAGGGCAGAGTCGACCCATTCACCACTCGTACCGTTACAGGTTGAGCTAGCATAACCAGAGGTATTGCGTGGCGTTGGGCGAAGGCAGAAGACATAAAATTGCCCTCCGCCCCAGAATCCACGCAGAGCTCTACCGAGTGGGAGAATGAGCCTATAGTAATTGTCCCCTTAAAGGACAATTTAGAGGCAAACGTCGCCGTGTCTAGTGTACCTCCACTTACGACCACTAGACGCTGACGTTTCCTCGACTGCTGAGGACATCTGGTGGCTAAATGTCCAGACTGCTGGCAAACATGACAGACCCTGAGTGCACAAGCGGTCCGGGACTTAGGTCCCGCTTGTGACACTTCCCTGGCCTCATGTGACTCAGGAACCAGGACCGAAGATTCCAGAGGTTTGGCGAAAGTAGGAGCCAGCCGAAACCTCTGCCTACACTGGGCTCGCTCTAACCTCCGCTCGTTAAAACGGAGGTCAATTCGAGTGGAGACTGTTATTAACTCCTCCAGTGTGGCAGGAATCTCCCTAGTGGCCAGAGCGTCCTTTACATGGTCAGCCAAGCCCCTCCAAAATATGGGAATAAGAGCTTTATCCGACCATTCCAGCTCAGATGCTAAAGTGCGGAATTGGACGGCAAAATGACTGACCAAGGACTCACCCTGAGTTAATGCCAGCAGTTGGAGCGCAGTGTCATGGGTGACTTGAGGTCCTAAAAAGACCTGTTTTAAAGTGCTCAAAAACAGAGGAGCACTCTGCACCACATGATCGCCACGCACCCACAGCGGCGTAGCCCATTCCAACGCCCTGTCCGACAATAGAGACATAATAAATCCCACCTTAGCCCGCTCTGTGGGGAAACGTGCAGCCAGAAGCTCGAGAAGAATAGAGCACTGACTCACGAATCCCCTACAAAATTTGTTATTACCAGAAAATTTTTCTGGCAGCGGGAGGCGAGAAAATGTCGGAACAGGGGTGGCAATGGACAAAGTTGCTGCAGCTACGCTGGCAGCCTGTACAGCAACTGCGGTAACATCCACAGCTGAGGTTGCGCTCTCGAGAGCCGCCAACCTACCCTCCAGCTGCTGTATATACCGCAGGGATTGCTGTTTGTCCGTCATCACTAGCCAGACCCTGGCGCTAGTGTAATGTTAGGGCTAGCGGAACGCACCAAATAATAAGACTGATAGTGTACGGTGCGTTCGTAGCCCGGGGTCCACCGTGCAGTGATGGAACCTGCTGCTGAGTAATGACGGACTATATGGTGGTACTCATAAGTATACTCGCGTGGGTTAAACTTCACCCAACGTGAAGGAAGCGATCCTGTTGCGTCACAGGATCGCGGTACCGCACATAGAAAGCGAGCAAGCAGTCAGCGAACTTAACCCCAACTAGGATTGAAGTCCGATTAGACCACTTGCTGACACAACACCGCAACAGGGTGTGTTAGGCAACTCTTATAATTAGAGCACCGAAGTGCGAACTGTGCCGTGCTGGCAGGCACCACTAGGCACCCAGACGTGGGTCAGGAAGCGCACTACTGGCGCGTGGCGCCGCACTGGAGGTCACAGCAATAGACGCTGATACGTGTGTGACACGTTGAGTGATTTGTCGGGCGCTAGATAGCAGCCATACTCCATACGCGAACAGTCATACAATAGGGTAGGGGTATTTAATGAACGACTTGCACTCACAACAAACACACGTATTCAATTGTACACTAGCGCATGACCGTGCGGTCATGCGCAGTTTATATAATTGCAGGACAGGAAGTGGCCACAGAAACTTTGCCCTTCCAGGGCCTGCCAAGAGGACCAATGGAATGCGCTGCAGAGCCAGAGCACATGACCCTCGATCTCCAACGGGAGATCTTGCTCTGGGCATGCTTAGTGTGCGCAAACAAGGACTTAGTCCCAGGGAAGTCCGCTCGCCGCTGACCAGCACTGACTTTAATGGCAGGAGCTGAAGAAGCAGCAGTAACTCTCTGTACAGAGTGAGAGCGAGCAAGACACTGGGAGCGACGTCCCTGCTGAGCAGACTCCACTGCGGCTGGAGGAGAATGGGAGACCGCAGCGGAGATGGATCGAGATTCCCCCTGTGCAGCAGAGGAAACTCGATTACTAACATTGGGTATCGGTATCGGATCAATAGGGATGTGTAAAATAAAGAATTAAAATAAAAAATATTGATATGCTCACCTCTCCGGCGGCCCCTGGACATCACGCTGGTAATCGGCCGGCTTCTTTGTTTAAAATGAGCGCGTTTAGGGCCTGGGAATGACATCGCGGCTTCTGATTGGTCGCGTGCCGCTCATGTGACCGCCACGCGACCAATCAGAAGCCGCGACGTCATTCGCAGGTCCTAAATTCCTAGAATTAGGAATTTAGTGAATGAGAATGACGTCGCGGCTTCTGATTGGTCGCGTGGCGGTCACATGAGCGGCACGCGACCAATCAGAAGCCGCGACGTCATTCGCAGGTCCTAAACGCGCTCATTTTAAACAAAGAAGCCGGCCGGTTACCAGTGTGATGTCCAGGGCCCGCCGGAGAGGTGAGCATATCAATATTTTTTATTTTAATTCTTTATTTTACACCTCACTATGGATCCCAGGGCCTGAAGTAGAGTTTCCTCTCCTTCAGACCCTGGGAACAATCAGGATACATTCCGATACTTGATGTCCCATTGACTTGTATTGGTATCGGATATCGGTATCGGTGATTTCCGATATTTTTCGGGTATCGGCCGATACTATCCGATACCGATACTTTCAAGTATCGGACGGTATCGCTCAACACTAGTGATGATTAAATGCCTACTGCTGAAATGATAGAAATAGCAGGACAAATGTATACTCAGCAAAACTAAAATACATTGAGCAATTAAACTAAATTGCAAGGTGAATACTCTGAGTATATATGGCTCCCCAGGAGTTCAGGTACCACAGTGTTGCAGCCTTCCTCTCAGGGAGGGTGATGCCATGCCAGGAAACGAGGAGGATCCCTTTGACAGGTAATCTTACATGCAGCATGTTCTGACTCCAGGCCAGAAGAGGGAGCTCTGAACCCGTTTTTCAGGGTTCATATCCCTAGATAGATATACATTCTGGTCTGGAGGAGGAGTTAGGTAGTCTGATGCAGACAAGGAACAGAGAAAAAGCACAGGAGTAGTCAGGAGCTAGAAGAGAGCTGCAAATGAGCTCCCTCTAAGCTAGAGCGCAGAAACCGGGCACCTGGAGCCGGAGGCTGTGTGCAACTACAAGTCCCACGGCAGAATCGGAGGGCAGGAAATTGGAAGTGATTTGTCAACATTACACCTGAGGTACAGCAACATCTAGAGCCTGGAGTCACCGTGGATAGAGACCCCAAGGAAACAGCTCGAGTTGCCTACCCTGCAGGAACTGTCCCAGGACCGAGAGTAAGAGAGGACCTTTTCAGGAAGCCGCAGGCAGCAAGGGACTAATATTCAGCGCATAGTGGAAGGCTTCCAATCTGACCTGACCAAGGGGGTTCAATTCATTTCCAGACTGCCTGTACTCCATCGTCACCTGTTGCTGACACCCTGGACTGAGACTGCCTACCAACAGTAAACCAGGTAAAGAGACTGCAGCCCTGTGTCCTCCATTTATTTCCGGCATCACACCTTCCTTGCCAAACATATCGGGAGCCCTGGGGACACATCTTCACCTGTGGGAAGCCATACCATCTTTGGTGCAGTACTATCACACCCAGTGGACCCCTATAAGCAGCGTCAGTCACTCCTGACTGAGTACCACAGGTGGCGTCACAAACTTTTTATTATTTTTCAAGTCCCTTTAAAGACTATCCCTTTTACTTGGGTGCCTAGGGCCATGGACTGGGTCGCTGCCACCGTGACCACCCCTTTAATAGCGACCAGACCCGGTACTGAGTACCTCACGGCTCTGGCGGGCGTTCCATATATATTTACACTAAATTTTCCATGGAATATACAAAAACATTCACACTAATTTTACATAAGGATTTTCAACTGCTAGAAGGCCTTTATTTATTATAGGTAATGTTACTATTAAAATGTAAAATGCAAAAATATATATTTATTTCCATTTAAGTTTATGCAATTAAACTTTGCTGTGTTTACATTTGGAAAAAAAACTTTAAAAACATTAAACATTATTCCATAATATTAAACATTATTTTTTCATCCCATGTTATGCAAGTAAGAACTTGATATGTCTTCTTTTAATATGAAATATGTGCTTTAGTCTAATTGTAGAGCATAATAATAGGACCAAATATCCATTATGTTTTCTTCTTGGAGTTAACAATATACTGTATGTGAGTCATGATGTTGAAAGGGTGACCTCTTGTGGCTGTTATGTGTAAAACAGTAGTGATAATTGACAATAACCATACGTATGCAATTCTGTAATGTATATAAATTCTTAATAAAAATCTAAATCAGGTAGCTTTATTTATTTTCATTAAGATTGAGAATGCCATTAGAAACAACACTGGTTGGGACTTTTTGTGGGACAAGCTGTACTGGAAAATAGGAAACAAAATCCAAGTGCAGTGAAATTGCAAAAAAAGTACAATCCCAAACTAGCTTTTTGTTTGGCTTTTTTACTAGGTTCACTAAATGCTAAAACTGACCTGCCATTATGATTCTCCGGGTCATTACGAGTTCATAGACACCAAACATGTCTTGGTTATTTTTTATCTAAGTGGTGAAAAAAAATTCCAAACTTTTTAAAAAAAAATTGTGCCATTTTCCGATACCCATAGCATCTCCATTTTTCATGATTTCATGCTGGATGAGGGCTTATTTTTTGTGTAAAAAAGCCAAGAAGCCAGCGCTGCCCATGGTCAGTACACAATGCATAAAGTGCATATGCACATATTAATTTCTAGCTGTACTTTAAACTGAGACATTTAGCAAACAATTGATCAATTATTTGAGCTACCCCACCATGTCACGGCATTCTCAGAAAGGGGCAGTCCTACTTTACGTTTTTTATATACGCTGTGCCATTATGGCCTCCTAAATGTATTAAAAGCAAGACTATATTAAATGCGGACGTACTTGAAGCATTTCTGAAACACTCCCATGGCGCCAAAAGGACAAGCGCAGAAAATGGCCGACCTGGTCTGGGCAAGACGTACGGACATTTCAGATCTGACCTCCACACTGCCAAACAAGCAACCATGGATGAAGGGTGAAACAGGCCCAGACACAGATGCATAATCAAGTAGAGCCTATGGGGGAGAGTAGGTCTGCTGCAAGTGTGTACAGCAGCATAGATCAATCACGATAAAGACAGATAAAATGGCGTGCATAACCAAGCGCGTATGGCAAAAAGCGGGGTCAGCCACCAACCAATATCAAATTAAAAAACCAAGAAGCCAGCGGTGCCCATGGTCAGCACGCAATACATAAAGTGTATATGCACATATTGATTTCTACCTGTACTTTAAACAGACATTTAGCAAACAATTGATCAGTTTGAGCTACCCCGCCACATCACGGCATTCTTTTTTGCGTGCTGAGCTGACGTTTTTAATTATATCATTTTGGTGCAGATATGATCTTTTGATCGCTCGATATTGCATTTTAATGCAATGTCTTGGCGAGTGGCAATCAAAATACCGTAAATCTGGCATTTTGACTTTTTTCTCATTACGCCATTTAGCGATCAGGTTAATCTTTTTTTATTTTGATAGATTGGGCGATTCTGAAAGCGGCAATACCAAATATGCGTGTGTTTGATTTTTTTAATTGTTTAATTTTGAATGGGGCAAAAGGGGGGTGATTTGAAGTTTTATATTTTTTTATATTTTTAAAACCATTTTTTTTTACTTTTGGCATGCTTGAATAGTCTCCATGAGAGACTAGAAGCTGCCATAACCTGATCGGATCTGCTACATACAGGCAATGATCAGATCTCCTGTATTTAGCAGAATTGCTCACTTGCTATGAGCGCCGACCACTACGCAGCGCTTATAGCAAGCCGGCAGTGACAACCATAGTGGTCTCCATGCCAACCCACCGGTGACCCGCGATCACATGACGGGGATCACTGTGGGGCGGATTTCCGGCACGATTGCACGAAATGCATGTTAAATGCCGCTGTCAGCTATTGACATCAGCATTTAACGGGTTAAATGTTTATGCTCAAGATTTTTGACCTGCGTTAGCCTAAAGGCCAAAACACTATTAATCAGCTGAATGCTAGGCTGAACTACAGTATTTGGAAAAGCTGCATATGTGAGCAAGTTGCTGTGCTTAGTCGAAAATTAAAGTCCTCAGAGAACTACATGAAGCTAGCCAAAGACTGGAATATCTTTGCTGTAACCTGTGCTTCTGAACAGGGAATTGGTGGGCCCTTGTCCAACTCCAAAGCCGTGTTCCGAGCACAGCCATGTAATAATCCAGCTGCTTTGCTCTGAACACTGATTTAGCACAGATTCTGCTTAGCCAGTGTAACGCCTTAGGCCGGCGTCACACTGGCATTTTAAACGGCCGAGTGCAATGCGATAAAAAATCGCATTGCACTCGGACCAATGTTAAGCTATGGGGCAGCTCCCACCAGCTGACTTTTTGTCGGCCATTTTCCTTTGTCCGAGACAATCGCAGCACTGTTTGGGCCCCAATAGTTGTTGTCCAATTTGTCCTGAGTACGCTGATACCCCATATATTGGGGTAAACCCTGTTTGGACGCATGGGAGAGCTCGGAAGGGAAGGAGCACTGTTTTACTTTTTCAACGCAGAATTGGCTGGAATTGAGATCGGACGCCATGTTGCGTTTGGAGAGCCCCTGATGTGCTTAAACAGTGGAAACCCCCTAATTCTAACTGAAACCCTAACCCAAACTCTCCCCTAATCCCAACCATAACCCTAACCACACCCCTAACCCTAATCACAACTGTAAATGCAACCCAAATCCTAATTTTAGCCCCAACCCTAACCCTAACTTTAGCCCCAACCCTAACCCTAACTTTAGTTCCAACCCTAACCCTAACTTTAGCCCCAACCCTAACCCTCACTTTAGCCCCAACCCTAACACTAACCCCAACCCTAACCCCAACCCTAACTTTAGCCACAACCCTAACCCTAACTTTAGCCCCAACCCTAACCCTAACTTTAGCCCCAACCCTAACCCTAATGGGAAAATGGAAATAAATACATTTTTTTAAAATTTTATTATTTTTCCTAACTAGGGGGGTGATGAAGGGGTGTTTGGTTTACTTTTATAGCTTTTTTTGGCTGACTTTTATGATTGGCAGCTGTCACACAAAAAGATGCTTTTTATTACAAAAAATAGTTTTTGCATCACCACATTTTGAGAGCTATAATTTATCCATATTTTGGCCCACAGAGTCATGTGAGGTCTTTTTTTTTTAGGGACGATTTGATGTTTTTATTAGTAACATTTTCGGGCACATGACATTTTTTTATCGCTTTATATTCTGATTTTTGGGAGGCAGAATGAACAAAAACCAGCAATTCCTGAATTTCTTTTAAGGGGGCGTTTATACCGTTACGCATGTGGTAAAATTGATAAAGCAGCTTTATTCTTCGGGTCAGTACGATTACAGCGATATCTCATTTATAGCAAAATAATTGTTTTTGCATCGCATTATTCTGAGAGCTATAACTTTTTTATTTTTCTGCTGATGATGCTGTTTGGTGGCTTTTTTTGCAGGACAGCGGTACCATGGATCTTTATATACGTCTTTTTTATCACATTTTATTGCACTTTTTATTCGGCAGTATGATGATAAAGCATTGCTGTTTGCCTCGTTTTTTTTTTTTTTTTTGCGGTGTTCACTGAAGGGGTTAATTATTAGGATAGTTTTATAGAGAGAGTCATTACGGATGCGGCAATACCAAATATGTGTACTTTTATTGTTTTTTTATTTACATAAATAAATGGATTTATTTTACACTTTATAACATTGTCCCAGGGTGGGACATCACTATATTTCATCAGATCGCTGATCTGACACTTTGCATAGCACTGTGTCAGATCAGCGATCTGACAGGCAGTGCAGGGGGCTTTCCGGCACCTGCTCTAAGCAGGCATCTGCAAGACACCTCAGTGAAGGAGCTGGAAGAAGCCCGTGGCCATTTTGGATCCGGGG
Source organism: Ranitomeya imitator (assembly GCF_032444005.1). Taxonomy (NCBI): domain Eukaryota; kingdom Metazoa; phylum Chordata; class Amphibia; order Anura; family Dendrobatidae; genus Ranitomeya; species Ranitomeya imitator. The sequence goes on along the minus strand of NC_091282.1, from coordinate 323,110,907 downwards.
ACTCCTTCCAGAACACCGGAACAACGCGATTGCATCGTTGTTCTGGTGGGAGAGCGCAGGGAGCCCCCGTCCCTGCGCGATGCCCCTCTATGTCGCTCTCACTACTGACAGCGGCATCAGAGGGGTAAAATGCCCATGATCGGCACTAGCACACCCACGTGATCACCGCGGTGCTCATTGTGAGACCGCACAATGGTGCCGCCGTACTAGTACTGCGGTTTGTGGGAACTCAGTTCCCGCAGAGCAGTACTAGTACGGCGCATGTCGGGAAGGGGTTAATCAAATTGTTATGAATTAAGATAATGTTTAGAAAATCCAGTTTACTGAGCCACGTGACTATGTAAAATCTCAGTAAGCTTGTTGTACCACTGTGTGCAATGCCCTTAGACATTATTTTATTCTCTGTCATTGCAGTGGAAGAGGTTATGAGATGCTGGCGCCTCATCCGCTACCAGTATAGGAGGGAAAGACAGCAGCGGGCCAGGAGTGGTGCTTCTGCACCTACATAGCGCAAATATATTTATTATGACCGCCTGTCATTTCTCGATCCCAGTATGGATCTCAGACTGTAAGTTCATACATCACACCACATTACAAATATGTATATTATGCTCATATGTATAATCAGATTCAGAGGCCATAATTGATCCAGTCGGGGAAGGTAAAGAGGTGGCTGGCCAATCTTCTCAGCCTTCCAGCTACATCCCTCAAGGTCCTTCTGCACCAGCACCAGAAGCTCCTCCAACAAGCCCAGAAGCTGCACCAGCACCCACAGCTGCACCAGCACCCATAAGCCTGGACGATCCAGGAAATAGCAGCAGCCCTACTGTACCGCTGGAAGCCTCCCCACAGCCTGCTGTAATATCTTGCCGTGGGCAACGAAGGAGATATATCTTTATTGCAAGGAGACAAATGGATAAGAGGGTTCTGAACTATCTGTCCATGGCTGCCCAGGATGAGGGTGAGGAGGCATATTCCTGCAGCCTGGCTCAATACCTCTGTCCCCTACCCCATGAGGTGAGGCTACGTGTGAGAGGGTGCATTCAGATCCTTATTGATGCATGCACACCCCCAAATATCCCACATGAGGTGTTTGAACTCATCGAGAGGTGGCAGCTGTCACTCCGTAACCTCATGACAGTTCAAACAAACCACAAGTGCATGGTCAACAGGGATCTGATGCACCTCCTCCACGTGGGCCTACACCTCAACCCATTCCCCCTCAAAACCAACCATTGCCACAACAGCCACAAATGGCATCCTATCAACAACCTTCCCAATATGGCCACTTATACAGACCCAGTGTTGGAAGCTGGTCCCAACCTGGGTTTGGACGACATGGCCTTATTGGGGGATGTGTCACGTGGCTTCCATAATCACCAGGAGTCACATTTACAATATCCCTATGGTCACTTGGAAAGTCTCCAATCTGACCATGGGCAACATCTACAGCATAGCCAAGAGTATGTGTGGCACCCCAGGAGTTCGGGCAGCACAGTAGTGCTGCCTTCCTCTCGGGGAGGGTAGTGCTGTGCCTGGAGACAAGAGAGATCCCTTTGGCAGGTAATCTCACACACAACACCATCTGAATCCAGGCAGCCAGGAGAGGGAGCTCAAAACCCTGTTTTAGGGCAGCTTCTCTGAATAAAGATCCTGGTCTGGAGACGTGAAGTCAGTAGAGTTCAGTTCAGTCTGGAGCAGACAGGAAAGGAGCAGAGGAGAGATTGAGGGCTCAAGGCGGTGACGATTAGGCCCCTAAGAGCCAGAGCACAGAAATCGGGCACCGGGAGCCCGAGATTTTGGATAGCTGTAAGGTCCACAGCAGAGCCGGAGGGCATAGGACTATAATTATACTGCCCCTACCATACCTGAGGCAAAGCAGCAGATTGAGCCTGGAGTAACCGTGTCAGAGACCCCCAAAAGTACAGCTCAAGCTGCCTGCCATGCAGGTTCTGTCCCAGGAAAGTAGAGAAAAAGGAGTACTTTGCCAGCAAACCACAGGTAGCAAGGTACGAGAAACCCAGCGCAAAGAGTAAGGCTCCCAACTTGACCTGCCAAGGGGACTTCTTCTTGTTTCCGGACTGCCTGGACTCCTGTGTCTGTTGCCGGTACGTTGGACTGAGGCCTACTATAACTCCAGTAAACCAGGTAAAGACTGCACCCCTGAGCCCTCTGTTATTTACCAGCAACACATCATCCCTACCATATACCTGTGGGAAGCGTCACCATCCAGCCGCTATACAATCACCCCTTTAAGCGGCGTCGGTCCCTACTGACCGAGACCCACAGGTGGTGTCACAAAAATAGACTTTCACAATACTCCTTAAAAGACCATTCCCCTTTTTGTTGAGTCCCATAGCCACAGACCGGGTCGCTGCCACCATGACATCCCCTTTAAGAGCAACCGGACCCGGTACTTAGTATCCCCTTTGCCCTGGTGGGCATCTCATATGTACCCACACAGGATGAAGGACAATTTAGTCAACAAAAGCAGCAAGAGACTGAATCTGGATTGCCACCACCACCTCACCAATGTTTTGAAATCTTTAATTTTGTTTTTGTTATGTATTTTGCAGGCGTGTACTACGGAGGACATAGAATGAACTTCAATCCAATATTACAGCCAGCATGCAGCCAGCTGGTAAGGAAAGAGTGAATCAAACACCCAAAAAACTCCGCCTCCATGGCTGAAGATTGTTCCCTCCAAATTCACGTGACAGTGTCCCTTTAAATAAGTCAAATCAGCACACACAGTAAGTTAACTGAAAAAGTGATTTATATATAGACAAAAATTGTAAAATTATAACATAGAGACAGTATACTCTTGCCAGGGAGTAGCACCCTGAGGTGCAACAAAATAATTTGTAAAGATATCCCACATATCCACATTGCCAAACACACCTTCTGTACCATCAGATGAGGAGCATTCATGTAGTCTGGCAAAATGATATAGGTTTACACAAGCTTTGATTACTTCAATGACGTTGCCTTCACTCATCTGAAGTCCGGGGAGGATGGGGCGGAGTTTCGGCCACACATGCGCGGTAGAAAATGGCGGAAGCGATGGAGAAAAAAACGTTCACTTGAATGTTTTTTCCAGACGACGGTCCGCCAAAACACAACGGATCTGTTGCACGACGGACACTACGTGTGGCCATCCGTCGCGCTCCGTCACTAATAAAAAGTCTATTTGTACAAAACGCGTCCTGCGAGCACATTTGCAGGATCCGTTTTTTTCCCAAAATGACGGATTGCGATGGATTGTTAAAAACGCAAGTGTGAAAGTAGCCTTAGAAACATCGGCCTTTCTATTATATATCTATGCATATATCTATCTATAGATAGATATAGCTATAGATACATAGATGTATCTATCCATGTATCTGGCTGCTTTCACACATCAGGTTTTTGACGTCAGGCACAATCCGGCGAGTTTTGAAAAAAACGGATCAGTTTTTTCCGCCGGATCCGTTTTTTCAACCAGATCAGTTTTTTCCACCGGATCCGTTTTTTTCCACCGTATCTGTTTTTTTCGCAGGTTCCGTTTTTTCCACAGGATCTGTTTTATCCACCAGATCTGTTTTTTTCCACCAGATCCGTTTTTTTCCGCAGGATTTGTTCTTTTACACCAGATCCATTTTTCTCCTCCAGATCCGTTTTTTTCCGCAGGATCTGCTTTTTCCACCGAATCCGTTTTTTTTCACCGGAACCGTTGTTTTCCGCGGGATCTGTTTTTTTCACCGGTTCTGTTTTTTTCAGCAGAATCCGTTTTTTTCCACCGGATCCGTTTTTTTTCCCGGGATCATTTTTTCCACCGGATCCGTTTTTTTCCGCCAGATTCATTTTTTTCCACCGGACCCGGGTTTTTTCTGCCGGATCCGTTTTTTTAAAAACTCGTCAGATTGTGCCTGATGGCAAAAACCTGATGTGTGAAAGCAGCCAGATATATGAATAGATACATCTATGTATCTATAGATATATCTATCAATATATCTATAGATAGATATATCCATAGAGATATAATAGAAAGGCCGATGTTTCTAAGGGTACTTTCACACTTGCATTTTTAGCAATCCGTCGCAATCTGTCGTTTTGGGAAAAAAATGGATCCTGCAAATGTGCTCACATGATGCATTTTTTACCCAGAGACTTGTAATAGCGACGGATCGCGACGGATGGCCACACGTCACGTCCGTCGTGCAACGGAGCCTTTGTGTTTTGGCATACCGTCGGAATGAAAAAACGTTCAAGTGAACTTTTATTGTCCGTCACATCTGCCATTTTCTACCGCGCATGCGCGGCCGAAACTCCGCCCCCTCCTCCCCAGACTTCATGGAGGCAGCGGATGAGTTGAAAAACTGCATCCGCTGCCCACGTCGTGCACAAATTTCACAACGTCCGTCAGTACGTCGGCCCGACGCATAGCGATGGCCCTGTACCGACGCAAGTGTGAAAGAGGCGTTAATGAGCGTTGAATTAAAAAAAACAGAAAAAAACGTTGTGGGCTCCCGCGCAATTTTCTGAGCCAGAGGGGGAAAGTTGACGGCCGGGGGCCAATATTTATAGCCTGCTATGAATATTAGCCCGCAGCTTTCTGCGTAGCCTTTACTGGCTATTAAAATAGGGGGACCCCCCAAAAAATGACGTGGGGTCCCCTATATTTTATAGCCAGAAAGGCTACGCAGACAGCTGCGGGCTGATATTCATAGCCTAGAGAGGGGCCATGGATATTGGCACCCCCTCGGCTACAAACACCAGTCCGCAGCCGCCCCAGAAATGGTGCATCTGTAAGATATGCCAAATCTGGCACTTAGCCCCTCTCTTCCCACTCCCGTGTAGCGGTGGGATATGGGGTAATAAGGGGTTAATGTCACCTTGCTCTTTTAAGGTGACATTAAGCCGGGTTAATAACGGAGAGACCTATCCATTATTAATTGAATAGTAATAAAGAGTTAGTAAAACACGCACACATCAGTAAAAAAGTATTTTAATATTCTTCATTTAACCATACTTACCATACTTCAGCGCCTGCAAAAAACGTAAAATAATAAACTGTATACTACCTGTCCACCGTAGTCCAATTAATAACGAGGGTCCCACGACGATCTCCCCTGTGGAACAGTGACATCGGGTGATGTCACTGCTCTATAGGACCCTCAGTGACACACTGATAGGAGACAATGGCTCTTGCAGCGCATCACTGAGAGCTTACCTTAGGACAAAGTCTCACTTTATGGCAATTGCTGCGTGGGAAATTTTTTTTTACAGTGGCGGAGGAATACAGTGCGGAAGGATACCTTCCTCTCGTCATTGTGTTCCTGGAGCCCCTGGAGAGCAGTTGCATCAGTTGATGCTGCGGTTCTCCATGGGAGATCGTCGCGGGACACTCGTGGATTTCTGCGGACAGGGACTTTATTGGTTGTTTGTAATTTTAATATTTTTTACAGGTGACACTGTCTTCAGGGATCAAAATGACAGGTAATGGTGAGTATGTACTCTCGGTTATATGTACTGTATGTCTGTATGTATGTATTATACTGTATGCAATGTATGAATGTATTGTTTGTAGTATGTATGTTGTATTTATGTTTTTTTTTGTTTTTACATCCAACACATTAGCCGGATGATGGGACCACTACTGTCCATCATTGGCTAATGTGTCAATCACAGTCATTGTTGCAGGCATCGTTTGATGGGACTTGTAGTCCCATCGGACGATGCCTGCACAGACCCCAGACAGCCCGCACAGAGCCCCGGCAGGCCGCACAGAGCCCCGGCAAGCCCACACAGAGCCCCGGCAAGCCTGCACAGGGCCCCGGTAAGCCCGCACAGACCTCTGGCAGCCCGCACAGAGCACCGGCAGGCCACACAGAGCCCCATAGGCCATATAGAGCCCCGGCAGGCATGCACAGAGCCCCGGCAGGCACACACAGAGCCATGGCAGGCACGCTGAGCCCCGGCAGTCCGCACAGAGCCCCGGCAAGCCACACAGAGCCCCGACAGGCACGCACAGAGCCCCGGCAGGCTGCACAGAGCCCCGGCAGGCACGCACAGAGCCCCGGCAGCCCGCACAGAGCCCCGGCAGGCCGCACAGTCCCCCGAGAGGCCTGTACAGATCCCCGGAAGGCCCGCACAGACCCCGCCCGCACACACAGACACGCACAGTGTCCGTCCACGCACAGGATGTAGAAGGACAGAAAGGGCTTATTTACATTCCGATATATGTGTCCCATTGACTTGCATTGGTATCGGGTATCTGTATCGGCGATATCCGATACTTTTTGGATATCGGCCGATCCAATCCGATACCGATACTTCTTGATATCGGAAGGTATCGATCAACACTACTGATCACTGAAGCAGCACCTCATTGTGTCCTGGTTTTCATCATGGCAATGTTGAGGTTGTAGATGGATTATGGAGTGGGACAGTATTGCTAATCTTCACTTTGGAAAGGTGAGGTGCATGGTTGTTTATTATATTTGTTATTTTTTTACAGCGGACAAGGGCATCAATGGATTAGGAGTAAGGTAAATATACCTTTGTTTTTTACTTTTAAATAAATGTGTAAAAAATGGGTGTTGATTTTAATTTCAAATAACAGATTTAGTTCACACTCTTAATTTCAAAAAGTACTGTGGGGTAAATAATGTGGACATCTTATAGATGCCTCTCCATTACAAACCCATGGGCTTGATGTCACCTTATATGTTGTGAGTTCTGTTTTTGGGCTCCCTCTGGTGGTTACTGATGGTACTGGGTGACTTGTCTTTCCTGGGTCTCTGGGTTCCACCTGTTCCATCAGGATATGGGAGTTTCCTATTTAACCTGGCTTTGCTGGCATTTCCTCGCCGGTTATCAATGTATCCAGTGTGTCTTGTTACCTCTGCTCCCTGCTCCTAGAACCTTCTGGTCAAGCTAAGTTTGGATTTTCCTGTTTTGGTGTTTTGCTTTATTTGGTTTTTAGTCCAGCCTGCAGATATGTGATTCTCTGCTGCTGGTTGCTCTAGTGGGCTGAAATTGCTCCTCATGTACCATGAGTTGGCACATGAGTTCAAGTAATTTCAGGATGGTTTTTTGAAGGGTTTTTCGCTGACCGCGCAGTTCACTTTTGTATCCTCTGCTATCTAGCTTTAGCGGGCCTCATTTTGCTGAAACTGTTTTCATACTGCGTATGTGCTTTCCTCTCACTTCACCGTCATTATATGTGGGGGGCTGCTATTTCTGTGGGGTATTTCTCTGGAGGCAAGAGAGGTCTGTGTTTCTTCTAATAGGGGTAGTTAGATCTTCGGCTGGAGCGAGACGTCTAGGATCATCGTAGGCACGTTCCCCGGCTACTTTTATTTGTGTGTTAGGTTCAGGGTCGCGGTCAGCTCAGGTTCCATCGCCCTAGAGCTTGTTTGTATCTGTGCTTGTCCTTTAGTGATCCCCTGCCATTGGGATCATGACAGTATAACCGGCCCACAAAGTGTTAATTGTATTGGCTGAAGTAGGAGGATAAGTAGTCTGAGGAAGTTTTTTTTTTTTTTTTTTTCCCTCTTTCCCTCAGAGTTTGCTGCCTAGCCTTATTGCAGCCTGGCTACTTCCTCCTCCTCTTAATCTTTGAATGGCTCTGATCTCAGCTGTTTATCATGGACGTCCAGAGTTTGGCTTCCAGCCTGAATAATCTTGCCGCTAAGGTTCAAAATATACAGGATTTTGTTGTACATGCTCCTATGTCTGAACCTAGAATTCCTGTCCCAGAGTTTTTTTCTGGAGATAGATCTCGTTTTCTGAATTTTAGGAACAATTGCAAGTTGTTTCTTTCTTTGAAATCTCGCTCCTCGGGAGACCCTGCTCAGCAAGTCAAGATTATTATATCTTTCCTGCGGGGTGACCCTCAGGATTGGGCATTTGCATTGGCACCAGGGGACCCTGCGTTGCTTAATGCGGATGCGTTTTTTCTGGCATTGGGTTTGCTCTATGAGGAACCTAACCAAGAGATTCAGGCTGAAAAAGCTTTGTTGGCCCTCTCTCAGGGGCAAGATGAAGCAGAAATTTATTGTCAAAAATTTCGGAAGTGGTCGGTGCTTACTCAGTGGAATGAGTGCGCTCTGGCTGCAAAGTTCAGAGATGGCCTTTCTGAGGCCATTAAAGATGTTATGGTAGGGTTCCCTGCGCCTACTGGTCTGAATGAGTCTATGACTATGGCTATTCAGATTGATCGGCGTTTACGGGAGCGCAAACCTGTGCATCATTTGGCGGTGTCGTCTGAACCGTCACCTGAGATAATGCAATGTGATAGAATTCAGTCCAGAAGTGAACGGCAAAAGTATAGGCGGAAAAAAGGGTTGTGCTTTTATTGTGGTGATTCAGCTCATGTTATATCAGCATGCTCTAAACGCACAAAAAAGGTTGATAAGTCTGTTGCCATTAGTACTTTACAGTCTAAGTTCATTCTGTCTGTGACTCTGATTTGTTCATTATCATCCATTTCCGTCGATGCCTATGTGGATTCAGGCACTGCCCTGAGTCTTATGGATTGGTCATTTGCCAATCGCTGTGGGTTTAGTCTGGAGCCTCTGGAAGTCCCTATTCCTTTGAAGGGAATTGACTCTACACCTTTGGCTATGAATAAACCTCAGTACTGGACACAAGTGACCATGCGTATGACTCCCGTTCATCAGGAGGTGATTCGCTTCCTGGTACTGTATAATTTGCATGATGTCCTAGTGCTTGGTCTGCCATGGTTACAAACTCATAATCCAGTCCTTGACTGGAAATCAATGTCTGTGTTAAGCTGGGGTGGTCAGGGGGTTCATGATGATGCACCTCCAATTTCTATCGCTTCATCTACTCCTTCTGAGATTCCTGTGTTTTTGTCTGATTATCGGGATGTTTTTGAGGAGCCTAAGCTCAGTTCGCTTCCTCCTCACAGGGATTGCGATTGTGCTATAAATTTAATTCCAGGCAGTAAATTTCCTAAAGGTCGTTTGTTCAATCTGTCAGTGCCAGAGCATACTGCTATGCGGGATTATGTTAAGGAGTCCTTGGAAAAGGGACATATCCGTCCATCTTTGTCCCCTTTGGGAGCAGGTTTTTTTTTCGTGGCCAAAAAAGATGGTTCCTTGAGGCCTTGTATAGATTATCGTCTTTTGAATAAGATTACCGTAAAATATCAGTATCCTTTGCTATTGTTGACTGATTTGTTTGCTCGCATTAAGGGGGCTAAATGGTTCACTAAGATTGATCTTCGGGGTGCGTATAATCTTATACGAATAAAGCAAGGTGATGAGTGGAAAACCGCATTTAATACGCCTGAGGGCCATTTTGAGTATTTGGTAATGCCTTTTGGACTTTCTAATGCTCCTTCAGTCTTCCAGTCCTTTATGCACGATATTTTCCGTGAATATCTGGATAAATTTATGATTGTGTATTTGGATGATATTTTGTTTTTTTCTGATGACTGGGAGCCTCATGTTCAGCAGGTCAGGAAGGTGTTTCAGGTCCTGCGGGCCAATTCCTTGTTTGTAAAAGGCTCAAAGTGTCTCTTTGGAGTCCAGAAGATTTCTTTCTTGGGGTATATTTTTTCCCCTTCTACTATTGAGATGGATCCCGTCAAGGTTCAGGCTATTTGTGACTGGACGCAGCCTACATCTCTTAAGAGTCTACAGAAGTTCTTGGGCTTTGCTAATTTCTATCGTCGTTTTATAACTAATTTTTCTAGTGTTGTTAAGCCTTTGACGGATTTGACTAAGAAGGGTGCTGATGTTGCTGATTGGTCTCCTGCGGCTGTGGAGGCCTTTCAGGAACTTAAGCGCCGGTTTTCTTCTGCTCCTGTGTTGCGTCAGCCAGATGTTTCGCTCCCTTTTCAGGTTGAGGTTGATGCTTCCGAGATTGGAGCGGGGGCGGTTTTGTCACAGAGAAGCTCCGATTGCTCAGTGATGAAGCCATGCGCGTTTTTTTCTAGAAAGTTTTCGCCGGCTGAGCGGAATTATGATGTTGGTAATCGGGAACTTTTGGCCATGAAGTGGGCATTTGAGGAGTGGCGTCATTGGCTAGAGGGTGCTAGACATCGTGTGGTGGTCTTGACTGATCACAAAAATTTGATTTACCTTGAGTCTGCCAGGCGTCTGAATCCTAGACAGGCTCGTTGGTCACTGTTTTACTCTCGTTTCAATTTTGTGGTTTCATACCTGCCAGGTTCAAAGAATGTGAAAGCGGATGCTCTTTCTAGGAGTTTTGTGCCTGACTCCCTTGGAAATTCTGAACCCACTGGTATCCTTAGGGATGGGGTGATTTTGTCTGCTGTCTCCCCAGACTTGCGACGTGCTTTGCAGGAGTTTCAGACGGGTAAACCTGATCGTTGTCCGCCTGAGAGACTATTTGTTCCGGATAATTGGACCAGTAGAGTCATCTCCGAGGTCCATTCTTCTGCGTTGGCAGGTCATCCTGGAATATTTGGTACTAGAGACTTGGTGGCCAGGTCTTTTTGGTGGCCTTCCTTGTCGAGGGATGTGCGTTCTTTTGTGCAGTCTTGTGAGGTTTGTGCTCGGGCTAAGCCTTGCTGTTCTCGGGCCAGTGGATTGTTGTCACCTTTGCCTATCCCGAAGAGGCCTTGGACGCACATTTCCATGGACTTTATTTCGGATCTCCCTGTCTCTCAAAAAATGTCCGTCATCTGGGTTGTGTGTGATCGCTTTTCTAAAATGGTTCATCTGGTACCCTTGCCTAAGTTACCTTCCTCCTCTGAGTTGGTCCTTCTGTTTTTTCAGAACGTGGTTCGTTTGCATGGGATTCCTGAGAACATCGTTTCTGACAGGGGATCCCAGTTTGTGTCTAGATTTTGGCGGACGTTCTGTGCTAAGATGGGCATTGATTTGTCCTTTTCGTCTGCATTCCATCCTCAGACGAATGGCCAGACTGAACGAACTAATCAGACCTTGGAAACTTATTTAAGGTGTTTTGTTTCTGCTGATCAGGATGACTGGGTTACCTTTTTGCCGCTGGCCGAGTTTGCCCTTAATAATCGGGCTAGTTCTGCTACCTTGGTTTCTCCTTTCTTTTGTAATTCGGGGTTTCATCCTCGTTTTTCCTCTGGTCAGGTGGAACCTTCTGATTGTCCTGGAGTGGACATGGTGGTGGATAGGTTGCATCGGATTTGGAGTCATGTGGTGGACAATTTGAAGTTGTCCCAGGAGAAGGCTCAGCAGTTTGCTAATCGCCGTCGCCGCGTGGGTCCTCGACTTCTTGTTGGGGACTTGGTGTGGTTGTCTTCTCGTTTTGTTCCTATGAAGGTCTCTTCTCCTAAGTTCAAGCCTCGGTTCATCGGTCCCTATAGGATCTTGGAAATTCTTAACCCTGTGTCGTTTCGTTTGGATCTCCCGGCATCGTTTGCTATTCATAATGTGTTCCATCGGTCGTTGTTGCGGAAGTATGAGGTACCTGTTGTTCCTTCGCTTGAGCCTCCTGCTCCAGTGCTGGTGGAGGGAGAATTGGAGTATGTTGTGGAGAAGATCTTGGATTCTCGTGTTTCCAGACGGAAACTCCAGTATTTGGTCAAGTGGAAGGGTTATGGTCAGGAGGATAATTCTTGGGTGGTTGCCTCTGATGTTCATGCTGATGATTTGGTTCGCGCTTTTCATAGGGCTCATCCTGGTCGCCCTGGTGGTTCTCGTGAGGGTTCGGTGACCCCTCCTCAAGGGGGGTACTGTTGTGAGTTCTGTTTTTGGGCTCCCTCTGGTGGTTACTGATGGTACTGGGTGACTTGTCTTTCCTGGGTCTCTGGGTTCCACCTGTTCCATCAGGATATGGGAGTTTCCTATTTAACCTGGCTTTGCTGGCATTTCCTCGCCGGTTATCAATGTATCCAGTGTGTCTTGTTACCTCTGCTCCCTGCTCCTAGAACCTTCTGGTCAAGCTAAGTTTGGATTTTTTTTGCTTTTTTTGGTGTTTTGCTTTATTTGGTTTTTAGTCCAGCCTGCAGATATGTGATTCTCTGCTGCTGGTTGCTCTAGTGGGCTGAAATTGCTCCTCATGTACCATGAGTTGGCACATGAGTTCAAGTAATTTCAGGATGGTTTTTTGAAGGGTTTTTCGCTGACCGCGCAGTTCACTTTTGTATCCTCTGCTATCTAGCTTTAGCGGGCCTCATTTTGCTGAAACTGTTTTCATACTGCGTATGTGCTTTCCTCTCATTTCACCGTCATTATATGTGGGGGGCTGCTATTTCTGTGGGGTATTTCTCTGGAGGCAAGAGAGGTCTGTGTTTCTTCTAATAGGGGTAGTTAGATCTTCGGCTGGAGCGAGACGTCTAGGATCATCGTAGGCACGTTCCCCGGCTACTTTTATTTGTGTGTTAGGTTCAGGGTCGCGGTCAGCTCAGGTTCCATCGCCCTAGAGCTTGTTTGTATCTGTGCTTGTCCTTTAGTGATCCCCTGCCATTGGGATCATGACACTTATAATACAAAGGTGACATCAAACTCACAAATATTACCACACTTGCCATCACCACAGGTCAAGTGTTAAGAGCTAGGCTAAGCGACGTAGATTGGGAGGAGGCCCTTTCCCTGGCTATTAATATCAGTACCCAGCAGTCTGTTTAGCCTTTTCTGGTTTGAAATCATGAGTGGTCCATAAGTCATTTTTTTCTGGGTCCCCAATAAAGTAACCAGTAAAAACTAACCAAACAGCTGTGATCTAATATTAATAGCCTGGGAACCTTTAGGGATATTGCCCTCCTTCCCAGAATTATAGCATCAGCCCTCAGCCATTGGCTTTCCCTCTGCTGCTTATGAAAATTATGGGGTACCCCCATGCATTTTTTCTTCAAATTTTTAAACTACCAATAATACTAATACATTTGCCTTTTCTGGGGTGACTGTGGGCTGCTTTTTGTAGGCTGGGGGATCCAATATCCATGATCCCTTACCAGCTTGTGAATACCAGCCTTCAGCTGACTACATTAGCTTGGCTGGTTGTCAAAAATGGGGGGACCCCATGGCTTTTTAAAAATATTTATTTAAAAAATGTAAAAAAGGTGTGGGGATTCTTCACTTCTTGATAACCAGCCATGATAAAGTTGACAGCTGAAAATTGCAGTCCGCAGCTGTCAGTTTTACCATGCTGGTTATCAAAAACAGAACAGACCCAAGGTCATTTAAAAAAATATATATATTTATTTATAGTTCAGGAATACTTCTATCAGTGGCACCTGTTCTCACTGATATTAGCAGCAGTGCTCATGTCAGCCGGAGCCTCTGTGACCAGCGGTAAACTGTTTAATGTCGGTGACAGCTGCTGGCTCATGCTGTCATTGGACAGCATGGGAATCGGAGCTCTCCCAGGGGTCTTACCAGGGTTAATGCTCTCATCACCGATCAGAGGCAGTGATATTCATCTGAAAGGGGTCCAGGTTTGGGTTCAGGTTCTGTTCTGGTACCTGAACCAAACTTTTTTTTTAAATGTTCAGCTGAATCCACTGGACCTGAACATCCAGGAGTTCTTACATCACTATTTATCAACAATTTTCCATTCCAAAATTTACAAAAGCTATATTATTAGGTACCAAAGCACATTTGAAGTGACTTTGAGGGGCCTAAGAGACAGAAAATACCCAAAGGTGACACCATTTAAAAGCTGCACCCCTCAAAGTTGCTTTGCACAAAGCCACATTCAAGAAATTTATTACATTTTTAGGTGCATTACAGGAAGGTGGAAGGTAAAAATAGAAATTCAACTTATTCCCACAAAAATGTTGCTTTAGCCCCAATTTTTTTCATTTTCACAAGGTTAACAGGAGAAAATGGACCATACAATTTGTTGTTCAATTTCTTTTGAGTACACGGATACCCCATACGTGTTGGAAAACTACCTTTTGGGTGCATAGTAGGGCTCAGAAAGGAAAAGGAAACCATTTGATCTTTGCAGTGCAAAATGTTCTGGAATACATTGCGGATGCCATGTGGTATTTACAGAGCCACTGATGTGGCTAAACTTTGCAGTGCAAAATGTTCTGGAATACATTGCGGATGCCATGTGGTATTTACAGAGCCACTGATGTGGCTAAACAGTGTAAAGCTACCACAACTGACCCCATTTTGGAAACTACACCCTCTTAAGGAAATTATATTTAGAGGGGTGGTGAGCTCCTTGAACCCACAGGTGCTTCAAAGAATTTTATATCATTGTGCAGTGAAAATGGAAAAATACATTTTTCTAATAAAAATAATAACTTGGCCCCAAATTCTTCATTTTTAAAGTACACCAATACCTTATATGTGGTGGAAAACTATTGTTTGTGAGCAAGGCAGGGCTTGGAAGGGAAGGAGCACCATTTGACTTTTGGAGTGCAAATTAGTAAGGAATATGTAGTGGATACAGATCTCCTGATACGTCTAAATAGAGGAAACCTCCTAAATTATAACAACAGATGTTTGAGGGCAGAAGGTACACTTGCTCATAAAATACTAGGTCTTTGAAGAACAAAATGCTTACAAATGCTAGCTAGTAGCTACCTTTCAGGGGAGCAGTTAGAATATAGGCAGAATTCAATTCCTTCCAACCTTAAATTTGCTTGAAATGTGCGGGACATACTAAACTAGAATTTTTTTGACCCTGTCTTCACATTTTATATTTTACCAGTCTATACTGTATGCTGGCTGCGTATCCTGGTCTAATATAAAGAAATATATATATATTTATATATATATATATATATATATATATATATATATATATATATATATATATATATTTATATATATATATATATATATATATATATATATATATATACAGTACAGACCAAAAGTTTGGACACACCTTCTCATTTAAAGATTTTTCTGTATTTTCATGGCTATGAAAATTGTGCATTCACACTGAAGGCATCAAAACTATGAATTAGCACATTTGGAATTATATACTTAACAAAAAAAGTGTGAAACAGCTGGAATTACGTCTTATATTCTAGGTTCTTCAAAGTAGCCACCCTTTGCTTTGATGACTGCTTTGCAGACTCTTGGCATTCTCTTGATGAGCTTCACGAAGTAGTCACCGGGAATGGTCTTCCAACAATCTTGAAGGAGTTCCCAGAGATGCCTAGCACTTGTTGGCACTTTAGCCTTCACTCTGGGGTCCAGCTCACCTCAAACCATCTTGATTGGGCACAGGTCTGTTGACTGCGGAGGCCAGGTCAGCTGGCGTAGCACCCTATCACTCTCCTTCTTGGTCAAATAGCTCTTACACAGCCTGGAGGTGTGTTTGGGGTCATTGTCCTGTTGAAAAATAATTGGTCTGTACTGTATATATATATATGTATATATATATATATACATATATATACAGTATATATATACTCTATTGAAAATATTGAAAATATTGCACTTGTTCCATAATACTTGCGGTTGTTAGCAGATAAAATGAAAGAAGCACTATATTCATGTTGTTTTTACTCATTTGATAAAAGTTATAAAGCTTAGACTTGGAAAATAAGCCTTTGTGATAGAGAATAAATCGACTGGTTTTGCCTGGAACAGAAAAGTTTTGGAAGAAGTGATAAATTATTTTCTATTTCTAAATTGCTTTTTACTTCACTTATATAAAGCTCTCGTTCTTGCCCAGAACATATGACTTTTGTTGAAAAATAAATCTGCTGTTCTTGGTCAGAACCATGGTGTACAAAGCTATAAATTATATTATTTTTCTGTATTATATCTTATTGAGTTTAAAACACAGTCCCTGTATGAAATGCAGGTTTGCAAAGGAGATCAAATTCACAGCTTTGCTGTTATCAGTTTTATACTTAGGTGAACAATAGATGCCTCACCAGCTTGCTCATGCTTCCTTTATAATGTATTTGATTTGCATTTTGGAAAAATAGTTAATGCTCCTCCAAATGTATTTTTAAAATAATATTTGGAGAAATATTTAAAGCTAATATTTACATATCATAGGGCTGTCATTACAGGAAACCTGACAGGTCCCCTATGCTCCGCAAACCAACAGCCTTTATAACTTCCTGTCCCAAATTCCCTCCCCTACAGTACCTATATTACAATAGACATACAAACAGATATGTAGAAATAGCATCTCTAAAGTCTGTTTATCATGTGCAAATTATCCTTTTGACTAGTCAGAGGGACATTTGTTATCACTGAAGGTTAAAAAAAGGTTCTATTTTATATATAGACGAAAAAAACATAAATGCTAGAGTTGAGCAAATCTTTTGAAATTCAAATTCACCAGCTTCAAAAAATGTTTCTAAACTTTTGATTTACAGTAAATTTATAATCTTGATACTGCAAAATACAATAAAATGTGTAGAACAATCTGTGGTCTGAAAAAGTTCCAAATTATTTTGCAAAAAAAACACAATTCTGACATTGCTTTTTTGGTGTACATTGTGTGGTAAAATGAACTGGCGATATGTACATCAGCACAGTTATGGCTATACCAAACTTTTCTGAAAAATAAAATTGTTGGGCAAGACAACATTTTTATTAATTTTATAATACCGCATATACTCGAGTATAAGTCGACCCAAGTATAAGCCGAAGGCACCTCATTTTGCCATGAAAAACTGGGAAAACTTATAGATCTGAATATAAGCCGTGAATGCATTGTCCCCTCATCCCATTTCTTGGTATGCATCGCTTTCCATCCTCATCCTTGTATGCATGGCTCGCCATTATTGTATGCATGGCTCCCTATCCTTGTATGCATGGCTCTTATCCCCTATCCTTCTATGCATGGTTCCTATAAAAAAAATAAACCACATCCTACTTACCTTTCCTGTGCGCCCTTGCTGCATCTTGTTCCAATGTCAGCAGCTCTTCCAGCTGGGCAATCACCTTTCCCCACTCACTAAAGTAATGAATATTCACTCCACGCCTATGGGAGGGGGGTGAATATTCATTACCTTAATGAGCGGGGGACACATGATCGCTCTGCCCAAAGACTAGCACTGGAAGGAGATGCATCAAGGGCATGCAGGGAAGGTATGTAGGCTGCGGCTGTAACTGTGCGTGCTATAAAAGAAATGAATATTCACTGCCAGCACAGGATAGTAGCTTTGTACTGACTACTTTTTTAACATGAGTTTAAATGTTATTGGCTAATTCAGTTCAGAGTTGTGCAACAACATTATAGTAGTTTAGTTATTTTTATTTTTCTCTTGAAAATGTTTGAGTTTTTTTTCTCAGTGGATTTATACAGTTTAAGGGAGACATTAAAGTTGAAAAAAGGTCTGAAATTTTTTATCTTGGTAAAATTATATTACATGACAAAAATCTGGCACTTTACCAATGGTGTGCAAATTATTTATATCCAATGTACTGTAATTGCCATAGCTGTTGTGCAGCATTGTAGCTATAGTACTGGCACAACCAAGGGATTGGTGACAATCAAGAGTGTAGACTAGATGTCAGCAAGTATTCGCTATTTGACAGCTTCATCGAGCAGGGAACACTCCTTCCCTGGTAAAACACCAATTTTGGCTTTCTAAAGTCTTAAAAATTCCCTTATTTTTCTTTTATTGTGAGAGTGTAAAAGCATGGCCATCCAACAATCATATTTTTTTCAGCATAAAGGCTGACATGCTCACGATCATAGGCAAGGGTTTGATTTGTTATTGTCATTTTCACTTTGTCTGTCAGCCTTGTCCACTGCCCATACCGACTCAATATTTACCTCCAGACCCACCTGCTGCTTCTTCTCCTCCTCACAAAAATAATGAAAAATTTAGATAAAAACAGATTAATTGTCAAATTAAATTCCATTATCAAAATACCAATAATTTTTCATTGCTAACTTAGAACAACTTTGCTCTTTGTACTCTGACCTATGCATGAGCCCACTCCTGCACAGAGTCTTAACAGGGAAAGTTAGCATAGTCTTATTCTTTATTTGCTCAACATTATGGTAAAAAATAAAACTAAAGAAACAATTTTTTCAATTCATTTTGCCCTTCTAGCCCAGGACCTCAATTTTTCTTCAGGTCCTACTCGGAAATGTCAGTACAGATAAAGGCACAATTTTTTTTATTTTGCAATAAACAATAAAGAAGCTAAAAAAGTAGCAAAAGTTTGATGCAAGGGACACAATACATTCAGTTTTAGATACATTTTATATTTTATGCCAAAACCTTGCAGGGGCAGATTTTTTCAATAAATAATGGTGGTTCGGTATCTCCCATTGAATTTTGCACAGGAAAATATTTTTCAAAAGGCAGTACAATTCGGGGGTTTGAGCTTTGATCTGTGGGAGTTCAGTTTTCACACAAAAAGACAACTGAATTGGACACACTTAAGGATAGCTAAAAACAGAATACAGTATGAGGAGGAAAAGTATAAAAAGTAGTAGATGATTAATAGAGGAGTAATATTATAATTTAGCTGAAGACAATGACAAAGCACTACTTTGATTTTACCCTGTGAGCAGGTGATGCTGTTTCATGAGTTGGTGCAGAGACGTAGTTCCTAGCTGATATGTCCCAAAGCAGAGCCTTCATAGTGCAATAGTTTGGTCCTCTGGTAATGTGGAAAAGAATTCCCACACCTAGATTCTCACAAATAGGCCATGCTATGCCTCAATTGCTAACCACAGCAACAACCACCAATAGAGCTTTCAGATAGTATTGAACCTCCTTGACCAGCATCAGCCACAACATTGCCTGTTCCTGAGCTCACTGTAGAGGAATCCGATCTTCCCCAGAATATCTACTAGTAGAGTTGAGCGACTTTACTTTTTTCGGATCGAGTCGGGTTTCGCGTATGGGTGAAATCGGCCGATTATTGCGAAAAGTCGGGGGCCGACTGAAACATGAAACACAATGCAAGTCAATGGGGAATCAAAGTCGGCAGTGAGTGGAGGACAGGAAAACACCTACAGTGCCCATTTTAATGCCAAAAATATCAATTATTATTACTTAAGCTTATCACTCTTAATTTACTTTATAATAATAGTTAGGCATTGAAAACTGGGGGTCATTTGGATAAAGTTGTGGGGGGTAGGGCTGGCTCAAGATTTTCGTGGGCCCATGAAACGCGGAATATGTCACGGCGGTGGAGCAGGGAGAGGTAAGTATTTCAACTTTGCAAGTGCTTTGATCCTGAGCAAGCAGGGGGGCCCACTCATTGGCACTGGCACAGGGCCCCTCATAGTACGGCGGTGTGTTTGACGGCAGGTGGCGCCTCCCACTGGCAGAGACACTTTTGCGTACTATGAGGGGCCCTGTGCCAGTGACGTCGCCAGCGAGTATGCCCCTCCACCAGATGAAGGAGCCTGCACTTTCATCTACACCTTCCTCTTTGTCCCTGTGTAAGGTGGTATAGTATGCTGGAAGGGGAACCTGACTTTCAGCAGGGTCAGATTCTGGCTGTGTAGAGTGCAAGGGGAATGTAGTGGTCTGGGTCAATGTACCAGCAGACTCATCTAGCAGTGGCTGGGCAATGGTCAGGATGAGGAGGAAACACAGTTAGTAGGCCCAAATAATAAAGTAGGCTAAATGCAGTTCACAATTGGTAACAGGACTAAACAGGCGGCATTGCTTTATTCAGTGGAGGACAACTGTAATGAGTGACAGACACAGTTAATAGGCCCAAATAATAAAGTAGTCCTGAATGCAGGACTAAACAGGCGGCATTGCTTTGTTCAGTGGAGGACAACTGTAATGAGTGGCAGACACAGTTAGTAGACCCAAATAATAAAGTAGGCTAAATGCAGTTCAAAATTGGTAACAGGACTAAACAGGTGGCATTGCTTTGTTCAGTGGAGGACCACTGTAATGAGTGGCAGCACAGTTAGTAGGCCCAAATAATAAAGTAGGCTAAATGCAGTTCAAAATTGGTAACAGAACTAAACAGACGGCATTGCTTTGTTCAGTGGAGGACAACTGTAATGAGTGGCAGACACAGTTAGTAGGCCCAAATAATAAAGTAGGCTAAATGCAGTTCAAATTGGTAACAGGACTAAACAGGCGGCATTGCTTTGTTCAGTGGAGGACAACTGTAATGAGTGGCAGACACAGTTAGTTCGCCCAAATAATTAAGTAGGCTAAATTCAGTTCAAAATTGTTAACAGGACTAAACAGGTGGCATTGCTTTGTTCAGTGGAGGACAACTGTAATGAGTGGAAGACACAGTTAGTAGGCCCAAATTATAAAGTAGGCTAAATGTAGATCAAAATTGATAACAGGACTAAACAGGTGGCATAGCTAGGTACAGGGGTGGGCTCATCTGCTGAGTAGCAGACAGTGGTAACAGGCAGAAAGTATTAACTGGTCTAAATGGAGGCCAGGGCTCCTGTGTATTTTAACTATCACCTATCATTTCAAGAAATTTGTATTGGCCGTGCCATTGAAGGATTTAACAGCACAGAATACACAGTGGTGGAGCAGGGAGAGGTAAGTATTGCAAGTGGTAGAGCACTGTTCGAGCTGGGGGGAACACTCTCTCGTGGGCGGCGGTACTGGCATAGGGCCCCTCATATTACGACGGTGTGTCTGACGTTGGTTGTGCACCACCACCATCAGAGACACTTCATTGTACTATGAGGGACCCTGTGCCAGTGCCGTCGCCCAAGAGTGGGCCCACCCACCTGTCCAGGCAAACGGCACTCGCACGGGTGCTTGCGCCAGGTGGTAACTACGGCCCTGTGGCGGGAGTGAGGCCATTTAGGGAGGTATAAAAATGGCCTATGGTGGACATTCAGCAGCTGGAAATGGAGGAATTGGAGAAGTCAGTAAGAGGAGGCCAAAAGCAAGACATTTTTCCGGCAAGCTACTTGTCAGCAGGGGAAGGTGGGGCAAAATAATTAGAAATCCATGATTGGTTCATTTTAATGAAGGTTAGATCATCAACATTCAGGGTAGCCAGATGTGTCTTTTTTTTGGTCAGTATTGAACCAGCAGCACTGAAGACTCTTTCTGATAGCTCACTAACGAGCTCCTGTAATGCATATTCTGCCAATTCAGGCAGAATATGCATTACAGGCCAGGTGTCTATTTTAGATGACCAATAATCAAAGAGGAATGACCTGTGAGGGAGAACATCGATAAGGGAGGAAAAGTAATTTGTAACCATACGAGACAAATGATGTCTCCTGTCTCTTTGAATCGATGCAACAGTACCTGTCGTGTCAGCGGTCATTGCGAAATCACTCCACAAACTGGTCATAAAACCCCTCTGTCCAATGCCACTTCAGATTTGTGCACCTCTAACACCTCTGGTATGTTGCCCCCTACGGCTCGTGTGAGGACCATCACCACCGCTGTGTGCTAGGAATGCCTGAACCAAACGGTCTAAAAGAGTTGCTTGTTTGGTAGCCAATATTTGCTCAAGGTTCTCATGTGGCATGATATTTTGTAATTTTCCTTTATATCGTGGATCCAGGAGGCACGGCAACCAGTAATCATCATCGTTCATCATTTTGATAATGCGGGGGTCCCTTTTTAGGATGCGCAAGGCATACTCAACCATGTGGGCCAATGTTCCAGGTGTCAATTCACTGCTTGTGCTGGGTTGAGGAGCACTTTCTTGCAAATCAACATCACTTTTGTCCAGAAAAAACCCTGTACCTGACCTTGTAACGCCACCAGTTTCTATTGCCCCCTGAGAACCATCCTCCTCCCATAAACATTCATCCCCATCTTCCTCCTCCTCCTCTTCTTCTGCCACCTCGTCCAGGAGAGTTCCCTGAGCAGACAATGGCTAACTGTCAGCAAGGCCTCCCTCCTCCTCGGCTGCAGACGCCTGCTCCTTAATGTGCGTCAAATTTTGCATCAGCAGACGCATTAGTGGGATGCTCATGCTTATGATGGCGTCGTCTTCACTGACCAGCCGTGTGCATTCCTTATAACACTGAAAGACTTGACAGAGGTCTTGTAGCTTGGACCACTGCACACCAGACAACTCCATGTCTGCCATCGAAGTGCCTGCCCGTGTATGTGTACCCTCCCACAAATTAATTACACCATGCCTCTGTTCGCACAGCCTCTGAACCATATGCAGTGTGGAGTTCCACCTTGTTGCAACGTCGATTATTAGGTGGTGCTGGGGAAGATTCAGCAATCGCTGATGTTTCAGCATACGGCTGGAGTGTACGGGCGACCGGCGGATGTGCGAGCAAAGTCTTCGCACCATTAGGAGCAGAGCTGGTAACTCCGGATAATTTTTGAGGAAGCACTGCACCACCAGGTTCAAGTTGTGAGCCAGGCAAGGTATGTGTTTAAGTTCTGAAAGGGCTATGGCAGCCATAAAATTCCTTCCGTTGTCACTGACTACCTTGCCTGCCTCAAGATGTACACTGCCCAAACATGACTGAGTGTGTTGCTGCAAGTTCTTGGCCAGTACTTCCGCGGTGTGTCTGTTGTCGCCCAAACACTTCATTTGTAACACAGCCAGCTGACGCTTACCACTGGCTGTTCGATAATGGGACACCTCGTGTGCAACACTGGCAGCTGCGGATGGAGTGGTCGTGCGATGTGCTCTGTGGACAAGCTTTCACTTCTGGAGGAGGAGGAGGAGGGGTGGCGAACGCCCAAAGCCAACTGTTTCCTAGACCGTGGGCTAGGCAGAACTGTCCGACTATGGCTGTCCCCTGTGGAGCCTGCATCCACCACATTAACCCAGTGCGCCGTGATGGACATATATCGTCCCTGGCCATGCCTACTTTTCATGCATCTGTTGTGAGGTGCACCTTTCCACTGACTGATTGCCTCAATGCATGGACAATGCGGTCTTTGACATGCTGGTAGAGAGCTGGGATGGCTTTTCTCACAAAGAAGTGCCGACTGGGTAGGTCATAGCGTGGTACTGCGTAGGCCATCAGGTCTTTGAAAGCTTTGCTTTCAACCAACTGGTAGGGCATCATCTCTAACGAGATTAGTCTAGCAATGTGGGCGTTCAAACCGTGTGTACGCGGAAGAGAGGATGAGTACTTTTTTTTCCTAACAAGAGTCTCTTGTAGGGTGAGCTGGACTGGAGAGCTGCATATGGTGGAACTAGCGGTGGTGGTGGTGGACATGGCGGATTGAGAGAGGGTTGGTGATGGTATTCTTGATGTTGGCCTACATACAGTGTTTCCTACCAATAACCTTGTGATTTCCTGACTGCTTTGGCCTTGCGACGATACCACCACATTTGCTGCTGGTGGTGTCCTAACCGGTGGGCTTACAGTGAGGGAAGCAATGTAGCATTGCTGACTACTTTCATTCTGAGCAGGTGCACCAACGGTACGGGACGTATGGTAGTTAGTCCAGGCTTGCAAGTACATGCTGGTTAAATGTCTAAGCATGCACGTTGTATTTAATTTTGAAGATTCTTCCCTCTGCTAAAGGTCTTTGAGCATTTCTTACAGATAACTTTTGACTGATCATTCGAATCTTGGTTAAAAAATTGCCACACTACACTCCTCCTACTATGGAATACATTTTCAGGCATTGCACCCTGTGCTACTTTCTCCGGATGGCTACGCGTTCCTAAAACTGTTTTTGTTTTTGACAAACGTTTTTGGCCTGATACGGGCCTGCCAGATGACAGCTGTTGCGATGTAGATGGCTGCTACGGATCATCCTTCTCTGCTTCTGAGCTACTGGCAGCGGCACCCTCTTCCCCCAATGGCTGCAAATCTGGGTCAACAACTTAGTCATCTATCACCTCCTCTTCAATGTCATGTGCACCTTCCTTGGTGTCACCGTGTAAGGTGCTATAGCGTTCGGGACTGGGCACCATAGTCTCAGCAGGGTCAGATTCAGGCTCAGTACACTGCGAGGTCAATGTAGTGATCTGAGTCAATGGAACAGCATAATAATCTAGCTGTGGCTGTGCATTAGTGCACTCCATGTCCGATTTATCTTGTAATGGGCAGTTAACAATTTCCCTTTCTAACCCAGGCACGGTATGTGTAAAGGGCTCCATGGAGTAACCTGTAGTGTCGCCTGACACATCCTTCACTTTTGGTTTGGGTGAAGGACACAAGGAAACGTCTTGTTTCTGACCGGGAGCATCCACTGACGACTCGCTGCATTTATATTTGGAACTTTCTGAAGAGGAGGCGAAAGAGCTAGAGGCTGAGTCAGCAAGGAAAGCCAAAACTTTTTCCCGCTGCTCCAGCTTTAAAAGCTGTTTTCCTGCTCCCAGATAAGGGAGCCTTTGAGGCCTTGTGGAGCCAGACAATGATGCTGGCTCAACACCTCCAGCCTTAGGTGCTATTGTGCTTCTGCCACTACCACCAGATGCACCACCACCACCACCATCAGTACCAGCTCGCAACCACCGCCCAAGGACTCTTCCACCAGACTTCCTCATTTTTTGGAAAATCTATCCAAAATAACAACCGTTATATGGTACTGTAAAACAAGGTAGAAGGTGTATATAAACTTGTTGAGAATTTAAATCTCCCTTTTTTTTGGGGGGAGACTGAACCAAAACTCAGGCCCAGTGTATATAACAACGCAATCTAAGTGGCAGAAAGTGGCTGGCTGACATACGACAAACTAACAGGACTGAAGTATATCCACTTTGTGAGAATTTGAATCTCACTTTTTTTGGAGGAGACTGAACCAATCTTCAGGCCCAGTGTATAAAACAACACAATGTAAGTGGCAGAAAGTGTCTGGCTGAAAGGACTGCTGCACACAAAAGTGTGGACAAATAAACAAGATAATGTAAATAATAATATATCCGCGCTAGGAATAATCCCCTTTTTGTTTATATGATTCAATGATCAGAAAAGAAGCCCCTTTTATTTATGTTATCAACTAATCCTAGTTGTATATAGGATTTTACCTTATAGGACACAGTGAGGACCTTTGGTTTTTTCCAGCACCCACTAGGCTCTTTTCAATGTAACTTTCATCAAAGTTTCGATACTACAAAATAAACGTATGAAATGTTCTTTAGTACTGTAAAGGCGCACACACCGTTCTAGAGAAATGGCTATAAAAATATTAAAAAGCGCATAAAACACACAAATATATTTTTGGCGGAAGTCTTTGAGGTATTGCTAAGAAGACGTTACCTCATATAACTCAGTTTGTTCCTCCACTCATTCCTGCCTGTAGTTATAATCCTTATAGTTCGTCCTGATGTACAAGTCAGTATGTTGCCAAACTCGTGCGGGTGGTAAGCGCTGCCCCGGCCGGTGGCAGAGCTCACCCACAGCCGTCACTTGCGGTCAGTAGCGTGGAGTGTATGCGTGCTGTAATTGTTAGCCGCTCAGTCTCCTGACAGTGCAGGACCTAGCGTGACGTCACGGTCACGTGTTGGCACACGTGACTGGCTATGGATAGCGCAATGGACCCAAAACCTGGCACTGTCAGGAGACCGAGCGGCTAACAATTACAGCGCGCACAAGTTTGGCAACATACTGACTTGGACATCAGGACGAACTATAAGGATTATACCTACAGGCACGAATGAGCGGAGGAACAAACTGAGTTATAAGAGGTAACGTCTTCTTAGCAATACCTCAAAGACTTCCGCCAAAAATATATTTGTGTGTTTTATGCACTTTTTTATATTTTTATAGACATTTCTCTAGAACGGTGTGTGTGCCGGACCAACTGAAGAACAGGGAAGCGCTGGCAGGTGTGGCCTGGACTGGGTGTTAGACAGATGGGAACTGGCAGGTGTGATCTGGACCGGCAGTTAAACTGATAAGCATCGATAGGTGCGGGCTAGACGGGCTGAGGAACAAGAAAGCACTGGCTGGTGCACACTGGACCGGGTGATAGACAGATGGGCTCTGGCAGGTGCAGAGCAGGACTAGCTGAGGAACAGGAGAGCAGGTGTGGACTGGACCAGCTGTTAGACAGATGGGCACTGGCAGGTGCGGGCTGGACTGGCTAAGGAACAGGAGAGCACTGGCTGGTGCACACTGGACCGAGTGTTTGACAGATGGGCACTGGCAGGTACATTCTGGACAGGCTGAGGAACAGGAGAGCCCTGGCAGGTGTGGACTGGACCAGATGTTACACAGATAGGCATTTGCAGGTGAGGGATTTACTGGGTGTTAGACAGATGGACACTGGCAGGTGCAGACTGGACAGAGTGCTTGGAAAAGGTCTTCTGACCGAAATGTCTCTACAGGAGGCAGAATAAAATGTAAGTTTTATTTGTCACCACTTTGTAAGGCGCTGTCTTTTGATCTATGCTCTGTGGAATATGTTCTGGGATGGACTCCCTGGTTATGACGTGCGCCTTTTTGACTACATGGATATAGATACATTGTGGGGTGCGGTTTGACTATTTTTTGTTTGGACAGAGTGTTAGACACAAGAGTGAGAGTACTGGCATCTACAGGCTGGACCAGCTGATGGACAGAAGAGCACAGACAGTTTTGAGCAGGAGCATACAGGGTAGACAAGCAGATGGATGGACCTGGGGAACCTGACAACTAGCAAACATGCAATGCAAGCTAACAATGTTGATCAGGCACCTCCATAGGAGGTGGAGCCTTAAATAGAAGTTGTTGCTCAGATATTAGCTGGGGACACCTTAGGGCAACCTACACGGTCCCTTTAAGAGGGAGGGAGTGCATATGCGCCCTAAGCATAGTTCCCAGACCTACAACTGTTCAGTGGGGGACACCGATACATAGGGGCGAGATGAGGAGGTGGTTTGTGAGTGGGAGACACTGAATGTCCTGTCTGTTAGGTACAAGGAGATCCAACAAGGGGCCAAGTCTGTAATGCCAACAGATCAGAAAGTCTGTAGTAAGAGGGATTGATCCAAGGCAGATGCCAGATCCAGTAGTGGGAGGAGGACAAACCAGCGTCGTATTGATTTGTAATTTAGTAGGTCACTAGTGACTTTTGTCAAGGCAATTTCAGTGGAATGTTATGATCAGAAGCCAGACTATAAGCGGTCAAAGAGGGAGCAAGATTAGAAGTGCTAGGACAGCTCAAAATAGACGTGTTGTTCCAGTAATTTGGAGGCATAGGGGAGAATTGAGATGGGGCGATAGCTAAACACAGAGGATGGGTCACGGGTGGGCTGTTTGAGAATGGGTGTGATCGAGGTATGTTTCAATCAGGAGGGAAGACACCAGTTGTTAGTGACAAGTTGAAGAGGTGGGTTAGGCTTAGGATGAAGAAGGTAGTAAGGTTTAGGATGAAGTGGGATTTTATTGGATCAAGTCCACAAGTGGTGAGACGTGATTTGGAGAGAAAAGGGGAAAGTTGATCTTCCGTGATATGAAGTTGGTTTTGGAGGAGGAGAGTTAAGTACTTATGAGGAGGGGCCTTAATCTATGTGTGGAGGATAAACAGTTTTCAACCTGGACAGTAACAATATGCGCCCATCCAGTCTGAGAACCACCAGTGAATGAGCTGCTACAAGCGCAGCATCAGTTACTAGCGGTGATATCATCGAGGTTACTGATGGTTACTGATGCTGCATTCCCTGCTGAGCTGAACTGTGGAGACCTCGCTGAGATTCTGATAACACCGTGAGAAAATCTCACTGTGCAGAGGCTAGTTCACCATAGTTCACAGGGAGAATGTCACTGCGGTGGGACAGAACGACGGACAGGTGAGGGATCTTCTTGTTTTTTATTTTTGCTTTATTACAGGAGATGAGGGATTCAGAGGAATTAGATCTTAGGTAAGTATAACTGGGTTTGTTATTTTAAATTAACAAAGTAAAAGTGCTTTGTTTTATTTAAAATAAAAGACTTTAATCTTGCTGTGTGTGTAATTAGTTATCTGTGGGCTTGATATCACCTGTCAATACAAAGGTGATATGAACCTCACAAATATGAACCCTACTTGCCACCACTAGAGGGCAAGTGGAAAAACAAAAATTGAGCTTGGTTTAAGTTGGTATACATGCAGCACATAATCGCATTTTCACATTGGCTATAAAAGCTTACAAAACTTACAAGAAAAAAAATGAGCAAAAACCCTGGCTTAACTAAATAAGTAAAAAGCAAAAGTGTTTTTAAATAACATAGAGTTCTTAGTAATACTCTTTTTGATCAAAAATGGCATACAAGCCATTCCACCGTCGACAAGGTGACCCTGATCGGGACGGTCCTACGCTGTCTAATATGTGTCAGTGTTGACCTCAGTGTGTGAATAAGGGCCGACAAAAGGACTGGGTCTTGACCTGTGGACACCAGTCTGAGGAAGCCTGTAAATGTAATTTCCAGCTCAGGAGTGGGAGGTCACACCCCGGTTACACAGAATGCAAAAATACAGAAAGAAAAAAAGATTAAAATTTAGCTTGGTTTAAGTTGGCATACATGCAGCACATAATCACCATAAAGCATACAAAACCTACAAGAAACAAACAACAGAGTTCTTAGTAATACTGTTTTGATAAAAAAAAAAAACAGCATAAAAGCCATCCCACCCTCGACAAGGTTAACCCCAATCGGGACGTGCTCTTGTTTTTTAGAGGGCAAGTGGGAAGATCCAGGCAAAGTGCCATGAATACTCCCATCAGCCACTCATTCTCTCACTGTTATTCAGATCCAGCACTTTTCTTTGTTTTATTTGTAAGATAATTTTTTTTTAATATTAGAAATAATAAAATATTACTGTTTATTTTTATCATCATGTACTTCTTTCCTTTAACTAGATATTCCAAGATATTAATATATCAGTGGTAAAATTTAGTGAATGATATGTAAACTTTGTAGTACTATACCCTGACTACATGGGATAAATAAGACTAGGACTAAAACATGTGATAATCACCTTTTGCAGTGTCAAAAAGGCTCAGGCTAGGCAAAGCTTGCCACCCCTGCAAGCTGCAGACCCGTGGACACTGTTGGTCACAATTGTGGCTGAGGATGCATTACTCATTGTGACTGCATCACTACATGTCTGCAATGTACGGTGCAACGTAACCTCCTAATCTTCCTCCTCAGATTACCTACTTAGCTATGTGCCTCTATGTTCATGCCAACTGGGATCTAACACCTAATCATCATCCTGTGTTATCACATTCCTCACCTTTGGAGTCGCCCTCCTCCTTTTCCTGCCCTGACAACATAGTACAATGAACAGGATCATCTCCCCCAGGGGTTAACGTCTGATGATGAGGGTCAGGATGCTGCTCGGACCATACTTCATCCTGCCCCGGATTCAAGCTAAAAGAATTTTGGACATCGGTGCAGATTTCCTCCTCTTGACTCTGTGAAGCTTTTGCGTACACTTCTAATGACCATGACATAGAATGTGTAAACAGCTCTTCAGACTCTCTCATATGTGGTTCCATACAGTCAGTTGTACGGTTGGAGAGTTGGGCCGTGGGGTGAATCAAGAGGAATTTGGGTGCCACCTTGTTGGTTCACTAGTGTTTTCACTAACCTTACCACCTACCCCATATACACCTTAAACGCCTAATTTCCCTTCCACCACGGCCTCGCTTTTTCTCAGACATGTTGCTCAGATAGTATTAGCAACAAAAAAAATGAGATTTTAAAGTCTGCGCCACCTCTGAAAACAGCTGAATTTCAGTGGCAGTAAATTACAAGGTGAAATATGACGTGCTGTATCACGATAGTCACAGAAGAAAGAATTGTTTGCATGTGAATGAGGCATGAATGACATAGAAAACAAGAAGATATGCTACAAACAATTTGAAAATAAGATGTCCCTACTGATTGATGTTACGAACACAAGATTTTTTTGTGGCCTCTGGATCAGGCCTCTATAACACACAAGGTGGCACCGGTCAGACGCCTCTCAATCAGCCAAACCAGATCTCCACTTTGCACTGACGAGGGGCAGTACCCCGAAACACACTGTCTGCAAATTGAGATTCTGGTTTGGCTATTATCCTAAGTCAGGTGACAAGGCTCGTTAAAGGGTCAACACTGACTGTTAGGATTACTACTTCCAATAGGTGGCACTAGAGTTCTAGTCCTCTTCCTCTCTGAAGAGACAATTTGCATATTTCCCAGAGGAGCATTGCGGCTTTAAGTCTCCTCACTTCGACATGCTTATCATGTCACTCTCCGCAAGGAGAAACGATACTTCTTGGATCCCGGTCAGACGCCTCTCAATCAGCCAAACCAGATCTCCACTTTGCATTGACGAGGGGCAGTACCCGAAACACAGTGTCTGCAAATTGAGATTCTGGTTTGGCTGTTATCCTAAGTCATGTGACAAGGCTCGTTAAAGGGTCAACACTGACTGTTAGGATTACTACTTCCAATAGGTGGCAATAGAGTTCTAGTCCTCTTCCTCTCTAAAGAGACAATTCAGGAAGGATATAATGGAACTAGAGAGAGTACAAAGGAGGGCAACAAAATTAATAAAGGGGATGGGAGAACTACAATACCCAGATAGATTAGCGAAATTAGGATTATTTAGTCTAGAAAAAAGACGACTGAGGGGCGATCTAATAACCATGTATAAGTATATAAGGGGACAATACAAATATCTCGCTGAGGATCTGTTTATACCAAGGAAGGTGACGGGCACAAGGGGGCATTCTTTGCATCTGGAGGAGAGAAGGTTTTTCCACCAACATAGAAGAGGATTCTTTACTGTTAGGGCAGTAAGAATCTGGAATTGCTTGCCTGAGGAGGTGGTGATGGCGAACTCAGTCGAGGGGTTCAAGAGAGGCCTGGATGTCTTCCTGGAGCAGAACAATATTGTATCATACAATTATTAGGTTCTGTAGAAGGACGTAGATCTGGGGATTTATTATGATGGAATATAGGCTGAACTGGATGGACAAATGTCTTTTTTCGGCCTTACTAACTATGTTACTATGTTACTAATTTGCATATTTCCCAGAGGAGCATTGTGGCTTTAAGTCTCCTCACCTCGAGATTCTTATCATGTCACTCTCCGCAAGGAGAAACGAAACTTCTTGGATCTAGATGCTACAAACAATTTTATAGTGAGATTCCCTACTGTATGACACTAGGAACAGGAGAATTTTTTCTGGCCTTCGGATCAGGCCTCTATTACACACTATAACACACTCTACTTGCTGTTGCTACTGCTGCTGATGTTAGAAACTATTTTTTGAAATGTGGAAACTCCAAATTGGGTCTCCATCAGGTCGGTGCCTGTGGTGGACAGTGTGTCACAGGCCTATTGTACTGTTTCTACTGTGTGGAAATTGATGACACTTTAGTGGTGGGTGACAATTACTTTTTTTAAATGTGGAGACTCCAAGTTGGGTCTCCATCACTTAGGTTGGCTGTGGTGCAAGGTGTCAGAGGCCTATTATACTGTTCCTGCTCTGTGGAAATTGATGCCAGTTTTGTGGTGAGTGACAATTATTTTTTTAAATGTGGAGAATCAATGTTGGATTGCCATCTGGGGGATTGAATGCTATAGAAGGTGTGTCACAGACCTAAAATACTGTTTCTACACTGTAGAAATTGATGTCACTTTGTGCTGTGTGACAATTATTTTTTGAAATGTGGAGACTCAAAGTTGGGTCTCCATCTGGTGGGTTGCCCATGCAACAGGGCTGTGGAGCAGGCAGTCCTGGACTTACTTTCAGTCAACTACCTGTGTTACTATTCTTTCATTTTTCTATCAATAGTAGTCTATGAAACTGATGTTTGGCTGGAATAAAAAAAAATTGGAGATGTTACATGAGGTGGGAGGTCTCCCGGCAAAGAAGGCTTGCACCGCTCCTTTAACCATCAGGTTTCATTAAAACTAAAAATGCTGGAAATGGTGGACCAAAACCTGATCACTCATGATTATGCCATGGCTGACTGCTTCTGTGCCATTATAAAAGGTTCTACTGTGGGTCAATTATTGACACTTTTCATGGTGTCTGTTCCTAATTTTAGCTGTTTGGGAAGCTTTTTGTCACCCCTTAAGGTGTTATCTGTTAATTTGGTTTTGCCTCCCATTGAATCTAATGGGGTTCGGATATGTTCATTGAACTGTTCGTCGAACAGTGGTCCTTTCCGCGAATCTGAACCGAACCTTAAAAGGTTCGCTCATCTCTACTCTTAACACAAAATGCAATTTTTACAGAGAGTGAAAAAAAAATCGATATACCACTCCATATCTGTCAGTTGACCCCATTAGAGAACATTGACGTCATAGGAAGGTGTTCCACTTCATGAATCAGAATGGAGAAGTATTCTATTAAAACAGTTCCACACCTGTAAGTCCTGTCCACTTATGTTGAGAAAGGGTTTGCTCATGTGGCAAACCTTTAATGGTTATGTGCATTTTAATGCTCCAGTTTATAAAAAAAATTAAAAAAATTTTGTGAATCGTAATAATTCAAAATCTATACCGACCAGTGTGTCTCTATGTATTGATGGAAATTCACCTTGTGCCTAAAACAGCTGTTCTGTAATTTCACTCCTTCTGGACCTTCTGCACGTGAACTATAAGATGAATGTCAAATATAAGAAATAATTATTAAAGAATTATATTATACACAGAATTTGCTTGTAGATTTTAATCAAGGAGATGTGCAAATGAGTTAAAAATCAAAACAATTTGTAACATTGCT
Organism: Ranitomeya imitator; assembly: GCF_032444005.1. Taxonomy (NCBI): domain Eukaryota; kingdom Metazoa; phylum Chordata; class Amphibia; order Anura; family Dendrobatidae; genus Ranitomeya; species Ranitomeya imitator. The sequence goes on along the minus strand of NC_091282.1, from coordinate 323,078,478 downwards.
CATTTTGATAGGGTATATACTGATCCAAACATACAGTTTGAGGTTAAATATGGTTATATTCATGCAATAATTTAACAATAAAAATGTAACTCTTTCCAGACTTTGAGTTCAGCTCATTTATGTGAGAGGTTGTGTGTAGCAAGCTAGAAAGCAACTAACAACTGACACCTACCTACAATTGTGATTACTAAGAAAATTTGGGTTTAACCCCTTGGACACAAAAGTCAATAGTGACCGAGGGATAAAAAAGCAATTAGAAAACCACCCTCTGCAAATGTAATTGTCAAGGCATGTGAGGATCTAATTAAGGTCCCCGTATCTACCATGTTAGTACTCTTATTAAGCCCTGCCACAGTAAGCGCATTATTGGTGACGATACACTGCAATGCAAAAGTATTGCAGTGTATTCTACCAGGGATTGAATGAGCACATATTCAACTTATCTACTGTGACTGAAAACAAAAATTCCTCTTTTTTTAAGTTGAAACTAAATTTAAAAGTTTAAATCAATGCCAATATGCAGAATTATTAGAATGTTATTGCTATCATTATTCATAAATTAAATATTTAAAGAAATGTGCCTTGGGGCTGTTTATTTGCTATTCCATTTAATTTATACCCAATTGGGTTTGATTTCTTCCTATTCCCAAATGAATAAATGAGAGCTTAAGTAGAAGGCTGATTGCTATCATCCTATGTATCTGTACAATATAACATTAAATGCGACTGTGTATGCTGCGTAGTGTACTGGAATCATAGTATTTATACCTAATAGCCTATTAAACGGTTCCAAAATGTACCATACAAATGGCTTGTCACACAAAAGAAGAGTCCAGAGAGCCGATATGAAATCTCAAGAATGAAAACAGACTTTTTCTTTCTGAAAATCTGGTGAGTTTGCAAATAAATGTCAGCAGTTCTATTTTATACTTAACTCGTTCACCCCAAAACCTGTTTTCACCTTCCTAGCCCGGCCAATATCTACAATTCTGACTACTGTCATAACTCTGGAATGCTTCAATGGATCTCAGTGATTTACAGACTATTTTCTCGTTACATATTGTACTTCATGATAGTGGTAAAAATTATTTGATTTGACTTGCGTTATTTGAGAAAGAATCTGAAATTTTGAGAAAATGTAAATTTTGCAATTTTCAAACTTTTAATTTTTATGCCCATAAATCAGAGTCATATCACACAAAATAGTTCAAGGTACGCAAAACCACATTGCAGAAGTTTATTAACCCTTCAAAGGAATTAATGGACTGTGGAAGAAAAAATAAACATTACTTTTCTTTCACCAAAATTTTCCTTTAGAGCTATTTTTTTACTTTCAGAAGGGTAACAAGAGAAAATGGAACATACAATTTGTTTGTTGTGTAATTTCTCCTGTGCTTATCCCCCATATGTGGGCGGAAACCACTATTTGGGCACACAACAGGGCTCTGAAAGAAAGGATCGCCATTTCACTGTTTGAATGTAAAATTTGAAGGCATAATTATTGGGCGCCATGTCATTTTTGGAGAGCCCCTGACGTGACTAAACAGTGGAAACCCCACAAATGACTCCATTTTGGAAACTAGACGCCTCAGGGAACTTATCTAGATGTGTATTGAGCACCTTGAAACCAGAGGTGCTTCACAGAAGATTAAAATGTTAAGCCGCAAAAATTAAAAAAATCAAATTTTTTCCCGCAAAGATCTTTTTTAGCTCCAAATTTCATATTTTCACAATGGTAACATGAGAAAATGGACCTTAAAATTTGTTTTGCAATTTCTTCTGAGTTCACTGATACCCCATATGTGGTCAAAAAACTACTTTTGAGACACAATGCAAAGCTCAAAAGGGAAGAAATGCCATATTACAGTGCAGATTTTGCAGCACTTGTTTGAGACATTTGCAGAGCTTCTGAGGTGTCAGAATAGCAGAACTCCCATAAGTGACCGCATTTTACCAACTCAACCTCTCAAAGAATTCAACTAGGGGTGCAGTGATTATATTGACACGACAGGTGTGTCACAAATTTTTATACCATTGGGCAGTGAAGAAAAAATAATTTAAATTTTTACAACTGAGATTGTGTTTTAGCCCCAAGTTTTACATTTTCATACTGGGAAATTGGTATCAATGGTGCTAAAATTTGTCCCACAAATTCTGCTAAATGTAGAAATGCCCCATATGTGGATGTACAGTACTGCTTAGCCATACGAGGAGACTAGGGAGGAACAGAGCACAATTTGCCTCCTGGAGCGCAGATTTTCCTAGAATAGTTTGCTGATTCCTTATAAAGAGTGCTAGAAAAGCAGAATCCCCCTCAAGTGACCCCATTATGGAAACTATACCCCATAGGGAATTTACCAACAGATGTACTGAAGATTTTGACTCCATGGGTGTTTTCCAGAAACAAGCAGCAATAGATGCTGCTGAGTGAAAATTGCAAACTGCTGTTGTAGTGACCATTATGCTGTAGTGACCAGTACTTAACCAGTACATCATGCCCAGCTCATGCTTCTGGAGACATGCACCTGTAAATTAGGTGGGCTCTCATAACTACAGAAATGCCAAATATGTGGGCTCTAGATATGGTTTAGGCACACTGGGGCTCAGAAGGGAGGGGAACATTTAGATTTGGGAGTGGAGAATTTGATGAATTTCTTTTGGAGGGTGCAGGAAAGATATATATCTTGGTACCGTGTTAGCCAGTAGATAGAAAAATATTTAGAATTGAGAGTCCTCAGTGGTTGATACCTTTTAATGGCTAACTGAAAAGATGGTAACAAATTGCAAGCTTTCGAGACTACTCAGGTCTCTTCATCAGGCAAAGACTAAAACAAATTCTGAAGAATCACATATTTATGCACAACATAGCACAGAAAAAAATAAAAATAAAGAAAAAAACATGGATAAGACAAGTGACATGAAGCAGAATCATCATGAGTGATAAACAGTTATGTCCATAAATATTGGGCCAGCTCTTAGATTAGGATTGTTTAGGGTCTCTATTGTGATGACCCCTCATAGTCAGAGGGGCAAGTTCCTTAGTTGATGTAGAAAGACATAAATCCCTGCGACACATTCCTTCCTGCAGTGAGACTGTCAAAGGTCGTCATCAGTTTATATTCCCAGACTCTTCTGTCTCTCTGAGATTTGAAGCTACCTTTTAAGGCCGGCGTCAAACTCAGCGTAAGACAATACGGTCCGAATATTATGGCCGTAATACGCTAAAAAGTCCCCAAAATAGTGGTCCATAGCTCCTCCGTAGGCAGGGTATATCAGCGTATTTTGCGCATGGCATCCTCCGTATGTAATCCGTATGGCATCCGTACTGCGTGTTTTTCTCGCAGGCTTGCAAAACCGACATACGGCTATACAAGGGATCCATGTGTAAAAAAAACAGAAAAATCATATATACTGTCTATATATATATATATATATAGACAGTATATATATATATATATCAGTAGACACATATATGTATATATATTAATATTTCATACAGCGCTAGATAGCTTTGAAGCCGGTAATTCAATTACCGGCTTTTGCTATCTCCTTCCTAAACCCGACATGATATGAGACATGGTTTACACACAGTAAACCATCTCATATCACCATTTTTTTTGCATATTCCACACTACTAATGTTAGTAGTGTGTATATGCAAAATTTGGCCGTTCTAGCTATTAAATTAAAGGGTTAAATGGCGGAAAAAATTGGCGTGGGCTCCCGCGCAATTTTCTCCGCCAGAGTAGTAAAGCCAGTGACTGAGGGCAGATATTAATAGCCTGGAGAGGGTCCATGGTTATTGCCCCCCCCCCCCCGGCTAAAAATATCTGCCCCCAGCCACCCCAGAAAAGGCACATCTGGAAGATGCGCCTATTCTGGCACTTGGCCACTCTCTTCCCATTCCCGTGTAGCGGTGGGATATGGGGTAATGAAGGGTTAATGTCACCTTGCTATTGTAAGGTGACATTAAGCCAAATTAATAATGGAGAGGCGTCAGTTATGACACCTATCCATTATTAATCCAATACTAGTAAAGGGTTAAAAAAAACACACACACATTATTAAAAATTATTTTAATGAAATAAAAACAAAGGTTGTTGTATTAATTTATTCTATGCTCAATCCATCTGAAGACCCTCGCTCTGTAACAAAGAAAAAATAATAAACCAACAATATACATACCTTCCGAAGATCTGTAAGGTCCCACGATGTAAATCCATCTGAAGGGGTTAAAATATTTTGCAGCCAGGAGCTCTGTTAATGCAGTGGTGCTCCTGGCTGCAAAACCCCAGGGAATGAAGGTAAAGTAGGTCAATGACCTATACTTACCTTCATTTGCGGTGAGGCGCCCTCTGCTGGTTGTTCCCGGAGCATGGGAACTTTCCTAGAAAGCTCCCAGGCTCGAGTTCATATGTGGAAACAATTATTTTCAAGATGTGCGCATTGGGAGACAAGTCCAGGAGATATCGTGGGTTTATACTGTGTGTTACTATGGTGCCACTAGTACTATTCCTGATGACCTCTGCCTCCTTGATCCAGCCCTCCAGCCACGAGTAATTAATTGTAGCCAATTAGAGATGTACAGTGGGGCAAAAAAGTATTTAGTCAGTCAGCAATAGTGCAAGTTCCACCACTTAAAAAGATGAGAGGCGTCTGTAATGTACATCATAGGTAGACCTCAACTATGGGAGACAAACTGAGAAAAAAAATCCAGAAAATCACATTGTCTGTTTTTTTAACATTTTATTTGCATATTATGGTGGAAAATAAGTATTTGGTCAGAAACAAAATTTCATCTCAATACTTTGTAATATATCCTTTGTTGGCAATGACAGAGGTCAAACGTTTTCTGTAAGTCTTCACAAGGTTGCCACACACTGTTGTTGGTATGTTGGCCCATTCCTCCATGCAGATCTCCTCTAGAGCAGTGATGTTTTTGGCTTTTCGCTTGGCAACACGGACTTTCAACTCCCTCCAAAGGTTTTCTATAGGGTTGAGATCTGGAGACTGGCTAGGCCACTCCAGGACCTTGAAATGCTTCTTACGAAGCCACTCCTTCGTTGCCCTGGCGGTGTGCTTTGGATAATTGTCATGTTGAAAGACCCAGCCACGTTTCATCTTCAATGCCCTTGCTGATGGAAGAGGTTTGCACTCAAAATCTCACGATACATGGCCCCATTCATTCTTTCATGTACCCGGATCAGTCGTCCTGGCCCCTTTGCAGAGAAACAGCCCCAAAGCATGATGTTTCCACCACCATGCTTTACAGTAGGTATGGTGTTTGATGGATGCAACTCGGTATTCTTTTTCCTCCAAACACGACAAGTTGTGTTTCTACCAAACAGTTCCAGTTTGGTTTCATCAGACCATAGGACATTCTCCCAAAACTCCTCTGGATCATCCAAATGCTCTCTAGCAAACTTCAGACGGGCCCGGACATGTACTGGCTTAAGCAGTGGGACACGTCTGGCACTGCAGGATCTGAGTCCATGGTGGCGTAGTGTGTTACTTATGGTAGGCCTTGTTACATTGGTCCCAGCTCTCTGCAGTTCATTCACTAGGTCCCTCCGCGTGGTTCTGGGATTTTTGCTCACCGTTCTTGTGATCATTCTGACACCACGGGGTGGGATTTTGCGTGGAGCCCCAGATTGAGGGAGATTATAAGTGGTCTTGTATGTCTTCCATTTTCTAATTATTGCTCCCACTGTTGATTTCTTCACTCCAAGCTGGTTGGCTATTGCAGATTCAGTCTTCCCAGCCTGGTGTAGGGCTACAATTTGTTTCTAGTGTCCTTTGACAGCTCTTTGGTCTTCACCATAGTGGAGTTTGGAGTCAGACTGTTTGAGGGTGTGCACAGGTGTCTTTTTATACTGATAACAAGTTTAAACAGGTGCCATTACTACAGGTAATGAGTGGAGGAAAGAGGAGACTCTTAAAGAAGAAGTTACAGGTCTGTGAGAGCCAGAAATCTTGATTGTTTGTTTCTGACCAAATACTTATTTTCCACCATAATATGCAAAAAAAAATGATAAAAAAACAGACAATGTGATTTTATGGATTTTTTTTTCTTAGTTTGTCTCCCATAGTTGAGGTCTAACTATGATGTAAATTACAGACGCCTCTCATCTTTTTAAGTTGTGGAACTTGCACTATTGCTGACTGACTAAATACTTTTTTGCCCCACTGTATATATGTTGTGTTTGGCACACAATCTCACTGACAAAGCTATGCTCCACGGCGATACGTGTAGGGTGTCTGAGACCACATGCCTGATGGGTTTAAGTGTGTGGCTTTCACCCTGGCCTATGGGAGGTGGAGCCGCATATTCATCACTGTAATGAGCGGTACCACGTCACACAGGACGAGCTACCGGCTCTGAGAGGAGGCATTGCGGGAGCTGGGTGAGTATTTCTCTGCAAGCGGGCGGGCGCAAGGGGAGTGGAAGGCGAGAGGTGACCCCAAACTTTAATTTAAACAAAAAAAAAACTTGATCTTTCATCCCTTCTCTCCTGCGAGCACTGCTTTCAGCCGAGCAGTCCAGAAGGGATGTGTGATGGGGCAACTGCAACAGAGAGGTTCCAGAGAACCGCAGCGCTCTGGGCCTCATTCACGCACGATGAACAGAAGCTCTTCTCCTGAATTCTGACCTGGCTGTTTTGTGCCAGCATGGCAGGAGTTAAACCTTGTTACTGAAGTTACTGAGAGCTATGTCTCTCAGCTGATTTGGTTTTGGTAATCTGCGCTCCTACATAGACTCAGCTTTGTCTACAACTGTTGTCAGTGATCAGTTCTGCTGCCTGGCTTGGAGTGTGAAGGAGCGTGGTATTAGGAGCTTGGAGGTTTATTTACAGAGATTGGTGTCTGCTGTTTTGGTTGCATGTTAAACCTGCTTTCCTTCCTAGATTTTTCCTTCTCTTCCCTTCTCATTGTTTCCTCTGTGGTTGTGTGAGCATTTGGTGAGTTTGAGACTTTTAGTTATCTTGTCTGTATACCCTGTTAATTGTTGTATTTATACACTGGTGCAGTCCACCTCCCTTGGGGGAGAGGGGGCCACTGATAGGGCCTGCTCAGGAGACAGGGATACGCTGGCAGCTCAGGCCTCCTAACCATCATAGGTACCCCGGAGATAAGGGAAAGCCAGGGCCCCATTATAGTGGCAGGGACAGGAGCAGGTCCCAGTACACCATACTGCCCCTTTATCGCTGTTAACGGCGTGACAGGATGAATGGCGGCTTCACCACCACACACAGGGGACAGCACTTACTGTAGCACTGTCCTCAGGCGGCACACGGATGGCACACGGACAGCATCCATGTGTGGTACGTGTTTACATGGACCCATTGACTTTAATGGGTCCGTGTGATCCGTGCGCTCCCACGAACACTGGCATGTCTCCGTGTTTTGCAAACGGACACACGGTCCGTGATAACACGCTGACAAGTGCAGAGACACATTTATTTTAATGTGTCTACATGAGTCAGTGTCTCCGGTACGTGAGGAAACTGTCACCACAAGTACCGGAGCCACTGACGTGTGAAACCGGCCTTATAGGTATATTGCAGTGGTATAAACACATACACCTCCACATGTCATTATATGCTAGCGACATTTAAGGAGTTGGGGGGCTCACTTTGGTCACCCATTCACCTTTCACCCTGAAACAAGATCATGGGGTACCGATTGTGTTGTTATTGCAAGTAGTAAAACATAATACAGCTCTGGCAAAAAATTAAGAGACCACTGCAAAATGTTCAGTTTGTCTGATTTTACTCTTTATAGGTATATTTTTGAGTAAAATGTAAAATGTTCTTTTATTCTATAACTTCTGACAAAATGTCTTCGAATTTCCAAGCAATCATTTTGTATTTTTTTTTTCCGACAAAGAAAAATGGTCAAAATTAAAAAAAAAACAGTGCTTTCAGACCTCAAATAATGCAAAGAAAACTAGTTCATAGTGGTGAAATTGCAAAAAAAGTGCAATCCCACACTTGTTTTTTTTTTTTTTTTTTTTTGCTTGGTTCACTAAATTCTAAACTGACCTGAGATTATGATTCTCCATAATTAATGAGTTCATAGATACCAAACAAGTCTAGGTTATTTTTCATCTAAGTGGTGAAAAAAAATTCCAAACTTTCCTAAGAAAAAAAAAATTGCACAATTTTCCGATACCCGTAGTGTCTCCATTTTTTGTGATCTCTGGTTGGGTGAGGGCTTATTTTTTGCGTGCTGAGCTGACATTTTTAATGATACCATTTTGGTGCAGATACATTCTTTTGATCGCCCATTACTGCATTTTAATTCAATGCCGCGGTGACTAAAAAATTCTGGCGTTTTGAACTTGGCGATGCCAAATATGTGTATGTTTGACTTTTTTTATTGTTTTATTTTGAATGGAGCACAAGGGGGGTGATTTGAACTTTTTTACTTTTTATTTTTTTCATATTTTTTAAAACATTTATTTTTTACTTTTGCCATGCTTCAATAGCCTCCACAGGAGGCTAGAAGCTGGCATAGCCTGATAGGCTAGGGGCGATGCTCAGATCACCCCTATCTAGTAATGTTGTATTTTTTTCCGACAAAAAAAATGGTCAAAATTAAAAAAAAAAGCCCAGTGCTTTCAGACCTCAAATAATGTAAAGGAAACATGTTCATAATCATTTAGAAACAAAAATACTAATGTTTTAACTCAGATAGAGTTCAGAAATCAATATGGTGTGGAATAACCATGATTTTTAATCACATCTTTTATGCATCTTGGCATGCTTTCCACCAGTCTTTCACACTGCTTCTGGCGCAAAAATTTAAGCAGTTAAGGTGCGATCTTCTGATAAATGCTAAGTGCTGACTTTCCCAGCAGTATCATAATGACAGGCATGGGGGTATCAGCAAACAATCATGTCATGGGCATGTCGATGGGCTTGTGGCATGACTCGTCCCCAGAGATTGACAGTGAGTTTAATAGCTCTGCTCCAATTGCAGCTATTAAACGCACATTAAATCAGCCAACGTCTGCGGGAAAAAGTGCGGGCTCATCAAAGTCAGAGAGCCTGCATATGTACCAGTACATCATATGTTGGTAAGGAGTTATAGATAAGCAAATCAATCTATGTATGACCCTACTGCATTGCTCCATCATTGAGAAATTTAAAGGTTCTGCATGGGAGTACATGGTGGCATGCTGATGCACTTCTAACTTCTCAGCCACATGTTAATTTTCTGATCTAGCATTTACCTCGCCTGACTGAATGGTTATGTACCTGGACAAACATCCTGTCAATCACCAAGGTGAGTGTTCTGCCATGCACGTCGTTTTTTCCTCTCACTGTTCCAACAGCTATACATTTTTTGTCCAATTAGCCAATTAATGGTATGATATTGTGTGACAAGTTAGGCCGGCGTCACACACAGCGTAAAACAATACGGTCCGAATATTACGGCCGTAATATGCTGAAAAGTCCCTAAAATAGTGGTCCGTAGCTCCTCCGTAGGCAGGGTGTGTCAGCGTTTTTTGCGCATGGCATCCTCCGTATGTAATCCGTTTGGCATCCGTACTGCGTGTTTTTCTCGCAGGCTTCCAAAACCAACATACCGCTATAGAAGGGATCCATGTGTCACAAAACCTAGAAAGCTCCCAGGCTCGAGTTCATATGAGGACAACCAGCAGAGGGCGCCTCTTATGAACTTGAGCCTGGGAGCTTTCTAGGAAAATTCCCACGATCTAGGAACAACCAGCAGAGGGCGCCTCACCGCAAATGAAGGTAAATATAGGTCATTGACCTACTTTACCTTCATTCCCCGGGGTTTTGCAGCCACGAACAATGTTGCATTAGCAAAGCTCGTGGCTGCAAAATATTTTAACCCCTTCAGATGGATTTACATCGTTGGACTTTACAGATCTGCGGAAGGTAAGGATATTGTTGGTTTATTATGTTTTTTTTGTTACAGAACGAGGGTCTTCAGTGATTGGATTGGGCGTTGAATAAAATATTACAACAACCTTTGTTTTTATTTCATTAAAATAATTTTTAGTAATGTGTTTGTGTATTTTTTTAACCATTTACTAGTATTGGATTAATAATGGATAGGTGTCATAATTGACACCTCCCCATTATTAATTTGGCTTAATGTCACCTTACAATAGCAAGGTGGCATTAACCCTTCATTACCCCATAACCCACTGCTACACGGGAATGGGAAGAGAGTGGCCAAGTGCCAGAATAGGCGCATCTTCCAGATGTGCCTTTTCTGGGGTGGCTGGGGGCAGGTGTTTTTAGCCAGGGGGGGGGCCAATAACCGTGGACCCTCTCCAGGCTATTAATATCTGCCCTCAGTCACTGGCTTTACTACTCTGGCGGAGAAAATTGCGCGAGAGCCCACGCCAATTTTTTCCGCCATTTAACCCTTTAATTTAAGAGCTAGAATGGCCAAATTTTGCATATACACACTACTAACATTAGTAGTGTGGAATATGCAAAAAAAAGGGGGATATGACATGGTTTACTGTATGTAAACCATGTCTAAAATCATGTCGGGTTTAGGAAGGAGAGAGCAAAAGTCGGTAATTGAATTACCGGCTTTAAAGCTATCTAGCGCTGGAATAAATATTAATATATATACATATATGTGTCTCACTGACATATATATATATATTCTATGTGTACACATTTATTATGCCTATTCTTCTGTAAGCTGTCAGTGTGATTTTACTGTACACCACAATGAATTACCGGCTTTTCTCTCTAACACCCCTGCGTATTTCTCGCAAGTCACACTGCTGGTCCGTGTGTGATCCGTATTTTTCAGGCTTCCATAGACTTTCATTGGCGTATTTCTTGCGCAGTACGGTGACAAACGCCGCATGCTGCGATTTTCTACGGCCGTAGAAAGCCGTATAATACGGATCAGTAAAATACGGCAGATAGGAGCAGGGGCATAGAGAATAATTGTGCCGTTTGTTTTGCGAGTTTTACGGACGTATTTTCTGCGCTCATACGTCCGTATAACTCGCTAGTGTGACACCGGCCTTATAGTTTTGAATGACAGCTTTAATTTTAACATACAATTAACAGAAAAAAAACAATTATGATGAAATATACACAATTCCACCATTGTTTTTTGGGATTTACTTTTACGGCATTCATTGTGTGATAAAGGGAGACCTATTTTGAACTTTGGTATTTTTTGGGGTGTTCAAGATGCGGTTCTGAAACTTGTGGTTGATTGACTTAAATGAGGATGGGTCGGTCGGCCACGGGTTTCAGAGCCGCATCTTGAATATTTTAAAGAATATTGAAGTTCAAAGTCGGTCATTTTTGACCAACAGAACAGCAGGGTTAACCTGGTAATTGTTTCTCCGTGTCAGTATAATTATTGCAATACTAAACTTGTCCAGTTTTTCATTATTTTTAATTATGAAAAACAAATCTGAAATTTGTGAAGAAATAACATTGTTTGTGTCGCCATTTTCTATAACTTTTTTTTTTATTTTTTAGTCGCTAGAGCTGTCTGAGGGCTTATTATTGTGTGCCATGAGCTTATGTTGCATTGATACCAAATTAGGTTACATATGACATTTTGAATGCTTTTTATTGTCATGTAATGCTCCTCTGGGAATTTAAATATGCAAATACCTCTTTGGAGAGGACATGAACTCTAATTCCTTAGTGACCACCAATATGTCGTTTTACTTACCTCTAGTGTTGAGCGATACCTTCCGATATCGGAAAGTATCGGTATCGGATTGGATCGGCCGATATTCAAAAAATATCGGATATCGCCGATACCGATACCCGATCCCAATGCAAGTCAATGGGACCAAAATATCGGAATTAAAATAAACCCTTTCTTTCCTTGTAGGTTCATTCTACATGAAGGAAAACAACTAAGAATAATGCAGGATGTATTTGGGGAGGTGGCGGAGACATTAAAGGCGTAGAGGTTTAGCCCAATCAAATAGAATAGCATGATTTTTTTTTTTTTTTTTTTAAAGACGTTCGGAGTGACAAAGATATTGACTATGTAAATTTTTTTTTGTTTTGTCAGATATTGATGTTTCACTATTCCACGCCCTTCCCCTTCTTTTTTTTCCCTTTTACCACACTTTCATCTTCATCATCATCAGCATCTTTGACATCAACTTCTTCTTCACCTTATTCATCTTCTTCTTCATCTTCTACCTATTTTTTTTTTATTACATTCTTCATATTCATTTTATTCTACTATTATTATTCTTCCTATTCTACATATTCATTTTATTCAACTGTTATTATTCTTCCTATTCTACTTCTTCATCATATTCTCATTTGTGACAGGCATTCCCGTAGTTGTTATCTATAAACGTTTGAAGATTACACCTTCCGTTCTGCCTGTCACAAAAGTTACATTTGTCCGCGTTCAGTTTGGCCTGCAGCATCAGGCTTTATCCAGGGGCACCACGAGGAGGAACGGACTCACCCCCATACAGTGCTTAGTCTTCTTCTGCATATAATTTAGATAATATCTTTTGCTCTGATATTAAGTGTTATGCTTAATGTTCTTCTGCTCTTTGTTCTGCAGCCTCTTGTTCTTCTGCTTCTCGGTCTTCCATGTCGTCGTCTCCAGGGTCGTCGTCTCCAGGGTCGTCGTCTCCGCCGTCGTCATCTCTGCCGTCGTCGTCTCCGCCGTCGTCGTCTCCGCCGTCGTCGGGGTGGTCTTCAGGGTCGTCATCTCCAGGGTCGTCGTCATCTCAGTGGTTGTCGTCTCTGGTGTCGTCGTCATCTTAGGGGTGGTCTTCCGGGTCGTCGTATTTAGGGTCTTGAACTTGGAAATGTAGCAGAAGGTACAAGAAGGCTGAGAAAATGCCGAGAACCAGCTGATGGAACTGGAACTCGGATGGCTAGCCGAAGATCAAAGAGCCAATGGAACTACCGAGGACCAGCTGACGGTACTGGAACCCGGATGGGTAGCCGAAGGTCCAAGAGCCAATGGAACTACCAAGGACCAGCTGACGTTACTGGAACCCGGTTACTAAGCAGGAGGTACCCGTGCCTGAAAGCACTACCAAGGACCACCTGACGTTGGTGGAACTTGGATACCCAGAAGGAGGCACCTAAGCCAAAGGCTCTGCCCGTAACCAGTTGACGGTACTGGAACCAGGATGGGGAGCAGAAGGTACAAGAGGAAAAGACACTGCCGAGAACCAGCTGACGGTGCTGGAACCAGGTGGTGGACCAGAAGGTCCACAGGAGAGAACAGCTAGGCCGCGAGGCAGCCGCAGTTACCGAACCCCAACAGTCCTACAGGGGGAGCTTGGCCTACTGGCACTACAGAACCAGCCTTGACTGCCAATTCACGCAGCCCACATAGGAAGCTCCTAAACTGGAGGCACCCTGAAGTTGGCTAACCAGACCGCAACACGACGGGGCAACGCATAGGTGTCTCAGTGAGTTTGACAGTACCCGGAAACAGCTGACGGTGCTGGAACCAGGCTGGGCACGAGGGAGTACCCGTGACAAAAACACTGCCGAGAACCAGCTGGCGGTGCTGGAACCCGGATGCGTTGTCCGAGTGTGCAAGAGCCAATGGCACCGAGGACCAGCTGACGGTGCTGGAACCCGGTTACTAAGCTGTAGGTGCCCGCGCTTAAAAGCACTACCAAGGACCGCCTGGCGTTGGCGGAACTCGGATACCCAGGAGTTGGCACCTAAGCCAAAGGCTCTGCCCGGAACCAGCTGACGGTGCTGGAACCAGGTGGTGGACCAGAAGGTCCACAGGAGAGGAGAGAACAGCTAGGCCGCGAGGCAGCCGCAGTTACCAAACTCCAACAGTCCTACAGCGGGAGCTGGGCCTACTGGCACTACAGAACCAGCCTTGACTACCAATTCACACAGCCCACATAGGACGCTCCTAAACTGGAGGCACCCTGGAGTTGGCTAAACCGACCGCAACACGACGGGGCAAGCATAGGCGTCTCAGTGAGCTTGACACTACCCGGAAACAGCTGACGATGCTGGAACCAGGCTGGGCACGAGGGCGTACCCGTGACAAAAACACTGCCGAGAACCAGCTGGCGGTGCTGGAACCCGGATGCGTTGCCCCAGTGTGCAAGAGCCAATGGCACCGAGGACCAGCTGACGGTGCTGGAACCCGGTTACTAAGCTGTAGGTGCCCGCGCTTAAAAGCACTACCAAGGACCGTCTGGCATTGGCGGAACTCAATTACCCAGGAGGAGGCACCTAAGCCAAAGGCTCTGCCCGGAACCAGCTGATGGTGCTGGAACCAGGTGGTGGACCAGAAGGTCCACAGGAGAGGAGAGAACAGCTTAGCCGTGAGGCAGCCGCAGTTACCGAACCCCAACAGTCCTAAAGCGGGAGCTTGGCCTACTGGCACTACAGAACCAGCCTTGACTACCAATTCACGCAGCCCACATAGGAAGCTCCTAAACTGGAGGCACCCTGGAGTTGACTAACCCGACCGCAACACGACGGGGCAAGCATAGGCGTCTCAGTGAGTTTGACAGTGCCCGGAAACAGCTGACGGTGCTGGAACCAGGCTGGGCACGAGGGAGTACCCGTGACAAAAACACTGCCGAGAACCAGCTGGCGGTGCTGGAACCCGTATGCGTTGCCCCAGTGTGCAAGAGCCAATGGCACCGAGGACCAGCTGACGGTGCTGGAACCCGGTTACTAAGCTGTAGGTGCCCACGCTTAAAAGCACTACCAAGGACCGCCTGGCGTTGGCGGAACTCGGATACCCAGGAGGAGGCACCTAAGCCAAAGGCTCTGCCCGGAACCAGCTGACGGTGCTGGAACCAGGTGGTGGACCAGAAGGTCCACAGGAGAGGGGAGAACAGATAGGCCGCGAGGCAGCCGCAGTTACCGAACCCCAACAGTCCTACAGGGGGAGCTTGGCCTACTGGCACTACAGAACCAGCCTTGACTACCAATTCACGCAGCCCACATAGGAAGCTCCTAAACTGGAGGCACCCTGGAGTTGGCTAACCCGGCCGCAACACGACGGGACAACGTGTAGGCGTGTAAGTGACCTTGACACTAACCAGAACCAGCTGACGGTGCTGGAACCAGGCTGGGCACGAGGGAGTACCCGTGACAAAAACACTGCCGAGAACCAGCTGGCGGTGCTGGAACCCGGATGCGTTGTCCGAGTGTGCAAGAGCCAATGGCACCGAGGACCAGCTGACGGTGCTGGAACCCGGTTACTAAGCTGTAGGTGCCCGCGCTTAAAAGCACTACCAAGGACCGCCTGGCGTTGGCGGAACTCGGATACCCAGGAGGAGGCACCTAATCCAAAGGCTCTGCCCGGAACCAGCTGACGGTGCTGGAACCAGGTGGTGGACCAGAAGGTCCACAGGAGAGGAGAGAACAGCTAGGCCGCGAGGCAGCCGCAGTTACCAAACTCCAACAGTCCTACAGCGGGAGCTGGGCCTACTGGCACTACAGAACCAGCCTTGACTACCAATTCACACAGCCCACATAGGACGCTCCTAAACTGGAGGCACCCTGGAGTTGGCTAAACCGACCGCAACACGACGGGGCAAGCATAGGCGTCTCAGTGAGCTTGACACTACCCGGAAACAGCTGACGATGCTGGAACCAGGCTGGGCACGAGGGCGTACCCGTGACAAAAACACTGCCGAGAACCAGCTGGCGGTGCTGGAACCCGGATGCGTTGCCCCAGTGTGCAAGAGCCAATGGCACCGAGGACCAGCTGACGGTGCTGGAACCCGGTTACTAAGCTGTAGGTGCCCGCGCTTAAAAGCACTACCAAGGACCGTCTGGCATTGGCGGAACTCAATTACCCAGGAGGAGGCACCTAAGCCAAAGGCTCTGCCCGGAACCAGCTGATGGTGCTGGAACCAGGTGGTGGACCAGAAGGTCCACAGGAGAGGAGAGAACAGCTTAGCCGTGAGGCAGCCGCAGTTACCGAACCCCAACAGTCCTAAAGCGGGAGCTTGGCCTACTGGCACTACAGAACCAGCCTTGACTACCAATTCACGCAGCCCACATAGGAAGCTCCTAAACTGGAGGCACCCTGGAGTTGACTAACCCGACCGCAACACGACGGGGCAAGCATAGGCGTCTCAGTGAGTTTGACAGTGCCCGGAAACAGCTGACGGTGCTGGAACCAGGCTGGGCACGAGGGAGTACCCGTGACAAAAACACTGCCGAGAACCAGCTGGCGGTGCTGGAACCCGTATGCGTTGCCCCAGTGTGCAAGAGCCAATGGCACCGAGGACCAGCTGACGGTGCTGGAACCCGGTTACTAAGCTGTAGGTGCCCACGCTTAAAAGCACTACCAAGGACCGCCTGGCGTTGGCGGAACTCGGATACCCAGGAGGAGGCACCTAAGCCAAAGGCTCTGCCCGGAACCAGCTGACGGTGCTGGAACCAGGTGGTGGACCAGAAGGTCCACAGGAGAGGGGAGAACAGATAGGCCGCGAGGCAGCCGCAGTTACCGAACCCCAACAGTCCTACAGGGGGAGCTTGGCCTACTGGCACTACAGAACCAGCCTTGACTACCAATTCACGCAGCCCACATAGGAAGCTCCTAAACTGGAGGCACCCTGGAGTTGGCTAACCCGGCCGCAACACGACGGGGCAAGCATAGGCGTCTCAGTGAGTTTGACAGTGCCCGGAAACAGCTGACGGTGCTGGAACCAGGCTGGGCACGAGGGAGTACCCGTGACAAAAACACTGCCGAGAACCAGCTGGCGGTGCTGGAACCCGGATGCGTTGTCCGAGTGTGCAAGAGCCAATGGCACCGAGGACCAGCTGACGGTGCTGGAACCCGGTTATTAAGCTGTAGGTGCCCGCGCTTAAAAGCACTACCAAGGACCGCCTGGCGTTGGCGGAACTCGGATACCCAGGAGGAGGCACCTAAGCCAAAGGCTCTGCCCGGAACCAGCTGACGGTGCTGGAACCAGGTGGTGGACCAGAAGGTCCACAGGAGAGGAGAGAACAGCTAGGCCGCGAGGCAGCCGCAGTTACCAAACTCCAACAGTCCTACAGCGGGAGCTGGGCCTACTGGCACTACAGAACCAGCCTTGACTACCAATTCACACAGCCCACATAGGACGCTCCTAAACTGGAGGCACCCTGGAGTTGGCTAAACCGACCGCAACACGACGGGGCAAGCATAGGCGTCTCAGTGAGCTTGACACTACCCGGAAACAGCTGACGATGCTGGAACCAGGCTGGGCATGAGGGCGTACCCGTGACAAAAACACTGCCGAGAACCAGCTGGCGGTGCTGGAACCCGGATGCGTTGCCCCAGTGTGCAAGAGCCAATGGCACCGAGGACCAGCTGACGGTGCTGGAACCCGGTTACTAAGCTGTAGGTGCCCGCGCTTAAAAGCACTACCAAGGACCGCCTGGCATTGGCGGAACTCGGATACCCAGGAGGAGGCACCTAAGCCAAAGGCTCTGCCCGGAACCAGCTGATGGTGCTGGAACCAGGTGGTGGACCAGAAGGTCCACAGGAGAGGAGAGAACAGCTAGGCCGTGAGGCAGCCGCAGTTACCGAACCCCAACAGTCCTAAAGCGGGAGCTTTGCCTACTGGCACTACAGAACCAGCCTTGACTACCAATTCATGCAGCCCACATAGGAAGCTCCTAAACTGGAGGCACCCTGGAGTTGGCTAACCCGACCGCAACACGACGGGGCAAGCATAGGCGTCTCAGTGAGTTTGACAGTGCCCGGAAACAGCTGACGGTGCTGGAACCAGGCTGGGCACGAGGGAGTACCCGTGACAAAAACACTGCCGAGAACCAGCTGGCGGTGCTGGAACCCGTATGCGTTGCCCCAGTGTGCAAGAGCCAATGGCACCGAGGACCAGCTGACGGTGCTGGAACCCGGTTACTAAGCTGTAGGTGCCCACGTTTAAAAGCACTACCAAGGACCGCCTGGCGTTGGCGGAACTCGGATACCCAGGAGGAGGCACCTAAGCCAAAGGCTCTGCCCGGAACCAGCTGACGGTGCTGGAACCAGGTGGTGGACCAGAAGGTCCACAGGAGAGGGGAGAACAGATAGACCGCGAGGCAGCCGCAGTTACCGAACCCCAACAGTCCTACAGGGGGAGCTTGGCCTACTGGCACTACAGAACCAGCCTTGACTACCAATTCACGCAGCCCACATAGGAAGCTCCTAAACTGGAGGCACCCTGGAGTTGGCTAACCCGGCCGCAACACGACGGGACAACGTGTAGGCGTGTAAGTGACCTTGACACTAACCAGAACCAGCTGACGGTGCTGGAACCAGGCTGGGCACGAGGGAGTACCCGTGACAAAAACACTGCCGAGAACCAGCTGGCGGTGCTGGAACCCGTATGCGTTGCCCCAGTGTGCAAGAGCCAATGGCACCAAGGACCAGCTGACGGTGCTGGAACCCGGTTACTAAGCTGTAGGTGCCCGCGCTTAAAAGCACTACCAAGGACCGCCTGGCGTTGGCGGAACTCGGATACCCAGGAGGAGGCACCTAAGCCAAAGGCTCTGCCTGGAACCAGCTGATGGTGCTGGAACCAGGTGGTGGACCAGAAGGTCCACAGGAGAGGGGAGAACAGCTAGGCCGCGAGGCAGCCGCAGTTACCGAACCCCAACAGTCCTACAGGGGGAGCTTGGCCTACTGGCACTACAGAACCAGCATTGACTACCAATTCACGCAGCCCAAATAGGAAGCTCCTAAACTGGAGGCACCCTGGAGTTGGCTAACCCGGCCGCAACACGACGGGACAACGTATAGGCGTGTAAGTGACCTTGACACTAACCAGAACCAGCTGACGGTGCTGGAACCAGGCTGGGCACGAGGGAGTACCCGTGACAAAGACACTGCCGAGAACCAGCTGACGGTGCTGGAACCCGGATGCGTTGCCTAATCAAGATTGTCTTCCTAGAGCCCCAACTAGCGGTGTTGGAGCAAAGGGTAAGCAGGGGGAGCAGAGTGTAGGCCGAAGCCTGCACTGGAGGCAGCTTTGTGTCTGCGTTGTGTTTGCAGGACACGTTGCCGGCTACACAGCGGGGGAACAGCTGGCGTTGCTGAACCCCACTGACACAATGGCTGGTGTTTTTATCTGTGCAGCTAGCACGTCCGGGCCCCAACTGGCGGTGTTAGAGCCCAGGGTCAGCAGGAGGAGGAGAGGAGCAGAGTGTAGGCCGAAGCCTAGTAGAACCAATTTCAAAGGTAACCTTTAACCCCCCCTCAGGTGTTGCAAAGTACAAGAGCCACACCTTGTGCAGCACTAATGCTGCACAAGTCAGAGGTTGCTCTATGAATTTTGCTCATTGCACACGCAGAATGAAAGACGTACACAATTTTGCCCATTATACAGTAAGACTGTATTGGAGGTGTGAATTTTGTTTTAAAGGAGACGCAGCACAGGTGCACAAAAATAACGCCTTGGTGCTGGGCGCAGCCTCCTGAGCGTTGTATTTTGCTGTACAGGAGTCTGCGCTCTTGTTATCCCTTGGCCATGCGCTGTGAGCGCTACCTGTCTTATGACCTCATTTCATGTTGGCCGGTGCGGTTAGCGATGGCCATGAATCCCAGACCCACCGTGTCTTTTCATAAAGTCACACTACAGGTCTGGGATTCATGGCCTTGCGCAGTAAATATGTTTGCTGCTCACTCATGTCCTTACACCTGCTTCAGACTGGGCGGCCTCAGCTGATCCCTTATCGCATGCCGCAGGCCATGAGGCCGCACAGTTTGAAGAAGGCGGAAGGAGGGGAGTGAAGACAGGCGAAGATATGCACTGCTCGTGCCCATCAATCACACCCTTGCAGTCCAAATATATCAGACAACGAGGGGCGTTGTGTCGGGCAGGGCGGACGCACAGGCACAGCCAGCCAACCAATGATGTCAGAAGACGGCTAGCGTTACCAAGGGGGGTGCTGCGTGTCATTTAAAAGGAGAATCACATCTCAGGGGCAGTGAAATGGTCTGTAAAGAGACACATTTTGTACGTGTTAAATTCAAGGTGGGCAAGGAGAAAAAGTCAGCCACCTTGTACAAATGCAGCAGTACTGCTGTACAAGGTGGCTGTTATACATGGAAACACCTGGGGGTGGGGGTCAGGGTCCCTTTAATTTCAGTTCAGGTGCCTGCGTGGCGTTTGCAGGTCACGTTGCCGGCTACACAGCAGGGGAACAGCTGGTGGTGCTGAACCCCACTAACACATTGGCTGGTGTTTTTCTCTGTGCAGCTAGCACGTCCTGGCCCCAACTGGCGGTGTTAGAGCCCAGGGTCAGCAGGAGGAGGAGAGGAGCAGAGTGTAGGCCGAAGCCTGCACTGGTGGCAGCTTTAGGTCTGTTGTGTCTGCGTGGTGTTTGCAGGACACGATGCCGGCTACACAGCAGGGGAACAGCTGGCGGTGCAGAACCCCACTAACACATTGGCTGGTGTTTTTCTCTGTGCAGCTAGCACATCCAGGCCCCAACTGGCGGTGTTAGAGCCCAGGGTCAGCAGGAGGAGGAGAGGAGCAGAGTGTAGGCCGAAGCCTGCACTGGTGGCAGCTTTTGGTCTGTTGTGCCAGCGTGGCTTGTGCTGGACACGATGCCGGCTACACAGCAGGGAAACAGCTGGCGGTGCTGAACCCCACTAACACATTGGCTGGTGTTTTTCTCTGTGCAGCTAGCACATCCGGGCAAAAACTAGCGGTGTTAGAGCCCAGGGTCAGCAGGAGGAGGGGAGGAGCAGAGTGTAGGCCGCAGCCTAATTGAACCAATTTCAAAGGTAACCTTTAACCCACCCTCAGGTGTTACAATGTAGAAGAGCCACACCTTGTGCAGCAGTAATGCTCCACAAGTGAAAGGTTGCTCTTTAAATTTTGCTCATTGCACACGCAGAATGAAAGACGTACACAATTTTGCCCATTGTACAGTAAAACTGTATTGGAGGCGTGACTTGTCTTTTTAAGGAGATGCAGCACAGGTGTCCAAAAATTAAGCCTTGGTGCTGGGCGCAGCCTCCGGAGCGTTGTTATTTGCTGTACAGGAGTCTGCGCTCTTGTTAGCCCTTGGCCATGCGCTGTGAGCGCTGCCTGTCTTCTCACCTCATTTCATGTTGGCCGGTGCGTTTAGCGATGGCCATGAATCCCAGACCCGTAGTGTCTTTTAATAAAGTCACACTGCAGAGCTGGGATTCATGGCCTTGCGCAGTAAATATTTTCGCCGCTCACTCATGTCCTTACACCTGCTTCAGACTGGGCAGCCTCCGCTGATCCCTTATCGCATGCCGCGGCCATGAAGCCGCACAGTCTGAAGAAGGCGGAAGGAGATGAGTTAAGACAGGCGAACATATGCACTGCACATGCCCATCAATCACACCCTCGCAGTCAAAATAAGTAAGACAACAAGGGGCGGTGTGTCGGGCAGGGTGGACGCACAGGCACAGCCAGCCAACCAATGATGTCAGAAGACGGGCAGCGCTACCAAGGGGGTGCTGCGTGTCATTAAAAAGGAAAGTCACACCTCAGGGACACTGTAATGGTCTCTAATGAGACACATGTTGTACGTGTTGAGTTCCACATGGGCAAGGAGAAAAAGTCAGCCACCTTGTACAAATGCAGAATTACTGCTGTGCAAGGTGGCTGTTATACATAGAAACACCTGGGGGGGGGCAGGGTCCCTTTAATTTCAGTTCAGGTGCCTGCATGGCGTTTGCAGGACACGTTGCCGGCTACACAGCAGGGGAACAGCTGGCGGTGCTGAACCCCACTAACACATTGGCTGGTGTTTTTCTCTGTGCAGCTAGCACATCTGGGCCCCAACTGGCGGTGTTAGAGCCCAGGGTCAGCAGGAGGAGGAGAGGAGCAGAGTGTAGGCCGAAGCCTGCACTGGTGGCAGCTTTTGGTCTATTGTGCCAGCGTGGCTTGTGCTGGACACGATGCCGGCTACACAGCAGGGGAACAGCTGGCGGTGCTGAACCCCACTAACACATTGGCTGGTGTTTTTCTCTGTGCAGCTAGCACATCCGGGCAAAAACTGGAGGTGTTAGAGCCCAGGGTCAGCAGGAGGAGGAGAGGAGCAGAGTGTAGGCCGAAGCCTAATTGAACCAATTTCAAAGGTAACCTTTAACCCACCCTCAGGTGTTACAATGTAGAAGAGCCTCACCTTGTGCAGCAGTAATGCTCCACAAGTGAAAGGTTGCTCTTTAAATTTTGCTCATTGCACACGCAGAATGAAAGACGTACACAATTTAGCCCATTGTACAGTAGAACTGTATTGGAGGCGTGACTTGTCTTTTTAAAGAGACGCAGCACAGGTATCCAAAAATAACGCCTTGGTGCTGGGCGCAGCCTCCTGAGCGTTGTTATTTGCTGTACAGGAGTCTGCGCTCTTGTTAGCCCTTGGCCATGGGCAGTTAGCGCTGCCCGTCTTATGACCTCATTTCATGTTGGCTGGTGCAGTCAACGATGGCCATGAATCCCAGACACGCAGTGTCTTTTCATAAAGTCACAGTGCGGGGCTGGGATTCGTGGCCTTGTGCAGTAAATATGTTCGCCGCTCACACATGTCCTTACACCTGCTTCAGACTGGGCGGCCTCAGCTGATCCCTTATCGCCTGCCACGGCCATGAGGCCGCACAGTCTGAAGAAGGCGGAAGGAGATGAGTTAAGACAGGCGAACATATGCACTGCACATGCCCATCAATCACACCCTCGCAGTCAAAATAGATCAGACAACGAGGGGGGTTGTGTCGGGCAGGGCGGACGCACAGGCACAGGCAGCCAACCAATGATGTCAGAAGACGGGCAGCGCTACCAAGGGGGGTGCTGCGTGTCATTAAAAAGGAAAGTCACACCTCAGGGAAATTGTAATGGTCTGTAATGAGACACATTTTGTACGTGTTGAGTTCCACGTGGGCAAGGAGAAAAAGTCAGCCACCTTGTACAAATGCAGCAGTACTGCTGTACAAGGTGGCTGTTATACATAGAAACACCTGGGGGTGGGGGTCAGGGTCCCTTTAATTTCAGTTCATGTGCCTGCGTGGCGTTTGCAGGTCACGTTGCCGGCTACACAGCAGGGGAACAGCTGGCGGTGCTGAAGCCCACTAACACATTGGCTGGTGTTTTTCTCTGTGCAGCTAGCACTTCCGGGCCCCAACTGGCGGTGTTAGAGCCCAGGGTCAGCAGGAGGTGGAGATTAGCAGAGTGTAGGCCGAAGCCTGCACTGTTGGCAGCTTTTGGTCTGTTGTGCCAGCGTGGCTTGTGCTGGACACGATGCCGGCTACACAGCAGGGGAACAGCTGGCGGTGCTGAACCCCACTAACACATTGGCTGCTGTTCTTCTCTGTGCAGCTAGCACGTTCGGGCAGAAACTGGCGGTGTTTGAGCCCAGGGTCAGCAGGAGGAGGAGAGGAGCAAAGTGTAGGCCGAAGCCTGCACTGTTGGCAGCTTTTGTTCTGTTGTGCCAGCGTGGCTTGTGCTGGACATGATGCCGGCTACACAGCAGGGGAACAGCTGGCATTGCTGAACCCCACTGACACAATGGCGGTGTTTTTCTCTGTGCAACCAGCACTTCCGGGCCCCAACTGGCGTAGTTAGAGCCCAGGGTCTGCAGGAGGAGCAGAGTGTAGGCCGAAGCCTAATTGAACCAATTTCAAAGGTAACCTTTAACCCACCCTCAGGTGTTATAATGTTGAAGAGCCACACCTTGTGCAGCATTAATACTCCACAAGTGAAAGGTTGCTCTTTGAATTTTGCGCATTGCACACGCAGAATGAAAGACGTACACAATTTTGCCCATTGTACAGTAGAACTGTATTGGAGGCATGACTTGTGTTTTTAAGGAGACGCAGCACAGGTGCACATAAATAACGCCTTGGTGCTGGGTGCAGCCTCCTGAGCATTGTTATTTGCTGTACAGGAGTCTGCTCTATTGTGATCCCTTGGCCATGCGTTGTGAGCGCTGCCTGTCTTCTCACCTCATTTCATGTTGGCCGGTGCGGTTACCAATGGCCATAAATCCCAGACTCGCAGTGTCTTTTAATAAAGTCACACTGCAGAGCTGGGATTTTTGGCCTTGCGCAGTGAATATGTTCGCCGCTCACACATGTCCTTACACCTGCTTCAGACTGGGCGGCCTCAGCTGGTCCCTTATCGCCTGCCACGGCCATGAGGCCGCACAGTCTGAAGAAGGCGGAAGGAGATGAGTTAAGACAGGCGAACATATGCACTGCACATGCCCATCAATCACACCCTCGCAGTCAAAACAGATCTGACAACGAGGGGGGTTGTGTCGGGCAGGGAGGACGCACAGGCACAGGCAGCCAACCAATGATGTCAGAAGACGGGCAGCGCTACCAAGGGGGGTGCTGCGTGTCATTAAAAAGGAAAGTCACACCTCAGGGACATTGTAATGGTCTGTAATGAGACACATTTTGTACGTGTTGAGTTCCACGTGGGCAAGGAGAAAAAGTCAGCCACCTTGTACAAATGCAGCAGTACTGCTGTACAAGGTGGTTGTTATACATAGAAAAACCTGGGGGTGGGGGTCAGGGTCCCTTTAATTTCAGTTCAGGTGCCTGCGTGGCGTTTGCAGGTCACGTTGCTGGCTACACAGCAGGGGAACAGCTGGCGGTGCTGAAGCCCACTAACACATTGGCTGGTGTTTTTCTCTGTGCAGCTAGCACGTCCGGGCAGAAACTGGCGGTGTTTGAGCCCAGGGTCAGCAGGAGGAGGAGAGGAGCAGAGTGTAGGCTGAAGCCTGCACTGGTGGCAGCTTTTGGTCTGTTGTGCCAGCGTGGCTTGTGCTGGACACGTTGCCGACTACACAGCAGGGGAACAGCTGGCGGTGCCGAACCCCACTGACACATCAGCTAGTGTTTTTTCTGTGTAGACAACACTTCCAGGTGGCAACTGACAGTGTTGAAACCCAGGGAATCAAAGAGGAGCAGAGTGTAGGCCGAAGCCTGCAGTGGAGCAAGTTGAAAGGGAACCTTTAACCCCCCCCAGGAATTTGTTGCTGAAAGAGCCATCTTGTACAGCAGTAATACTGCACATGGAAAATGGTGGCTCGTAAAATTATGCTCCTTGCAAACGCTGAAGTACACACTCATATAATGTGTCCCCTCACACCGTTAAACCGTCCCGGAAGTGGGACTTTCCTTTGTAATGTGACACAGCACAGCCGTCATTCCAACCCCCTTGGTGCCGTGCGCCACCTCCTCAACGTTGTTTGGTTCTGTCACGGAGCCCGCGCTGTAATGTTATCCCTTGGCCATGCACAGTTAGCGGTGCCCGTCTTCTGACATCATTTAGGTGTCAGGCTTGCAGTGCTTGTGCGTCAAAGCTGCCCGAGATCCAACCTCGCAGTGTCATCTAATGTAATCCCACTGCGGGCCAGGGATCCATGGGCATGCGCAGTGCATATCATCGCCTCTCACTCACCTCCTTCCTGCTTCTTCAGACTGTGCGGCGTCACGGCCGTGGCATGCTATTAGGGATCAGCTGACGCCGCCTAGTCTGAAGAAGCGTGAAGAAGGGGAGTGAAAGGCTAGTATATGCACTGCGCATGGCCATGGATACCAGGCCCACTGTGGGATCACATTAGATGACACTGCGAGGTGGGATTTCGGGCAGCGTGGACGCACAGGCGCAGCCAGGAAGACAACAAAGTCAGAGGACGGGCAGCGCAAACTGTGCATGGCCAAGGGATAACATAACAGCGCAGGGTCCATGACGGAATCAAACAACGCTAAGGAGGCAGCGCACGGAGCCAAGGGGGTAGGAATGACGGCTGTGCTGCGTCACATTACAAAGGAAAGTCCCACCTCCGGGACGGTTGGACGGTGTTAGGGGACACATTACATGAGTGTGTAGTTCAGCGTCTCCAAGGAGCATAATTTCAAGAGCGACCTTTTCCTTGTGCAGCATTAGTGCTGCACAAGGTGGCTCTTTCAGTAACAAACGCCTAGGGGGGGGGGGGACAGGTTCCCTTACATTTTTGCTGTGCCAGCGTGGCGGTCGCATGACAGGTTGCCGGATACACAGCTGGGGATCAGCTGACGTTACTGAACCCCAATAACAGAGGAGCGACTGTTGACTGTGCAGACAGCACTTCCAGGCACCAACTGGCGGTGTTAGAGCCCAGGGACAGCAGGAGGAGCAGATTGGAGGTATTGCCGCACACACAGCTGGGGATCAGCTGACGTTACTGAACCCCAATAACAGAGGAGCGACTGTTGACTGTGCAGACAGCACTTCCAGGCACCAACTGGCGGTGTTAGAGCCCAGGGACAGCAGGAGGAGCAGATTGGAGGTATTGCCGCACACACAGCTGGGGATCAGCTGACGTTACTGAACCCCAATAACAGAGGAGCGACTGTTGACTGTGCAGACAGCACTTCCAGGCACCAACTGGTGGTGTTAGAGCCCAGGGACAGCAGGAGGAGCAGATTGGAGGTATTGCCGCACACACAGCTGGGGATCAGCTGACGTTACTGAACCCCAATAACAGAGGAGCGACTGTTGACTGTGCAGACAGCACTTCCAGGCACCAACTGGCGGTGTTAGAGCCCAGGGACAGCAGGAGGAGCAGATTGGAGGTATTGCCGCACACACAGCTGGGGATCAGCTGACGTTACTGAACCCCAATAACAGAGGAGCGACTGTTGACTGTGCAGACAGCACTTCCAGGCACCAACTGGCGGTGTTAGAGCCCAGGAACAGCAGGAGGAGCAGAGGAACAGAGTGTAGGCCGAAGCCTGATTGGAGCAAGTTGAAAGGGAACCTTTAACCCCCCCCAAGACGTTTGTAGCTGAAAGAGCCATCTTGTGCAGCACTAAGGATGCAAAAGGAAAAGGTTGCTCTTTTAATTATGCTCCTTGCAAACACAGAAGTAAACACTAAAAATGTGTCCCTTTATACCGTAAAAACGTCCCGGAGGTGGGAATTTCTTTCGTAATGGGACGCAGCACAGCTCTCGGCCTCTCGCTCCTCTCCCTCCGCCTTCTTTAGACTGTGCGCCGTCAGCTGATCCCTAATAGCATGCCATGGCCGTGATGCCGCACAGTCTGAAGAAGAGGGAAGGAGGGGAGTGAGAGGCGAGGATATGCACTGTGCATGCCCATGGATCCCAGGCTCGCAGTGTGATTCAATCAGAAGACACTGCGAGGCGGGATCTCGGGCAGCGCGGGCGCACAGGCGCAGCCAGCCTGACACCAAATTATGTCAGAAGACAGGCAGCGCAAATAGGCCATGGCCAAGGGATAACAGAACAGCGCAGGCTCCGTGACAGCTTAAAACAACGCTGAGGAGGCAGCGCATGGCACCAAGGGGGTAGGAATGACGGCTTTGCTGCGTCACATTATGAAGGAAAGTCCCAGCTCCGGGACGGTATAACGGTATCAGTGAACACATTTTATAAGTGTTAAGTTCTGCGTGTGCAAAGAGCTAAACTAAAAGAGCTACCTTTTCCTTGTGCAACATTACTGCTGCACAAGATGCCTCTTTCAGTAACAAACGCCGGGGGGGGGGGGACAGGTTCCATTACATTTAGGTTGTTGTGCCAGCATGGCGGTCGCAGGACACATTGCCGGCTACACAGCTGGGGATCAGCTGAAGTTACTGAAACCCAATAACACCGCAACTGGCGGTGTTGGAGCCCAGGAATAGCAGTTCAGGTGGTAGAAAGATGAACACATCAGGAGACCTGGATGACACCCAATTACTTAATCAGGCAGAGGAGTGGCAAATTCCTGTGAGATCCAGGCCTGGTTCATTTTCAGGAAAGTAAGCCGGTCAACATTATCGGAGGATAGTCGCATGCGACGGTCAGTTAGTACACCACCTGCGGCACTAAAGACACGTTCCGATAAGACACTAGCCGCAGGGCAAGCCAGCACCTCCAATGCATACTGGCTTAGCTCTGGCCATGTATCCAGCTTAGAGACCCAAAACTTGAACGGGGAAGAGCCGTCTGGGAGTACACTAAGAGGGCAAGCCATGTAGTCTGTCACCATCTGACGGAACCGTTGCCTCCTGCTGACTGGAGCCGCCGGTGATGGTGTAGACATTTGGGGCAGGCACACAAAAGTTTGCCACAGTTGTGCCATACTGGGCTTGCCTTGGGCAGAGGCACTGCTTCTGCTCCCTCTTTGTGCAGAGCCTCCCCCACTACCTCGACGCACTGAGCTGCTTTGTAAAGCACTAGCAGCACTCCTTTCAGTTGGACTGGAGAAGATGATGGAATTCACCAGTATGTCGTGGTACTCCCGCATTTTACGCTCCCGGGTCAACGCTGGGATGAGGTTATGGACGTTGTCCCGGTAGCGAGGATCGAGGAGGGTGAACACCCAATAATCAGGCATGTTGAGAATGTGGTCGATGCGGCGGTCGTTTCTCAGGCACTGCAGCATGAAATCCACCATGTGCTGCAGACTGCCAACTGGCCCAGAAACGCTGTCCCCTGCTTGAGACATGATCTCTGCCCGCTCGTCATCACCCCACCCACGCTGTACACACTGACCACTGGACAATTGTGTCACTCCCTCCTCTGGACGGAGCTCTTCCTTCTCCATTGACTCCTCCTCATCCTCCTCACAAAGTGGCCCCTGCGTACCCCTTTGTGAGGAACCACGTGGCGCTGACTCTCCAGAAGCTGATGGAAAAGGTGACTCCTCATCCTCCACCTCTTCCACAACATCATCCCTTAACGCTTGCAAAGTTTGCTGAAGCAGGCAGATAAGAGGGACAGTCATGCTGACTAGTGCATCATCTGCACTTGCCATCCGCGTGGAATAATCGAAAGGACGCAAAACCTGGCAGACGTCCTTCATAGTGGCCCACTCTGTGGTTGTGAAGTCTGATCGGCGCTGACTGCGACTTTTTAGCGCCTGATGCAGCTGGTACTCCATTACTGCTTGCTGCTGCTCACACAACCGCTCCAACATATGTAACGTGGAATTCCACCTGGTAGGTAGGTCACATATGATGTGGTGTTCCGGAAGGCGGAATCGGCCCTGCAGAGCAGCAATGCGGGATCTTGCCAAGCTGGAACGCCACAAATGAGCACACTCTAGGCGGACCCTGTGCAGCAGCGCATCAAGATCCGGATAGTCCCTCAGAAAACTCTGCACAACCAAATTGAGCACATGTGCCAGACATGGGATGTGAGTGAGGTTGCCAAGGGCCAAAGCTGCCACCAGATTTCGGCCATTGTCACACACTACCATGCCTGGCTGGAGATTCGCTGGCACAAACCACACATCGCTCTCCTGCTTGATGGCATTCCAGAGCTCCTGCGCTGTGTGGCTTCGATTCCCCAATGAAACTAGTTTCAAGATGGCCTGTTGACATTTGGCCACGGCTGTGCTCATGTCGGTCATAGGTAAACGTTCACGGGTCCATGTGGAGGTGGACTGTGATGGCTCCTGCAGCGATGATTCTGAGGAACTTGTGTATGAGGAGGAGTCAATGCGTACAGACTGGATTCCTGCAATCCTTGGAGTGGGCAGGACACGTCCTGCGCCACTCGCACGATCTGTACTGGGCTCAACAACATTAACCCAATGGGCAGTGAGTGAAATGTATCGCCCCTGTCCATGTTGACTGGTCCACACATCGATGGTGAGGTGGACCTTGCTACTGACGGCGTTCAGTAGCGGGTGTTTTATGTGTCCCTCCACATGCTTGTGCAGGGCAGGGACAGCTTGCCTGCTGAAGTAAAAGCGGCTGGGCACCTTGTACTGTGGGACTGCCAATGCCATCAAGTCACGGAAGCTGTCAGTCTCCACCAGCCTGAATGAGAGCATTTCCAGGGACAGAAGTTTGGCAATGCCTGCATTCAGAGCCTGTGCTCGGGGGTGGTTGGCCGAGAATGCCCGCCTTTTCTCTCATGCCTGTATTACCGATGGCTGTAGAGTAGACTGGGAGTGTGAGGATGACTGGGAATGTGGTGCTGTGGGTGGAATTACACTAGGTCTCTGGACAACAGTGCCAGAGGTTCTTCCATGGCGATCCGGGGAGGACGCCAAACCAGCTGTGCGTGAGCTGGAGGAAGAGGCAACACGAGCTGAAGAGGTGGTAGCTGCCGCTGTTGGTTGGCCTAGGTCTTCAGTGTGTTTTTGTAACTCCACCGCGTGCCTGGTCCGCACATGTTTCCACATATTTGTGGTATTGAGGTTGCTGACACTTTTACCTCTTTTGACTTTCTGATGACACAGCTTGCATTTGACAAAACAAATGTCATCTGCAACTGTGTCAAAAAAGGACCAGCCACTGCAAGTCTTGGGAGCGCCCTTTTTGGCTTTTGAAAGAGACAGGCTCCTAACGGGTGCCAAAGTGGAGGCTACAGGCTCCGCAGTCTTCCCCCTCCCTCTCCCTCTTTGGCCTGTTAGGGGAATCTCTTCCTCAGAGCTGCTCCCACCACCTTCCTGTTCCTCGCGCCATGATGGGTCAAGGACCTCATCATCTCCACTACCCTCTGCCACCAACTGCTCCTCCTGGGTAGTCTCGGCAGCACAGTACGCACCAGAAAGCGGCACCTGAGTTTCATCATCAGATGCGTACTGCGCTGTGGTCACCGCAGGCACTGACCCACCCGCCTCTTCAGAGTCAGAGAGACAAAGCTGTTGGGCATCACTGCACACTGCCTCTTCTTCCATTTCTCCAATACTGCTTGGCTGGCCCCCTGTTTCCAAGCCAAGAGATTCAGAGAACAGAAGTAGAGACGGCTCCTGTCCTGGGCTCTCTGACTGCCTGGCCAATTTGGCAGGTGGTGAAGAGACAGATGGCTGCTCTCCAGTGGTCTGTGCCTCAGAGGATGTGGCACTAATTGAAGTCGATGCCGATGCATTAGCTGCCATCCATCCGACAACGGCTTCAATTTGATCTTCACGCAGCAGCGGTGCACGGCGCTCTCCGACAAAGCTGCGCATGAAGGACTGTTCCCTGCTGAAACTGAGTGATGACGAGTCACCGGTGCCCGCAGCAGGCACAGAATCACCACGTCCTCTCCCTGCTCCTCTCCCTGCTCCGCGCCCACGCCCACGTGCCTTACTCCCTGCCCTCTTCATCTTGGTTGACAGATAAAGATAAGCAGAAAAGTACTAAGGCCTTAGTGTGCTTATTCCTGAAATGCTCCTCCTAACAGGGGTAAGAAACACTAATGTTGTAAAGTGTGGACTAGACTTTATTATTGATAAAATGTGGCCTACACAAGTGTTAAGTGGTGTTTGGTGAACTTTACTTTTTTTTTTCTGCAGATCGGGCTACAGAGCGACTTTAACTCACACGGGGACCGTGCAGACAGCCGTAAACGGCGCTGCAAGGCCCAAAAACCCTCCTCTAGGTTTTCCTATGTAGTGTTTTTCCACTATTTAGCTGGAGACGGGTGGAAAGACACTAATAGGAAATTTTTTTTAAAAATTTCAACAGGCTGCACTATTTGAAAAAAAGGACAAGTTATTCAACGGTATGAGGCAGTGACGAACCCTGAGCTGAATACAACGGGCTGTGGCTGCACACAGACTACAGGGCGAGCTGCACTCACACGGAGACCGTGCAGACAGCCGTAAACGGCGCTGCAAGGCCCAAAAACCCTCCTCTAGGTTATCCTATGTAGTGTTTTTCCACTATTTAGCTGGAGACGGGTGGAAAGACACTAATAGGAATTTTTTAAAAAAATTTTCAACAGGCTGCACTTTTTGAAAAAAAGGACAAGTTATTCAACGGTATGAGGCAGTGACGAACCCTGAGCTGAATACAACGGGCTGTGGCTGCACACAGACTACAGGGCGAGCTGCGCTCACACGGAGACCGTGCAGACAGCCGTAAACGGCGCTGCAAGGCCCAAAAACCCCCCTCTAGGTTATCCTATATAGTGTTTTTCCACAATTTAGCTGGAGACGGGTGGAAAAACACTAAAAGGAAATTTTAGAAAAAATGTGCAGCAGGCTGCACTATGAGCAAAAAAGGACAATGGATAGAACTGTGTGAGGCAGTGTGAACACCCCCCCTGAGCTGAATACAACCGGGTATATGGCTGCACACAGACTACAGAGTGAGCTGCACACACACACACACACACACACAGAGACCTTGCAGAACGCTGTTAAAACAGCGCTGCAAGGCAAGAGCAAGGTGAACAGTGAACAACACACAGCGTTTTGTTAAATTAGCCCTGGGAAAGCAAAATAAAGCAAATAGCTATCTCAAATGGCCCTCAGTTAGAACACAGCGTCCTGTCCCTAACTGAAATCACAGCAGAGTGAGCGCAAAATGGCGGCAGCGTTTTTTATAGTGCAGAGTGACATCATTTCAGCAGCCAATCACAGCCTTGCCAGTACTTACATGCCCACCATGCTAAACAGGATGTGCCCACACTTCCATTCATTCCTCATTGGCTGCTGCGTGCAGTTTGAATTCTGGGAACTTCCGATTCCGGTATCCGATACGCGGGAAGTATCGGAATTCGGTATCGGAATTCCGATACCGCAAGTATCGGCCGATACCCGATACTTGCGGTATCAGAATGCTCAACACTACTTACCTCACATATCACATAATCCCCCGACTGATGAAAATGCAGCACCTGTCAACTGTACACTATAGCTGTCACCTTGCTGTATCAGCCTTTATTGATGTTGGCACCAACCATGTATTTTAACCCATTAGTTGCTGATGTCAGTAGTGATTATGGCATCTAAATGGATAACATTGAGGGGCACCCTATTTAACCACATCGGCACCTTGAGTTCATGATTGCGTGGTCCTAATGTATGCTATGGCAACTCACGTTCAAATAACAGCCTTAGAGTCTGCCGGTTATAGTAGAGTGTTCAGATGTTGGCAACATTTAAATGGTAAAAATAGCATTTTTTCTTTCCTGCCATGCCACTTTGTATTAATTCCTGAAAAGCACCCAAATAGTTAATAAATAGGTTTGATTGAATAGCTTTGGATAACAGCTTACCTGAATAGCTATAGCGCTTATCGAATAGCTGTCTCTGTAACCTGGACACCTGGAACGCTCCCGATAATCAGCTGACAGACATGAATTGCAAGCTTTTCAAAGGACACCAATGCGTAAAAATCGGACAGCACATGGTGCGAGTGCTGTGCGATTTTTTTCTCGCACCCATTGACTTACATTGGTGAATCTCGTCTGAGATATGCAGCAATACGCAGCATTTTTTTCTCAGTCCGATTTCAGCTGAGAAAAAAATCGCAGATGAGATGTAAGTCATAGAATGACATTGGTCCCAGTGCAATCCGATTTTTTTATCAGATTGTACTCGTCCATATTTCTCACAAGTGAGTATCATGGGACGTTACAGATCATCGGAAGGTATGTATATTGTTGGTTTATTATGTTTCCTTTGTTACAGAGCAAGGGTCTTCAGGTGGATTGAGAGAACAATAAAATATTCAAACAAACTGTGTGTTCATTTCATTAAAATAATTTTTAATAATGTGTGTGTGTTTTTATTAACCATTTCATGCTATTGGATTAATAATGGATAGGTGTCATAACTGACGCCTCTCCATTACTAATCTGGCTTAATGTCACCTTACAATAGCAAGGTGACATTAACCCTTCAGTACCCCATATCCCACCGCTATACGGGAATGGGAAGAGAGTGGCCAAGTGCCAGAATAGGTGCAATTGAATTGATCAGCCTGGAAGTGTGAAATGCACTGCAGCAAAAAAGAATGTTATTTCTTTGTTTATTTTTTTTTTAAATTGGGAAAAGTTTTTTCAGAGGGTCATTTATTATTCAACCCCTCAACCCACCAGAATTCTGTTTGGTTCCCCTAAAGTAGTTTAGGCACAAAGAACAATGAGCTTCACATGTTTGGATTAACTATCTCTTTTTCCAGCCTTTTCTGACTATTTAAGCCCCTCCCCAAACTTGTGAACAGCACTCAAACATGGTCAACATGGGAAAGACAAAGGAGCATTCCAAGGCCATCAGAGACAAGATCGTGGAGGGTCACAAGGCTGGCAAGGGGTACAAAACCCTTTCCAAGGAGTTGGGCCTACCTGTCTCCACTGTTGGGAGCATCATCCGGAAGTGGAAGGCTTATGGAACTACTGTTAGCCTTCCACGGCCTGGACAGCCTTTGAAAGTTTCCTCCCGTGCCGAGGCCAGGCTTGTCCGAAGAGTCAAGGCTAAACAAAGGACAACAAGGAAGGAGCTCCGGGAAGATCTCATGGCAGTGGGGACATTGGTTTCAGTCAATACCATAAGTAACGTACTCCACCGCAATGGTCTCCGTTCCAGACGAGCCCGTAAGGTACCTTTACTTTCAAAGCATCATGTCAAGGCTTGTCAACAGTTTGCTCATGATCACTTGGAGGACTCTGAGACTGACTGGTTCAAGGTTCTCTGGTCTGATGAGACCAAGATCGAGATCTTTGGTGGCAACCACACACGTGACTTTTGGAGACTGGATGGCACTGCATACGACCCCAAGAATACCATCCCTACAGTCAAGCATGGTGGTGGCAGCATCATGCTGTGGGGCTGTTTCTCAGCCAAGGGGCCTGGCCATCTGGTCCGCATCCATGGGAAGATGGATAGCATGGCCTACCTGGAGATTTTGGCCAAGAACCTCCGCTCCTCCATCAAGGATCTTAAGATGGGTCGTCATTTCATCTTCCAACAAGACAATGACCCAAAGCACACAGCCAAGAAAACCAAGGCCTGGTTCAAGAGGCAAAAAATCAAGGTGTTGCAGTGGCCTAGTCAGTCTCCTGACCTTAACCCAATTGAAAACTTGTGGAAGGAGCTCAAGATTAAAGTCCACATGAGACACCCAAAGAACCTAGATAACTTGGAGAAGATCTGCATGGAGGAGTGGGCCAAGATAACTCCAGAGACCTGTGCCGGCCTGATCAGGTCTTATAAAATACGATTATTAGCTGTAATTGCAAACAAAGGTTATTCCACAAAATATTAAACCTAGGGGTTGAATAATAATTGACCCACACTTTTATGTTTAAAATTTATAAAAATTTAACTGAGCAACAAAACTTTTTGGTTTGTAAGATTTATGTATCTGTTAATAAATCCTGCTATTGTTTGAAGTTTGAAGGCTCTAACTTATTTGCATCTTATTAAACCTGCTAAATCTGCAGGGGGTTGAATATTACTTTTAGGCACTGTATATATATATATACATATATATATATATATATATATATACTGTATATATATATACTGTATATATATATATATATATATATATGTTTTAATGATTTTTTCAGAACATGGATCCATTGTATGTCCGGTATGTCGGTTTTGCAAGCCTGCGAGAAAATCTCGCAGTTCGGATGCCATACGGATTACATACGGAGGATGCCATGCGCAAACTACGCTGACACACCCTGCCTACGGAGAAGATACGGACCACTATTTTGGGGACTTTTCTGCGTATTACGGCCGTAAATTACGGACCGTATTTTTATACACTGAGTGTGACGCCGGCCTAAAAGTAAAAAATGGACTCCTTAATGAGCCTTGACTTAGGATAAGAAGTCAAACCAGACACTATATTTTTAGTCACATGTTTTGGGGTGTTGGATATTTCTGAATTATTGGTAGTATTGGTCTTGAATTGATATATTGTACTTTGATCAGTATCAGTATGGAAATAGTCTTTGTTATTTGGTAACTGTCTGACTGCATTATTATCTCTTAAAATTTTCTAATTTGAATTTGTTTAGTTATACATTTTATTTATATATAAATGTATTTATTTTTTTTACACGGACAAGCACATACTTCTTCACAGGCTCTGGCAACATCTGGCCACATACTTCTAAACAACAACAACAACATGCTAATGAGGGAGGGGAAGCAAGTTCAAATTTTCTCCCTAGGCTCATGGGACTCCGTTTATAAACAGTTTCCTTTTTTTCCCAACTTTGGTTGTGCTTAACCTGATGTAGGTCATCTGTCTGTATTATTACAAGAGTTTTCCACAACTAAAGCAAACCCTTTTCAATCTGTATGTTGCCTCCAGTAAAATAGTAGCACTTATACGTAAATCCGGTGTCTGTGCCATTCATGCAGTGCTGGCAATGGCTAAGCCAGGGATCATGTCTCCTTTCCTTAGACTTTGTCTTTGGACACATCATATATATTTGGAGGAAGTGAGAGCTGCTACTCTTTCACTCCTCCAAATGTCTTGATTTGTCTTAAGGCAGGGAGAGTGAAGTGGCTGCTGATTGGCCAAAGGGATCGCATGACATAAAAATGTCATGAAAACACTGGGAGAGATAGTGGAAATACCACTGGAACAGTGCTGGCACCAGAGATAATTATAGGTGTTATTATTTTATAAAAGGGAAACATATGGATTGTGAAGGGGCTGTAAGACTAGTAGACAACCCTTTTAACCCCTTTCTGACATCAGACATAAGCTGACCATCCGAGCAAACGGGTGGTGTGCGGGTGATTGCCACTGGGTGTCAGTTGATTCTGACAGGTGACATCCATCATTAAATGCCAGGAGCGATCACGCACTGCTCCCAGCATTTTATCCCCTGAAATGCTGCAATCAAATGCGATTGTGTCACCTAAAGATGGGTACTAAATACTCATAAACCACTATAACTCAAAAAATAAAATCAATAAAGTTTATTGAAAATTGTTCTAAAAACACACATAACAAAATATATCAGGCTTTCAAAAGAAGATTATAATAAGCCAATATCAAGAAAGAGCAGAGGGAGTACGTCAGCACCATCACATTGCACTACATATTGTAAAAATGTATATCAGTCCCATATATGGAATCAGCCAAACATCCTATAAAGCCATTTTCATAAGTGTAGACATCTACTCGGATGATGGGAGCTATCGCTTTGACTGCCCATATCTACATTGTAACAGTAAAAAGAAAGCATTTGCACTACTAAAGCAGGATGGCACCATTGAAGCTCTAAAAAACTATAGGGAGGAAAATACTTTATCTAAAAAACTAATTAAAGCTGCCAAAAAGGAAACAGAGAAGCACATTGCTAAGGAGAGTAAAACTAATCCCAAACTGTTCTTCAACTATATCAATAGTAAAAGAATAAAAACTGAAAATGTAGGCCCCTTAAAAAATAGTGAGGAAAGAATGGTTGTAGATGACGAGGAAAAAGCTAACATATTAAACACCTTCTTCTCCACGGTACTCACGGTGGAAAATGAAATGCTAGGTGAAATCCCAAGAAACAATGAAAACCCTATATTAAGGGTCACCAATCTAACCCAAGAAGAGGTGCGAAACCGGCTAAATAAGATTAAAATAGATAAATCTCCGGGTCCGGATGGCATACACCCACGAGTACTAAGAGAACTAAGTAATGTAATAGATAAACCATTATTTCTTATTTTTAGTGACTCTATAGCGACAGGGTCTGTTCCGCAGGACTGGCAGATAGCAAATGTGGTGCCAATATTCAAAAAGGGCTCTAAAAGTGAACCTGGAAATTATAGGCCAGTAAGTCTAACCTCTATTGTTGGTAAAATATTTGAAGGGTTTCTGAGGGATGTTATTCTGGATTATCTCAATGAGAATAACTGTTTAACTCCATATCAGCATGGGTTTATGAGAAATCGCTCCTGTCAAACCAATCTAATCAGTTTTTATGAAGAGGTAAGCTATAGACTGGACCATGGTGAGTCATTGGACGTGGTATATCTCGATTTTTCCAAAGCGTTTGATACCATGCCGCACAAGAGGTTGGTACACAAAATGAGAATGCTTGGTATAGTATTCTGCTACAGATGGATCTGGATAAGTTGGAAACTTGGGCTGAAAGGTGGCAGATGAGGTTTAACAATGATAAATGTAAGGTTATACACATGGGAAGAGGGAATCAATATCACCATTACACACTGAACGGGAAACCACTGGGTAAATCTGACAGGGAGAAGGACTTGGGGATCCTAGTTAATGATAAACTTACCTGGAGCAGCCAGTGCCAGGCAGCAGCTGCCAAGGCAAACAGGATCATGGGGTGAATTAAAAGAGGTCTGGATACACATGATGAGAGCATTATACTGCCTCTGTACAAATCCCTAGTTAGACCGCACATGGAGTACTGTGTCCAGTTTTGGGCACCGGTGCTCAGGAAGGATATAATGGAACTAGAGAGAGTACAAAGGAGGGCAACAAAATTAATAAAGGGGATGGGAGAACTACAATACCCAGATAGATTAGCGAAATTAGGATTATTTAGTCTAGAAAAAAGATGACTGAGGGGCGATCTAATAACCATGTATAAGTATATAAGGGGACAATACAAATATCTCGCTGAGGATCTGTTTATACCAAGGAAGGTGACTGGCACAAGGGGGCATTCTTTGCGTCTGGAGGAGAGAAGGTTTTTCCACCAACATAGAAGAGGATTCTTTACTGTTAGGGCAGTGAGAATCTGGAATTGCTTGCCTGAGGAGGTGGTGATGGCGAACTCAGTCGAGGGGTTCAAGAGAGGCCTGGATGTCTTCCTGGAGCAGAACAATATTGTATCATACAATTATTAGGTTCTGTAGAAGGACGTAGATCTGGGTATTTATTATGATGGAATATAGGCTGAACTGGATGGACAAATGTCTTTTTTCGGCCTTACTAACTATGTTACTATGTTACTATGTTACTATGTTACTATATAATTGTCTAAGGGTCACTTCCATCTGTCTGTCTGTCTTTCTATCTGTCTGTCTGTCACAGACATTCATTGGTCGCGGCCTCTGTCATGGAAATCCAAGTCGCTGATTGGTCGTGGCAAAACGGCCACGACCAATCAGCGACGGGCACAGTCCGGCAGGCAAAATGGCCGCTCCTTCCTCCCCGCAGTCAGTGCCCGCTCCATAATCCCCTCCAGTCAGCGCTCACTGACTGGAGGGGACAGGGTTAATGACAGGACTAACAGGGTTAATGGCAGTGTTGACCGTGGTGTAACACGCTCGGTTAATGCTGCTATTAACCCTGTGGGACCAACTTTTTACTATTCATGCTGCCTATGCAGCATCAATAGTAAAAAGACCTAATGTTAAAAATAATTAAAAAAATAAAAAATAGTTATATACTCACTGTCCGTTGGCCCCCCTGATCATGAATTGGCCTTTCCCGCTCCTCGCGACGCCCCGGTGACCGCTCCATGCATTGCGGTCTCACGAGATGATGACGTAGCGGTTTCGCGAGACCGCTATGTTATCATCTCGCGAGACTGCAATGCACTCTTGAGACCGGAGCGCGCGAGGAGCATCGGAATACGCTTCGGTTGGATCTGGGGGCCAACGGAGGGTGAGTATATCACTATTTTTTATTTTAATTCTTTTTTAACAGGGATATGGTGCCCACATTGCTATATACTGTGTGGGCTGTGCAATATATTACGTGGGCTGTGGGATATACTACATGGGCTGTGCAATATACTGCGTGGGCTGTGCTATATACTATGTGGGCTGTGCAATAAACTACGTGGGCTGTGCAATATACTGCACGGGCTGTGCAATGTACTGCGCGGGCTGTGCAATGTACTGCGTGGGCTGTGCAATGTACTGCACGGGCTGTGCAATATAGTACATAGGCTGTGCAATATAGTACGCGGGCTGTGCAATGTACTACACGGGCTGTGCAATGTACTACACGGGCTGTGCAATGTACTACATGGGCTGTGCAATGTACTACATGGGCTGTGCAATGTACTATGAGGGCTGTGCAATATACTGCGTGGGCTGTGCTATACACTATGTGGCCTGTGTTATACACTACGTGGCCTGTGTTATACTGCGTGCGTGGTACTGTGCGGGCTGTGCAATATACTACGCGGGCTGTGCAATATACTGCGCGGGCTGTGCAATATACTACGTGGGCTGTGCAGTATACTATGTGGGCTGTGCAATATACTCTGTGGGCTGTGCAATATACTCCATGGGCTGTGCAATATACTCCGTGGGCTGTGCTATATACTACATGGCTGTGCTATATACTATGTGGCTGTGCAAGATACTACGTGGCTGTGCTATTTACTACGTGGGCTGTTATATACTACGTGGCTGTGCTATATACTACGTGGCCGGCCGCGAACAATCAGTGACAGACGCAGTC
Source organism: Ranitomeya imitator (assembly GCF_032444005.1). Taxonomy (NCBI): domain Eukaryota; kingdom Metazoa; phylum Chordata; class Amphibia; order Anura; family Dendrobatidae; genus Ranitomeya; species Ranitomeya imitator. The sequence goes on along the minus strand of NC_091282.1, from coordinate 323,038,431 downwards.
CGGCCGAATCCTGTGTATTCAATGTATTATTCTAAAATCTTCATAAATAAACTACATACATATTCTAGAATACCAGATGCATTAGAATCGGGCTACCATCTAGTAAAGAAATAAGAGCTCAATGCTTATCCATTGTTGTTAAAGGGAGATCACAAATACCACCGCACTGTCCGCTCTGACATGCATTTTGCCCATGTGCATTCTCAAGGGGAGTGTGCCGGTCACCCCCTCCTGTCTTTCCTAAATACCCCCAACTACTCACATATCAGCCAGTGATACATCACATATGGGAGGACGCCCATATATCCCCAGGTGCATCAATTCTGGCACTCTCTTACGGTGCACGTCAGAGTCGGATGTGCCTCCTTGACCTCTTTTGACATGGATTTGTAGTTAAAAGAGGCCTTCATCAATGCAGGGGTAATGCGTTACAAGGGTACATGCCCTCACGGGCACCATATTTAGAACGTCCTACGGGGGCTGCGATATTTCCTGATCCAAATAATAAAGAATATGTAAAAAAGAATGAGTGAATAATATTCCCATCATTCGTGTATATAGTGATTAGAAAGTGCTGCAGTGCATGACTGAGTAATATAATAATATTAGGGACATATAATAATAATATACCTCCTAAAAATACAGACCAAATTTAAAATATTCCTATCCATATACTAAAATGCTAAAGTGCATAAATCATGATTTGAAAACACATTTAACAATAAGTGTCCTGAAAAGACTACTGTCAGTAGAAAAATAATGTGCAATAAGTATTGACTCCTTAATAAAGATAAGAACAATCATATATATATATATATATATATATATATATATATATATATAGTATGTGAAATAAAAAAAATTAAAACAGTGATGGGAAAAATAAAAAATAAAATAACAATAAGTAAAAATAAAGAGCTCTGCCAATCGGATATGTAAAAAGCATTGTTCCCTCTAAACAGTATACATATATGTCCATGAAAATTAGCAAGTGTCCATGAATAACATGAATAAAATTACATATTATCTTAAAAATCATGGCAAATGGCAATTGTTGAAGTCCATAAATTTCAGCATGGTAGATGTTAGGGGTTAAGTTCCCGCCTCTGCACAGGGGGAATCTCGAGCCATCTCCACTGTGGTCTCCCATTCTTCACCAGCTGCAGTGGAGCCTGCTCAGTGGAGATGTCGGTCCCAGTGTCTGGCTCAGGCAGATACTCTCCGTCTGGCTACTGTTGTTCTTTCAGGCTCTGCCATTGTAGCTAGTACTGGTCGGCGGCGAGGACTCGCTTCTGGGATTAAGTCCTGCTTTCTCCCTTCTGAGCATGCCCAAAGGAAGACCTCTCATTGGAGTTTGGGGGCCACATGCTCAGGTCCTGAAGCAACTCCCATTGGTCCTCTAGGAAGGTCCTGAAGTTGCTGCAACTATAAAAGGTTTGCATGGCCGCACGGTCATGCGCTAGTATCAATCTCTGTTATGAGGTTTGCACCAGTGTGGTCATGTATGCTTGTGGTCAGGGCCTGGCTGAAATAAGCCACTAGAATACCGGCACCTCCGTTGAGGAATTTGTTCGCTTGTATTCAGGGCCCGGCGGAATAAGGAATTGTTTGTGTGTTTCTCTGACTGCATGACCACTGACTGCTATCAGCTCAGCAGTTAGCTGTGTACTCCTGTGAGCTTAACAGGACACAGTGCTTTTCCTTCATGGCGATTCTGTGAAGTAACAGAGGTTACTTATAAAGCCATATAGTGCCATTTGCTAGCAGCAGATTCTCCTCCTGCACGGTGGACCACGGGCTGCGAACGCACCAATAATACAGGACCGCCCCCAGACACAGGGCCACGAGTTCTCGGTACCGGGCCTCTCTGGTTCGGTTCTGAGGCTGTCACGGTGGCTAGACCCGGTCCGCGACCCTGCTAACGGGCGTCCAATAAAGGTGGTATAGTCTATCAGGGATTCGTGACGCCATCTGTGGTGTTCAGTCAGGGTGACCGATGCTGCTGTGGGGTCCGCTGGGGCGATGGAATGGCAGCTGGATGGTATACCTTCCCAAAGGTGAAGTATGTCCCCAGGGCTTCCCAGTGAGGTGGATGGTGATGGTGTGAGGTGCAGTCAATAACGAGGACACAAGGTTGCAGTCTCTTTACCTCTTTACTGAAGACTTCAGGATCCTCAATCCAGAGCACGCTTAACCGGGCTATCTGAGACTGGCCGGTCCGATGGGGTCCAGAGTTCCCTTTGCAGGTGGAAATCAGTGCCTACCACTAGCACCTGTGTGTTGTAGTGCTACCCTGCTGAGCATTCGGAATAGTCCTCACAACTGCTGTTCTCGTTCGTTCATTCTTTCTAATTCTCTCTCGCTTGTTCCAGATGTTACTAGTTTCTCGCCCCCCAGGTATGTTATGGCTAGGACGCAGCCGTATGACGGGAAGGCTCGGAGCTCTTCCGGGACCCTGGAGATGCCCCACTCCACGCGTTGCCCCCTATGTCTTCGTAGGAAATTTAAGGTAGACAGCCAACCTATAATTAACTGTCCTGCAGAGTTCAAAGTAAGGCCTAGAGTCAGTTACTCCCGCGGTGTTCCGGCCACCGGCTACGCGCCTCAGTAGGATGTTGCCTCGGTCTCACGGCACGACTCCTACTGGCTCTCCTTTGTGCTTGATCTCATTTCTCACTGTTCCACAATATCCTTCCTTTCATGTCACTTTCTTAGGATGCCGCCGCGGGGTGTGCAGGCGCGGTTCCGTAACGTTCTGCTCTGTTCGCTAGGCACATGCCAGATTCCCACGCCCGACAGGGACCCCCCTGTGTCTTCTTCCTGCAACACCCCCTGCCACGGGATGTTGCCTGAATCCAACCCAGTCAGCTTCTGAGTAACTTCCTATCCAACCCCTAGTTTTACCAGTGTGAGGAGTGGCCCAATAAATAAAGCCTTTTTCTCCCCCTAGTGGCCGGAGTGTAAAGTGTAATGTGTGCTGGTGATACCTGGTCAGTAGAATTCCTTCAGTGCCATCAGACGTATCATCACTCCCCTTAGCGGCAGAGTGTCATACTGCAACGACCAGATCTCTGGGGTGCTGCACTCACCCCCGGCTAAATCCAGTACTCCTGGACTGGGAAGAAGAACAACAATACATTTCAGCAAAAGACATACAAAATTTTTGAAATGCTTAAAACAAGTAAATAGAACAATGCTTCCCTTTATGGGAGGTGAGGACACTTGAACGTTACAAACAAAACAAGGATTAAATATTTTTAAATAACATTATGACTATAATAACTCCTAGTACCCTGCTGGGTATTCTATTAAGTGCAAATTCTGAACAATAATTTAACTTTTCCTTTAAGGGCGTATAAGCTGAACCCACTAAAGGCCTACTATAAAATACTATAAAATAGCTCAACTTTTCTTTCCTTTCTAGCTTCACCAATGCAGGACCGCCTAGCTCCTGGGCTGGGCCTACTGTCATTGTTTCTCTTCCAACAACCAACTGTCGTTCTACGGTTCTCAAGAGGACTCTCTCTCTAACCCCTATGGGTTCACTTTCAATCTTTCCTGCCCTCAATCTCTATTAACATTATCAAACTTTTCTAAATTTCAACATTATCAACATTTCAACCTTTCCTAAGGCAACATGTAAACATTCCCTTTAAGAGGGAGCCAAGTCTCTAGGAGGTAGTGCAGATTCTCTCTGTCTGCAAGTCCAATGAAAGCAAGACCTTCTGCATCATGTCCAAAAGCATTATCTTCGCAAAGTCTTCTTTCTTTTGTAAAACCAGTAGGGAGCACCTTTAAGAAGGTGCAAACTATGTACAAAACAGTTTTGAATCATTCACTGTTCATGATCCGGCAGTCTTTTAAACAATGATGAACTTGTGCAAAAGAAAATATAAAACAATAGGGATCCCGGGTAAATGAAGGGACCCCTTTAAGAAATAACCCTAGACGGGTTTAGAGCAGCAAAAGCAGGATGAAGAGTTAACTATTTACATCTTTTTCAGTTCTTCGAGGTTTATTTCTTTGACGTTGGTGGTTGTGACAACTCCACCGGCAGCAGTGGGCGGGGCCATCCCTAAAAAATGAAAAAGCAGGAGATCAATTCAAAGGTACAAAGCTGATTTTTTCATTCAGTCCATCAGAGGACATGGTCCCTAATTCCACTATCCATCTAGATTTGAGTGGTGCCAGGGTCTCTTTAAATTACCTCCCCTAATACCACTATGGACTCTGAACTTGAACCCTCTTAGGTCAGAGTTATGATGCATCCTAAAGTGTTTTGGTATAGTTTTCAAAACTAAAAGGTCATCCACCTCTCCAGCCACACCAATGTCTCACGTGTTCTCTAGTCCTGATGCGAAGTTCTCTAGGTGTTAACCCTACATAGATTTTTGAAAAACGACATACACGATAATATACCACATATGATATGATGTACTGCAAGATATGTAGCTGGTGACTGCGAAAGAACGAGTCACATCGGCCGAAGAAAAGGAATTGGCCCTTATTGCATGCCATACAATCTCCGCAAGGGAAACACCCCCACCTTAGCTTGCTGGAACCAAAAAAATTCTTAGTTTTCACCGTATAATGACTTCAGACTAAATGGTCTTTAAGATTCTTCCTGCATCTGGCCATCATCAAAGGGATAGGAGAAATCTCCTTCTGAAGTACAGGATCCCTCATTAATATTGGCTAGTGTTTGGTTAGAATTTGCCGGATTGAATGCCATTGGCAATTGAAAGTCGAAATGAATCTAGTTTTTGAAAAAGTAGAAAAAAAGTGCAATTTGCCCTTAAATATTGGCCAATGGGAATGGCCTTTTTAGTTGCCTGTGTATGTGAGGCGCATGCAGTTCACTGATGTTACTTTTAAATATCTGTTTGCATTGTTCCATCTAGACCCATAGATATTGCAATGTCCAAAAAGTCTATTTCACTTTTTTCAATTCTGTGCATCAATTTGACATTATATGAATTCTGATTGAGCCCAATCATAAAGTTTTCAAATTCAAATTTTAACCCATTCCAAAAAATCAAGAGATCATCAATATAGTGGAGCCAGCATGGCACATGGTCAGCGGCACACGCACTGTAACAATGGATAACCTCTCTCTCCCAATACCAAAGAAAGAGGTTAGCATACGAAAGCACACATGCTGCACCCATGGCAATGCCACGCCCCTGCAAATAAAAATGATCCTTGAAAGTAAAAAAGTTGTGTTTCAAAATAAAATCCAGTAATTCCAGAATTACTTCAATCAATAACCAATCTAAATTGCTTATTTCCAGGAAAAAATGAGCGGCTCTTATCCCATCCTTGTGGCCAATGTCCACAGTCACCAGCTACACATCAGCCTCCAAAACAATACCGTTTATTCTCACAAGACGTCCGAAGAGTCCCTGACAAAAGAGGGCAGGGTCTCCATAAGAGGTTTCAAATATTAGTCAATAAATTTGCATACTGGTTCACAAAGCCCGTGCCAGAGTCTGTCGGACGCCCAGGTGGATCGACAGGATAGATCTTTCTATGTGTAAATGGAAAGGCAAGCACAGTTATGCCTCTAGCTAATTTCATTATTTATTTATGCTGTTAGAATCTTTATTCTGTTCCAATGAGATTGCAGCATTCGGGGAGCTGACAGAGGGCTGACAGCCTCTCTGCCTTTGGATCGGAGACCAATCGGCAAGACCCGGGGTCACGGTCGTTGCCATAGTGACAGGATGTCGTCATGACAACATACGGGTTATCAGAGCCATTATCAGCAACTTTATGGGAGGTGGAACCGCATATTCATTACTGTAATGAGCGGTAACGGTGACCGCTCAGTACAGGAAGAAGCTGCCGGCGCCGGGAAGCAGGGACTGCACAGCGCCAGGAGCAGGTGAGTATAAAGGGGAGGGGAGTGCTGCATGATATTCACCTGCTCCCTGTTCCGGCACTGCTCTGTCTTCAGCGTCTTCTGCAGTGATGCTCAGGTCAGAGGGCACGGTGACGTGGTTAGTGCGTGCCCTCTGCCTGAACATCAGTGCAGAAGACGCTGAAGATGGAGCGGCACTGGAGCGAGGAGCAGGTGAATACTGAAAGTGCCGGGGCCTGAGCAATGGAGAGGTGAGTATGTGATTTTTTTTATCGCAGCAACAGCAAATGGGGCAAGTGTCTGTATGGAGCATCTATGGGGCCATAACGTTTGTGCAGCATTATATGGGGCAAGTGTCTGTATGGTGCCATAACGTTTGTGCAGCACTATATTGGGCAAGTGTCTGTATGGGGCCATAACTAACGTTTGTGGAACACTTTATGGGGCAAGTGTCTGTATGGGGCCATAACGTTTGTGCAGCACTATATGGGGCAAATATCTTTATGGAGCATCTTATGGGGCCATAACGTTTGTGCAGCACTATATGGGGCAAGTGTCTGTATGGGGCCATAATTAACGTTTGGGGAGCACTATATGGGGCAAGTGTCTGTATGGGGCCATAACGTTTGTGCAGCACTATATGGGGCAAGTGTCTGTATGGGGCCATAAATTTTGTGCAGCACTATATGGGGCAAGTGTCTGTATGGGGCTATAATGTTTGTGCACCACTATATAGGGCAAGTGTATGTATGGGGCCATAATCAACGTTTGTGCAGCACTATATGGGGCAAGTGTCTGTATGGGGCCATAACGCTTGTGCCGCGCTATATGGTGCAAGTGTCTGCATGGGGACATAACGTTTGTGCAGCACTGTATGGGGCAAGTGTCTGTATGGGGCCATAACGTTTGTGCAGCACTATATGAGGCAAGTGTCTGTATGGGGCCATAACATTTGTGCAGCACTATATGGGGCAAGTGTCTGTATGGAGCATCTTATGGGGCCATAATCAAGGTTTGTGCAGCACTATATGGGGCAAGTGTCTGTATGGGGCCATAATCAACGTTTGTGCAGCACTATATGGGGCAAGTGTCTGTATGGGGTCATAATTAACACTTGTGGAGCATTACGGTATATGGGGCAAGTGTCTGTATGGAGAATCTTATGGGGCCATAATCAAGGTTTGTGCAGCACTATATGAGGCAAATATCTTTATGGAGCATCTTATGGGGCCATAATAAGCACTTGTGCAGCATTATATGGGGCAAATGTGTCTATGGAGCATCTTATGGGGCCATTATTAACCTTTATGCAGGATTATATGGGGCATATTTTAATATGGAGCATCTTATGGGGCCATCATAAATTTTGTGGAGCATTACATGGGGCTCCTGATTCAATATGGATATTCAAAAACACTTAACCTATTGATGTCTCAATTAATTTCACTTTTATTGGTAACTATTTTTACTTTTGACATTTACCGGTAGCTGGCGTATTTCCCACCCTAGGCTTATACTCGAGTCATTAAGTTTTCCCCATTTTTTGTGGCAAAATTAGGGGGGTCGGCTTATACTTAGGTCAGCTTATACTCAAGTATATACGGTAAGTCCCCACTTGGGTCTGTCATCTGTTAACAGAAATATACAGGGCTTCCATGTTACTGGTAGTACAAAGGCTCTAGAAAAGCAAAATCGCTTTTCACCCACCAAAATAAATTCAACAAATTCTCTGTTCTCAAATCCAAATGCCCCCTCCCTTCTGAGCCCCACAGTGTACCTAAACCACATATTGCATTCAAGTTTGGCATTTCTAAAGCAATGAGAGCCCATCCAATTTACAGGTGCATTCCTCCAGAAGCACAGGCTTGACATAACGTACTGGTGACTACAACTTACTGGTCTCTAAAGCATACTGGTCAATACAATGGCAATTTACAATTTTCTCTCAGCAACATTCATTGCTGCTTGTTTCTGGAAAATACCTATGGAGTCATAATCATCACTAGGGTTGAGCGAAATGGGTCGGCCATTTTCAGAAGTCGCCGACTTTTGGCAACGTCGGGTTTCATGAAACCCGACCGGACCCTTGTGTGGGGTCGGCCATGAGGTCGTCGATCTTCTGATCTGGTATCGGAATTCCGATACCGAGTTCCGATATGTTTGCGATATCGGGAATCGGTATCGGAATCCATATTTTAGTGTAAAATAAAGAATAAAAATAAAAAATATTGATATACTCACCCTCGGACGCGCCCTGGTTCTAACCGGCAGCCTGCGTTCCTAAAAATGAGCAAGTGAAGGACCTTCGATGACGTCGCGGCTTGTGATTGGTCGCGTGAGCGGTCACATGGGTGGTCACGCGACCAATCACAAGCCGCGACGTCATCTAAGGTCCTTCACGTGCTCATTCTTAGGAAGGAAGGCTGCCGATTAGAACCAGGGCGCGTCCGAGGGTGAGTATATTCCTATTAGGGATATACTCACCCTCGGACGCGCCCTGGTTCTAACCGGCAGCCTTCCTTCCTAAGAATGAGCAAGTGAAGAACCTTCGATGACGTCGCGGCTTGCTCATTTTTAGGAACGCAGGCTGCCGGTTAGAACCAGGGCGCGTCCGAGGGTGAGTATATCCCTATTTTTTATTTTTATTCTTTATTTTACACATTAATATGGATCCCAGGGCCTGAAGGAGAGTTTCCTCTCCTTCAGACCCTGGGAACCATTAGTATCCCATTGCACTGCATTGGGTTTCGTGTTCCGGCCGACCCCAACCCCGACTTTTCTATAGGAACGGCCGATTTCACTCGACCCGACTTTTGAGAAAGTCGGGTTTCGTGAAACCGGACCCGATCCTAAAAAAAAGAAAAGTCGCTCAACCCTAATCATCACGACACGTGTAGAGAAATTCCCCAAGGGGTATTTTTTTCCAAAATGGGGTCACTTGAGGGGGATTCTGATTTTCTAGCAATTAGGGGCTCTGTATATGGAGTTAGCAAACTATTCTAGGAAAATCTGCACTCCAGGAAGCAAATAGCATTCCGTTCCTCCGTATGGCTAAGTAGTACTGTACAGCCACATTTTGGGTATTGCCACATCCAGATTAAATTTTGGAACACATTTTCTTGCCATTTTAACCACCTGTGTGAAAATGTAAAATCTGTGGCTAAAACTAAATTTTGGTGGTAAAATGTAGTTATTATTTCTTCATTGTCCAATGGTATAAAATTCTGTGGCACACCTGTGGTGTTAATATGAATTCATTCAAAGGTGTAGCTTGTAATATGGGGTCAAATGTAGGGAGTCATGGCACCTGCAAACCATAACAGCAAAATCTGGCGATCCTTGCTTTCTAAGCTGTGCTTGAAAAACATTTCCCAAATTACATGTAGGGTATTAAGGCACTCAGGAAAAAATGGACCTCAGTTTAGTGTAAAAAAATCCTATTCGCCCTTTGAAAAATTAAAAACTTGGGGCTAAAACAACATTTTAATGGTAAAAATGTATTTTATTCTTTCTTCACCGCTCAGTGGTATAAAATTCTGTGAGGCACATGCGGTGATCACGGCACCACCAGATGAATTAATTGCAGAGTGTAGTTTGTAAATTTAGTTCACATATATGGGGTTTCTGTTGTTCTGGCACCTCAATGTGACATGGCACTCTCAAACGATTCTAGCAAAATCTGAACTTCAATATGGCGCCTCTTCCCTTCTGAACTTTGCAATGTGCCTCAAAAGTAGTATTCCCGCACATATGGGGTATCGGCGTACTCAGGAGAAACTGCAGAACAAACTGTATTGTGTAATTTCTCCTTTATTTTTTTTTGAAAATGCAAAATTTGGGGCTAAAATAATGTTTTTGTGGAGAAAATTTGATTTTTTTAATTTTCACGGCTCAATGTTATAAACTTCTGTTAAGCACCTGGGAGTTCAAGGTGCTCACCTGGCATCTAATCACATTCCTTGAGTGGTCTCGTTTCCAAAATGGTTTCCACATCAGGGGCTCTCCAAATAGGACATGATGCTAAAGATTCCAGGAAGTTTTACATTTTAAAAGTCAAATGATGCTCCGCGCCCTGCCATGTGCCCAAACAATAGTTTTCTCCTTCATATTGGGTATTGGCTTACTCAGGAGAAATTTCACAACAAATTGTATTGTGCAATTTCTCCTGTTATCCTTATAAAGTGCAATATTTCGTGCAAAAAACATATTTGTGGGGAACATTAGATTTTTGTACTTTTACTGCTCAACGTTATAATCTTCTGTGAAACACCTGAGGGTGGTTCAGTGTGATCAACACACGTCTAGATCAGTTCCCTGTGGGGTCTAGTTTCCAAAATGCTGTCATTTGTGGGGGATTTTTATTGTTTAGGCACATCAGGGGCTCTCCAAACGAGACATGGCATCCTCCAATTGTTCCAGCAAATTTTGCATTCAAAAAGTCAATTCAATTCAAAAATGGCGCTCCTTCCCTTTCGAGCTCTGCAATGTGGCATGCTCAGGAAAAATTACACAACAAATTTTGGGTCAATTTTTTTCCTTTTTACCCTTGTGAAAATAAAAAACAAATTTAGACCTGAAGTCAATTTTTTGTGAAAAAAAGTCAAATGTTAATTTTTCTATAAAAAAAATTAAATCCTGTGATGTCCCTAAAGGGTTAATACATTTCTTTGTGTGGTTTGAAGCACCCTGAGGAGTGCAGTTTTTAGAATGGTGTCACTTTTAGGTATCTTTTATCGCTGGTCAACTTTTAACCCTTATAACTTGTTGTATCCAAAACTGTGCTGATGTAGGGCAGGCATATAAGAAATGCTATTTATTAACTATTTTGTGTGACATACTGTATCTCTGTGACTTAAGGGCATGAAAATTAAAATTTGGAACTTTTGCAAAATTTTCAAAATTTTCGCCAAATTTCCGTTTTTCTTTTCCAGAAATATACGCAAGTAATACCAAAGAAATTTTACCTGGATCCATTGAAGCTCTCCAGAATTATTACCTCATAAAGTGACATAAAGTCATTAATGTGCAAACCACCTTGGAGGTGGGGAATTTAGATTGTGAGCCCCATCGGGGACAGCGATGATAATGTGTGCAAACTGTAAAGCGCTGCGGTATATGTTAGCGCTATATAAAAATAAAGATTATTATTATTATTATTAAAGGGGTTAAAAGCTTGTCAACCATTTACATTTATTTTCCAGAAATAGCACTATTCTTTATAGGACTATACCTTTGTCTGGGACTGCAGTTACCCCCATTTACATAAAGAGTAGACATGGACGCACAACATAACATCCTTTTTATCTAATGTCAAGCAACCTTTTAAACCCCCTATATATATATAATATAGTCAAAATGCTTTCAGGAAATGTAACTGAGTTCGTCCTTAAAGGATTTAAAAGTCTTTACAGTATACAAATCTTTATTTTTAGTTTATTTCTCATTATCTACATTTTCACATTATTCGGAAATCTTTTAATCATCTTACTAGTGGCAACCAATGCTCGTCTTCATTCTCCAATGTACTTCTTCCTTAGCAACCTATCTTTGTCCGAGGTTGTTTTCACTGCAAATATTGTTCCCAACATGTTACACAACTTACTTTCAGAAGATGATTCTATATCCCTCCCTGGATGCCTGACTCAATATTACTTTTTCAGTACCACAGCCACAACTGAATGCTTGCTGCTTGCAATTATGTCATATGACCGATATTTGGCAATATGCAGACCGTTACATTACTCTTCTCTTATGAGCTTTCAGTCGTGCTGCTGCACCTCCGCGTGGGCTTGGTTAACTGGTTTAATAATATCAATGATAACCCTTATTTTACTATGCAAGTCAAATTTTTGTGGTCCAAATTTAATAGACAATTTCTTCTGTGATCTTTCACCGCTTATCGAACTTATCTGCTCAGACACCTTTATAATACAAATTGAATCATTTGTATTTGCATCCCTATTAACATTATTGCCTTTTGTATTTATTATTACAACATACATTATAATTCTTTACAATATTTTCAAGATCCCATCGTCAAATGGCAGAAAAAAGGCTTTTTCCACATGTAGTTCTCATCTTGCTGTTGTGTCCACATATTATGGAACTCTCATCATTATGTATGTAGCACCTTCTCGAAAGCAAATATTTAGCATAAGCAAAGCTCTGTCATTGCTTTACACAGTAGTTACTCCACTATTGAATCCAATTGTATATAGCTTTAGAAATAAAGAAATTCATATTGCACTGAACACATTATTAAAACATTGTATAAAACCATTTAATACACGTGGCATTTCATAGTTGTAAAATCATAAGCTTCCGTATTCCTGCACAGAAAACAATTAGCCGTAAATAAATTGATTTCCTTTTTTTCAATCAAAGTAATTTCATGAAATGTTCCATGAAACCATTAAGGCTATGCTAATTACTGGTACAGTATATTATTAACAGGATCCACCTACAGTTAGGTCCATATATATTTGGACAGAGACAACATTTTTCTAATTTTGGTTGTAGACATTACCACAATGAATTTTAAACAAAACTATTCAGATGCAGTTGAAGATCAGACTTTCAGCTTTCATTTGAGGGTATCCACATTAAAATTGGATGAAGGGTTTAGGAGTTACAGCTCCTTAACATGTGCCACCCTGTTTTTAAAGTGACCAAAAGTAATTGGACAATTGACTCCAAGGCTATTTCATGGACAGGTGTGGGCAATCCCTTCGCTATGTCATTCTCAATTAAGCAGATAAAAGGCCTGGAGTTGATTTGAGGTGTGGTGCTTGCATTTGGAAGGTTTTACTGTGAAGTAAACATGCGGTCAAAGGAGCACTCCATGCAGGTGAAACAAGCCATCCTTCAGCTGCGAAAACAGAAAAAACCCATCCAAGAAATTGCTACAATATTAGGAGTGGCAAAATCTACAGTTTGGTACAGCCTGAGAAAGAAAGAAAGCACTGGTGAATTCATCAATGCAAAAAGACCTGGGCGCCCACAGAAGACAACAGTGGTGGATGATCGCAGAATAATCTCCATGGTGAAGAGAAACCCCTTCACAACAGCCAACCAAGTGACCAACACTCTCCAGGAGGTCGGCGTATCAATATCCAAATCTACCATAAAGAGAAGACTGCATGAAAGTAAATACAGAGGGTTCACAGCACGGTTCAAGCCACTCATAAGCATCGAGAATAAAAACGCTAGACTGGACTTTGCTAAAAAGCATCTAAAAAAACCCAACAGTTCTGGAAGAACATTCTTTGGACAGATGAAGCCAAGATCAACCTCTACCAGAATGATGGAAAGAGAAAAGCATGGCTAAGGCGTGGTACAGCTCACGATCCAAAGCATACCACATCATCTGTAAAACACGGCAGAGGCAGTGTGATGGCTTGGGTCACTAGTTTTTATTGATGAGGTGACACAGGACAGAAGTAGCCGAATGAATTTTGAGGTATTCAGAGCCATACTGTGTGCTCAGATCCAGCCAAATGCAGCCAAACTGATTGGTCGCCGTTTCATACTACAGATGGACAATGACCCAAATCATAAAGCCAAAGTAACCCAGGAGTTTATTAAAGCAAAGAAGTGGAATATTCTTGAATGGCCAAGTCAGTCACCTGATCTCAACCCAATTGAGCATGCATTTCACTTGTTAAAGACTAAACTTCAGACAGAAAGGCCCACAAACAAACAGCAACTGAAAACCACTGCAGTGAAGGCCTGGCAGAGCATCAAAAAGGAGGAAACACAGCGTCTGGTGATGTCCATGAGTTCAAGACTTCAGGCAGTCATTGCCAACAAAGGGTATTCAACCAAGTACTAAAAATTAATATTTTATTTAAAATTATTGAATCTGTCCAATTACTTTTGGTCCCTTTTAAAACAGGGTGGCACATGTTAAGGAGCTGAAACTCCTAAACCCTTCATCCAATTTTAATGTGGGTACCCTCAAATGAAAGCTGAAAGTCTGAACTTCAACTGCACCAGAATTGTTTTGTTTAAAATTCATTGTGGTAATGTCTATAACCAAAATTAGAAAAATGTTGTCTCTGTCCAAATATATATGGACCAACACCTAACAATATCCCTAATATACAGCCATGAAGAGAATACATAAAGACACCAAAAAAACTACCTTCACACAAAGGCCATAAAATTAAGAAATAACTTTTATTAATGACAATAATAAAAATGATCAATGGCGGGTGAACACCCAGGGCATAGGACAGAAGGTGGGTAGCCCGGAGCAAAACTCCAAATATAAAAATAACACCACAATAAGTACAATATGAATAGGCATGTGCCCATGTGCAAATAATCATGTACAAATATGCAACGTAGGTAAAAACTAAAAAAAAAAAAAAAACACCAGAATACAGGCAGAGATGCTTACCTGTTCAAGGCCTCCAACAATTGCACTAACCAAGGTGCTGGGCCCTAGATGGCTCTGTACACTGTGGCCTCTGTTCACACAGGATGCATCATGGTTAGCCCGCTATACATATGGCGTCATTAATAGGCTTTGCACCATATACTTTGCATTTCTGTGTGAATATGCCACATACAGACTATTTTTTTGCACGGGTGCTCCAAGCGGCCAATTCCTGATTGTAGGTTGGCTGCATTAGTGGTATTATTTGCACCTGTGTATTTTGCTATCTTTACTTGGGCCTGGTGCACCTTGGTTAGTGCAATTGTTGGAGGCCTTGAACAGGTAAGCATCTCTGCCTGTATTCTGGTGTTTTTTTTTGCTGTTTAGTATAGTGGAGGTTTTTCCTCTTATGGTGTTTTTTTAGATTAGGACTGCCAATATACAAGGACCCTTGACGTGGGTTGGCAGCTTAAATATTGTGGCCATAATATCAACCAATACCTTGCATATATTGTTATGTTTTTGGTGCACTGTATATTTTTCCAGGGTGCGGCTGGGCCCTAGATGGCTCTGTACACTGTGGCCTCTGTTCACACAGGATGCATCATGGTTAGCCCGCTATACATATGGCGTCATTAATAGGCTTTGCACCATATACTTTGCATTTCTGTGTGAATATGCCACATACAGACTATTTTTTTGCACGGGTGCTCCAAGCGGCCAATTCCTGATTGTAGGTTGGCTGCATTAGTGGTATTATTTGCACCTGTGTATTTTGCTATCTTTACTTGGGCCTGGTGCACCTTGGTTAGTGCAATTGTTGGAGGCCTTGAACAGGTAAGCATCTCTGCCTGTATTCTGGTGTTTTTTTTTTTGCTGTTTAGTATAGTGGAGGTTTTTCCTCTTATGGTGTTTTTTTGTAGGTAAAAACTAAAGCAGTAAAGATAAGTATATAGTAATATATTTACCAAATAGGAGCGCTCCTGGGGACCCACCACACCCGACGCGCGTTTCGCACCGAAATGCTTCGTCTGGGGGTGGTTAGGTACCAGCCAGCAATATTTAAATCCGAAGGGACCAATAGGAATGGTGCTTTAACTAGAGTACATGATAGAAATCTGCTGTGAACGCATGCGCAATTATACTAGGACACCGCCGATATATTAACCTGATCGTAGGTATGTGAAACCGAAAGTAAGGTGGCCAGGGCGGGCACTTGAAAATGGCATCATCGAACCACAAGCTGATGTCCATAGTGTGAAAGCCGCCAGCCGGAAGTGACAAAAAAGCCATTAGCGTAAGGTCCGGGGTGACGATGGTAGTCATGGCAACGGTAAAGCATAGGTGGCGCACATCTAAGCAACGTCACAAACGCGCCAGGTAAAAGACAACGTCGGACAATCATGGCCGCTGCCAAACATCCGGCGCGTACCCATGGTAACACTAAATAACAACCAGCGCTATGTACCAGGCACACGCGAGGAACGGGACAGAAGTACGGCTGTCCGCGTTATGTGCTTCTGTCCCGTTCCTCGCGTGTGCCTGGCCACCTTACTTTCGGTTTCACATACCTACGATCAGGTTAATATATCGGCGGTACTACAGGCATGTACTACGGAGGACAGAGAATGAACTTCAATCCAATATTGCAGCCTGCATGCAGCCAGCGGGTAAGGAAAGGGTGAATCAAACACCCGAAAACCCCGCCCCTATGGCTGAAGATTGTTCCCTCCAAATTCAGGTGACAGAGTCCCTTTAAATATTCATCAGTAACAGGTGGATGAATGACAGGTGTAGACCTGGTGCTCTGAGGGCTTTGTAAAATTCAGCCAATGCACATGAAGGAAAAGTGACATCAATTCACCTACAGTAAAAATTTGATAATGGCACTGCAGCAGTCATCAATGGGCCATGCATGAGGTATCAGGGTCTGGGCCAGTATTTACAGCTTTGAAATAAGTTTAAATTAAGACAAGGTGGGGGAGGGAACGATGTAAGCCTGCTGTGCTGTGAGCCCTGATACCTCATGCAATAAATCATACTTTTTTTGCTCAGCCACACTCAGGTGGTACAAATATCAGCTTGGCAGACCACTAATGTTAGAAAAATGTAAAGATAGTAACACAGGTAGTTGACTGATCAATTCACCCACAGTAGAAACTTTAGAATGGTACAGCAGCAGTTAGCTATGGGCCATGCATGAGGTATCAGGGTCTGGGCCAGCTTTTAGAGCTTGGAATTGAAGTTTCAATTTAAAGGAGGTGGGTGAGGGACCAGTGCAAGCCTGCTGTTCTGGGAGCCCCAATACCTCATGCAAAAGCTCAAGTTGCTTTTTTACTCAACTAGACTCAGTTGGCACAAATAGTAGGTTTGTAGACTACTACTAACTCGGTCATCTTATATGAGCCCAAATAGTCATTGTAACTTCGGGAGCAATATAATAATGTAATGCACACATTATATTAAAGACAAGGATTAAGTATCTAACTATGAAAAAGCTACACAAACCCCACCCAGTCCCTGTACAGACTATAGTATCCAGTAACGCATATACGCTATGAAGATAAAACTTAAAACTAGAGAAGACAACTTTGACCTGGCTCCCTAAAAGGCTGTCGAATGTATCACGTACCTCCTAAGGAATCGAGGGAGAGTGGAGGATAAGAAAGCATCTCTCACAATACACTTATCGGACAGGCCTAGATACTGAGAAGTAGGACTAGAACTTCTAGTAGAATCCAATAAAGACTCACCAGCAGAGAATTAAGCTGGGGGTAGGTTTAAATAGTAGCACCTGCAGTATGATAGGAAAGCGTGCTGAGGCTCAGCAGAGATGCCAACAGAAAAGCACAGGACAACTGTATCAAATCCAGAGGCATGAAAAATAATTTGAGCACAAATTCATCAGTATTTTTTAAATGATTAAATAAATATATTACACTTATCTGTATCATAGCAAAACAACAATTTTAATACAACTCAATGTTTCTTGTAACCTTAACATTCTCCCCATTTTTAGTAAAGAATTTGTTTTTTCTACATGTTTAATTCGGCCTGTCCAAGTGGCATAGCAAACATTATGAAGTAGTACTTACAAAGATTTATTTATTGTATGGGTTCTGGGCTCATGACACTTGTGTAGCCATGTTAAAGTAACTCTCTGTATGAAAACCACAATTGATTATCTGGGGTGTGAGGAATGGGTTGGTCTAACATTGGTTATAACCAAAATATTGGAAGATTTTTTTTAAATATGAGGGCTGGGCTATCTCATTAAAAATAACCTCATAATCTAGCATCAATATGAATTTATGAGGGATCTGTCCTACCAAATTCAGGGGCGGACATACCATATGTGCAACAGGTGTGGCTGCACTGGGGCACGGAGATGGAGGGGGGGCCCCTGCAGAGTGGCAAATACTGAGGGCAATATGGCCTGTTTATCTGGCCTCGAGGCTCCAGAGTGCCCCTGGCCAGATTGCTCTCATGTGCAGTGGGCAGGGAGTGATACCTGCAGCTCCACTGCCTACAGGAGAAAATGGTATCAAAGCAGATCTGCAAGAATCCATCCTGCTTCTTGCCTTTGCTTTCTGTCTGACACAGCGGTGCAGCTTGTTGACATCAGCATTCAGAACTTGGCTGTGTCAGAAAGAAAGCTGTCAGCAATGTCAATGCTGCAGCTGCCGGGGAATGTGCGGACAGGTGAGCAGTGTGTGTCTGTGTGTGTAAGTGGTGGAGATGTGTGTGTAACGTACAGAGAGGAGAATGGTGTATGTGTGTAGTTTGTGGAGAGGGCCATGGGGGTGATGGAAAGGGCAATGATGGGAGTGGTGGGGGAGAAAGCAATGATGGAGTTGGTGGAAAGGGCAATGATGGGGGTGGTGGGGGAGAAGGCAATGATGGTGGTGGAAAAGACAATGGGGTGGTGGTGATGGAGGCAATGATAGAGGTGGTGGAATGGGCAATGATGGAGGAGGCAGAGGAGAAATCATTGATAGAGGTGGTGGAAAGGGCGATGATAGAGGTAGAGGAAAGGGCAATGATGGGGATGGTGGAGGAGAAGGCAATGATGGAGGTGGTAGAAAGGGCAATGATGGGGTAGTAGGGGAGAATGCAATGATGGAGATGGTAAAAATGGCAATGATTGGTGGTGGTGGAAAAGACAATGGTGGTGGTGGTGAAAAGGGCAATGATGGGGTGGTGGGGAAGGAAGAAATCATGGAGGTGGCGGAAAGGGCAATGATGTGGATGGTGGGGGAGAAAACAATGATGGAGGTGGTGGAAAGGGTAATGATGGGGTGGTGGGGTAGAAGGCAATGATGGTGGTGGTGGAAAAGACAATGGTGGTGGTGGTGGTGGAAATGGCAATGATGTGGTGGTGCGGGAGGAAGCAATGATGGAGGCCATGGAATGGACATTGATGGGGTGGTGGGGGAGAAGGCAATGATGGAGGTGATGGAATGGTCAATGATGGGTTGGTGGGGGAGAAAGCAATGATCGAGGTGGTGGAATGGGCAATGATGGAGGTGGCGGAGGAGCAATCATTGATAGAGGTGGTGGAAAGGTGTTGTGAATTCTGTTGTCGGGCTCCCTCCTGTGGTCATGAATGGTACTTCGGCTGGTTCTGTCCATGGACTTCCTCTGGTGGGTGTTTCTGAGTTTCCTTCCACAGGTGACGAGGTTAATTCGTTAGCAGGCGGCGCTATTTAACTCCACTTAGTTCTTTGCTCCATGCCACCTGTCAATGTTCCAGTATTGGTCTAGTTCACTCCTGGATCGTTCTTGTGACCTGTCTTCCCATCAGAAGCTAAGTTCCAGCTTGTATTTCTTTGGTTTGCTATTTTTCTGTCCAGCTTGCTATTTAATTTTTTGTCTTTCTTGCTGGAAGCTCTGGGACGCAGAGGGAGCGCCTCCGCACCGTGAATCGGTGCGGAGGGTCTTTTGCACCCTCTGCGTGGTCTTTTTGTAGGTTTTTGTGCTGACCGCAAAGTAACCTTTCCTATCCTCGGTCTGTTCAGTAAGTCGGGCCTCACTTTGCTAAATCTATTTCATCTCTGTGTTTGTATTTTCATCTTTACTCACAGTCATTATATGTGGGGGGCTGCCTTTTCCTTTGGGGAATTTCTCTGAGGCAAGGTAGGCTTTATTTTCCTTCTTTAGGGCTAGCTAGTTTCTTAGGCTGTGCCGAGTTGCATAGGGAGCGTTAGGCGCAATCCACGGCTATTTCTAGTGTGTTTGATAGGATTAGGGATTGCGGTCAGCAGAGTTCCCACGTCCCAGAGCTCGTCCGTTATTATCAGTTACTATCAGGTCATTCCGTGTGCTCTTAACCACCAGGTCCATTATTGTCCTGACCACCAGGTCATAACAGAAAGGGCGATGATAGAGGTAGAGGAAAGAGCAATAATGGGGTTGGTGGAGGAGAAGGCAATGATGGAGGTGGTAGAAAGGGCAATGATGTGGTAGTAGGGGAGAATCCAATGATGGAGATGGTAAAAATGGCAATGATTGGGTAGTGGGAAGAAGGCAATGATTGGTGGTGGTGGAAAAGACAATGGTGGTGGTGGTGAAAAGGGCAATGAAGGGGTGGTCGGGGAGGAAGAAATCATGGAGGTGGTGGAAAGGGCAATGATGTGGATGGTGGGGGAGAAAACAATGATGGAGGTGGTGGAAAGGGTAATGATGGGGGTGGTGGAGGAGAAGATGATGATGGTGGTGGAAAAGGCACTGATGAGGTGGTGGGGAAGGAGGCAATGATGGAGGTGGTGGAATGAGCAATGATGGAGGTGGTGGAGGAGAAATCATTGATAGGTGGTGGAAAGGGCAATGTTAGAGGTAGAGGAAAGGGCAACGATGGGGATGGTGGAGGAGATGGCAATGATGGAGGTGGTAGAAAGGGCAGTGATGGAGATGGTGAAAAGGGCAATGAGGGGGTAGTGGGGGAGAAGGCAATGATGGTGGTGGTGGAAAAGACAATGGTGGTAGTGGTGGAAAAAGGCAATGATGGGGTGGTGGGGGAGGAAGAAATCATGGAGGTGGTGGAAATGGCAATGATGTGGATGGTGGGGAAGAAAGCAGTGATGGAGGTGGTAGAAAGGGCAATGATGGGGTCATGGGGAGACCGCAGTGATGGAGGCGGTGGAAAGGGCAATGATGGGGTAGTAGGGGAAAAAGCAATGATGGAGATGGTAAAAATGTCAATGATTGGGTAGTGGGAAGAAGGCAATGATTGTGGTGGTGGAAAAGACAATGGTGGTGGAAATGGCAATGATGGGGTGGTGGGGGAGGAAGCAATGATAGAGGCCATGGAATGGACAATGATGGGGTGGTGGGGGAGGAAGAAATCATGGAGGTGGTGGAAAGGGCAATGATGTGAATGGTGGGGGAGATAGTAATGATGGAAGTGGTAGAAAGGGCGAAGATGGGGTGGTGGGGTAGAAGGCAATGATGGTGGGGATGGAAAAGACAATGGTGGTGGAAATGGCAATGATGGGGTGGTGGGGAGAAAGCAATGATGGAGGCCATGGAATGGACAATGATGGGGGTGGTGGGGGAGAAGGCAATGATGGAGGTGATGGAATGGTCAATGATGGGTTGATGGGGAAAAGCAATGATAGAGGTGGTGGAAAGGGGAATTGATGGGTGTTGTGGCAGAGAAACCAATAATAGAAGTGGTGGAAAGGGCAATGATGAGGTGGTTAGGATAAGGCAATGATGGTGGTGGTGGAAAGGGCAATGATCAGGGTGGTGGAGTGGGCAAGGATGGGGATGGTAGAGAGAAAGCAATGATGTATATGGTGGAAAGGACAATGATGGGAGTTGTGGCAAAGAATGTAATGATAGAGGTGGTGGAAAGGGCAATGATGAGGGTGGTGGGGGAGAAGGCAATGATGGAGGTGGTGGAAAGGGCAATGATGGGGGTGGAGAGGGAGAACAATGATGGAGGTGATTGATAGGGTAATGATGAAATTGATGTAGAGGGCAATTATGGAGGTGATGAGGATGGCAGTGGTTGGGGTGGGGGAGAAGGCAATTATGAAGGTGGTGGAGAGAGCACTGATGGAGGTGGTGGAGAGGGCAATGATCGAGGTGGTGGAGAGGGCAATGATGAGTTGGTGGAGATGTCGATGATTGGGGTGGTGGAGAAGGCAGTGATGGAGGTGATGGAGAGGGCAATGATGGAGGTGGGAGAGAGGACAATGATGGGATGCGGGGATGAGGACAATGAGGGATGTGGGAGATTGGGATGAGAGGAAGGGGGACTTTTAATGGACTTATGAACAGGAGGAGGGGAAGGAGGACATTAGATATGGATGTAAAATGAATTGGTTGGTGAAGAAGGGTGCTAAGCCCCTGATAACATCTTCCACTATTTCACAATTCATTGTGATGTATTTGAGGACTTAAAATTTATTGGGGAGTGGGAGAGCAGTCAGTAAGGTGTATAGGACACTTTATAATTAATTGAAAGGTCGGAGAAGACTCTGTCAGGGACTAGAAATGGGAGGAGGCGGAGGATGCTCAGTACCTGATAGCATAAAAATGAATTTGGAGGTGGGAGAAGAAGCTATCAAGTACTAGTTATAATGAATGATGGGGACACAGGACCAGGACTAAGGCTATGTGCACATGTTCAGTATTTGTAGGAGAAAATTCTGCTGCATATCCTAATGTGTTGGCAGGAAGAAAGTTGCGTAAAATACATTTATTTTTTTTTTCACATTTTTGCCATGCTTTTGCTACGTATTTTTCCCCATTAGTACAGGTGAAATATTTTGCAAGAATTGAAATTCTGCAGATTTTAATCTGCTGCAAATCTGCAAGGAAAAAATAAGCAGCATGTGCAGGGATCTCATTCACTTTTCCTGTACTGTAAAATTTGCATATTCTGCGTGTACACATAGCCTTACACGTAATTGGGGAGAGTCACAGCCTGAATAGTTTATATTATTGGGAGTCAGAGATTATTGGTATTGGGGAAAACAGTGCAGCTTATCACTTTAAATGTTTAATGGTGCGTGGCTAATAATATATTAATGGTGGGGTACATATCTGTATTCAGGGGGAGACACAAGTGTTCATACAATGTATGTGACCATCTTATTTTCTGGGCTGCAAAGATCATCGTGACAAGATGAGTCGTGACT
This sequence comes from Ranitomeya imitator, assembly GCF_032444005.1. Taxonomy (NCBI): domain Eukaryota; kingdom Metazoa; phylum Chordata; class Amphibia; order Anura; family Dendrobatidae; genus Ranitomeya; species Ranitomeya imitator. The sequence goes on along the minus strand of NC_091282.1, from coordinate 323,016,044 downwards.
GGGATATATCAACATGAAGGTCTGAACAGAAGGTGAAGAGACAGGAGAAAGTGTTTCTAATCAGACGAGGTGTCAGGGGTAAGTGCCTGTATGTAGATATTATTCTGTATCTGCACTGTGTAATGTGGAGTGATGATAATGTTTTTTCGTAAACTCCCTTATTCTACATTCTCACATTTGTGTGAAATGTACGTGTGCTTAAAGTTTTTTTTATCGGATTGCACACAAACTCATACTGTAGAGTTTTGCAGGTCCATTCATTCACACAGTGGGTACGGACAGTATTCATACCCGTTTTTCTCATTATTGGACACTGCACCCCATCTTGACTGAGAAAAACAGAAATGCAGTAATTTTTGCAAATTTATTAAAAAAGAAAAACTAAAATATCACTTGGTCATAAGTATTGACTCTTTGTTCAGACACTCATATTTAAATCACATGCTGTTGATTTCCTTGTGTTCTTATTTGTAATGGTTCTACTCCTCCATTGGAGTCCAGCTGTGTTTAATTAGACTGATAGGACTTGATTTGGAAAGGCACACACCTGTCTATGTAAGACCTTACAGCTCACACTGCATGACAGACCAAATGAGAATCATGAGGCCAATGGAAGCGGCCAATGAGCTCAGAGACAGATTTTGTGGCCAGCAACAGATCAGGTCAAGATTACAAAAGAATTTCTGCAGGACTCAAGGTTCCTAAGAGCATAGTGGCCTCCATAATCCTTAAATGGAAGAAGTTTGGGACCACCAGAAGTCCTCCTAGACTTGGATGTCCAGACAAACTGAGCAATTGCAGAAGAAGAGCCTGGGTGACAGAGGCAAAGAATAACCCCAAGATCACTGTGGCTGAGTTCCAGTGATGCAGTAGGGAGATGGGAAAAAGTTCCACAAAGTCAATTATCACTGCAGCCCTCCACCAGTTGTGCCATTATGGCAGAGTGGCCCAACGAAAGCCTCTACTCAGTGCAAAACAAAGCCCGCATAGAGTTTACTAAAAAGCACATGAAGGACTCCCAGACTATGAGAAATAAGATTCTCTTGTCTGATGCGATGAAGATAGACCTTTTTGGCGATAATTCTAAGCGGTATGTGTGGAGAAAACCAGGCACTGCTCATAAACTTCCCAATACAATCCCAACAGTGAAACATGGTGGTGGCAGCATCATGCTATGGGGGTGTTTTTCAGCTGCAGGGAAAGGACAACTGGTTGCCATTGAAAGAAACATGAAAGCGACAAAGTACAGAGATATCCTGGATGAAAACCTCTTCCAGAGTGCTCTGGACCTCAGACTTGGCCAAATGTTCACCTTCCAACAAGACAATGACCCTAAGCACACATCTAAAATAGGAGTGGCTTCAGAATAACTCTGTGACAATCCTTGACTGGCCCAGCCAGAGCCTTGACCTAAACACAATTGCGCATATCTGGAGAGACTTAAAAATGGCTGTCCACCAACATTCACCATCCAACCTAACAGAACTGGAGAGGATTTGCAAAGAAGAGGATCCCCAAATCCAGGTGTGAAAAACTTGTTACATCACTCTCAAGAAGACTTATGGCTGTACTAGCTCAAAAGGGTGTTTCTACTCAATACTGAACAAAGGGTCTGAATACTTATGACCATGGGATATTTCAGTTTTTCTTTTTTAATAACTTTGCAAACATTTCTACATTTCTGTTTTTTTAGTCAAAATAGGTGCAGACTGGACATTAACCCCTTTACCCCGAGGGTGTTTTGCATGTTAATGCAAGCCAATTTTTAGAATTCTGACCACTCTTCCTTTATGAGGTAAAAACTCTGGAAAGCTTCAATGGATGCCAGTGACGCTGTCATTATTTTTTCGAGACATATTGTGCTTCATGTTAGTGGTAAATTTTCTTTGATATAACTTGAGATTATTTGTGAAATAAACAGAAATTTGGCGAAAATTTCACAATTTTCCAAATTTGAATTTTTATGCCCTTAAATCACAGAGATATGTCACACAAAATATTTAATAAGTAGCATTTCCTGCATGTCCACTTTACATCAGAAGAATTTCAGAATCAATATTTATTATGTTAGGAAGTAATAAGGGTTAAAAATTAAACAGTGATTTCTCATTTTTACAACACCATTTTTTTTTTTTTAGGGACCACCTGACATTTGAAGTAATTTTGAGGGGTATATATGATAGAAAACACCCAAAAGTGCCACTATTCTAAAAGCTGCACACCTCAAGGTGCTCAAAACCACATTCAAGATGTTTATTAATCCTTCAGGTGCTTCACAGGAAGTTTTGGAATGTTTTTTTAAAAAATTAGCTTTTAACTTTTTTCCACAAAAAAATTTATTCAGACCAAAATTTGTTTATTTTACCAAGCGGGACAGGACAAATTGGCCTCCAAAAGCTGTTGTGCAATTTGTCTGAGTATGCTGATACCCAATATGTGCAGGTAAACTACTATTTGAGCACATGGCAGAGTTCAGAAGGGAAGGAGCGCCGTTTGACTTTACAATGCAAAATTGGCTGGAATTCAGATTGGGTGCCATGTCGCGTTTAGAGAGCCCCTGATGTGCCTAAACAGTGGAAACCCCCACAAGAGGCACCATTTTGGAAACTTGACCCCCTAAGAAACTTATCTACATGTGTGGTGAGCACTTTAAACCCCAAGTGCTTCACAGAAGTTTATAACATAGAGTCGTAAAAATAAAAAAATCATACTTTTTCATAAAAATGATCTTTCACCCCAATTTTTTTTATTTTCCCAAGGGTAACAGGAGAAGTTGGACTGCAAAAGTTTTTTGTGCAATTTGTCTTGAGTGTGCTGATACCCCATATGTGGGGGAAAACCACTGTTTGGGAGCATGGCAGAGCTCAGTATGGAAGGAACGCTGTTTTACTTTTTCAATGCGAAATTGGCTGGAATTAAGATTGGACACCATGTCGCGTCTGGAGAGCCCCTGATTTGTCTAAACAGGGGAAACCCCACACAAGTGACACCATTTTGGAAACTAGACCCCCTAAGGAACTTATCTAGTTGTTTGATGAACACTTTGAACCCCCAATTGCTTCATAAAAGTTTATAAAATAGAGCCGTAAAAATAAAAAATTATATTTTTTTTCACAAAAATGATTTTTTTTGCCCTCATTGTTTTATTTTCCCAAAGGTTTCATGAGAAACTGGACCTCAAAAGTTTTTGGGCAATTTGTCCTGAGTATCCTAATACTCCATATGTATGGGTAAACCATTGTTTGGGCGCATAGCAAAGCTTAGAATGGAAGGGGCGCCGTTTTACTTTTTCAATGCAAATTGGCTGGAATTACGATCTGTCGCCATGTTGCGTTTGAAGAGCCCCTGATGTGCCTAAATAGTGGAACCCTCCCAAGTAACTCCATATTGGAAACTAGACCCCTTAAGGAACTTATCTAGATGTGTGGTGAGCACTTTGAACTCCTAAGTGCTTCACAGAAGTTTATAACGTAGAGCCATAAAAATAAAAAATCATATTTTTTTCACAAAAGTTGTTTTTTGCCCCCAATTTTTTTATTTTCCCAAGTGTAAAAGAATAAATTGGACCCAAAAGTTACATTGTAATTTGACCTGAGCACACTGATACCCCATATGTGGGGATAAACCACTGTTTGGGTACATGGCAGAGCCCAGAAGGGAAGAAGCTCCAGATTTTGCTGTTATGGTTTGCAGGTGTCATGACTCACTGGGAGAGCCCATGAAGTGCCAAAATAGCAAACCCTCCATAAGTGACCCATTTCATGAACAACACCTCTCAATAAAGTCATCTAGGGGTGCAGTGATCATATTGACACACACTACACTCTGCTCCTCCTTGATTCCCTGGGCTCCAACAGCGCCAGTTGGTGCTCAGAAGTGCTGGCTGCACAGAAAAAAACACTCGTCACTGTGTCAGTGGGGTTCAGTAATGCCAGCTGTTCCCTTGCTTTGTTGTCGGCAATGTGTCCTGGAAACGCCACGCAGACACAACAGATATTAAACTGCCTCCAATGCTGGCCTCGGCCTACACTCTGGTCCTCCTTGATTCCCTGGGCTCCAACATCGCCAGTTGTTGCCCGGAAGTGCTGTCTGCACAGTCAACACTTGCTGCCGTGTTAATGGGGTTCAGTAACGCCAGCTGCTCCCCAGCTGTCTGTGCGGCAAACACTAAAGTCTGCTCCTCCTGCTGTCCCTGGGTTTCAACACCGCCAGTTGCTGCCCGGAAGAGCTGTCTGCACAGTCAACAGTTTCTCTTCTGTTATTGGGGTTCAGAAATGCCAGCTGCTCCCCTGCTGTGTTGCGGCAATAAATCTAGCCTGCTCCTCCTGCTGTCCCTGGGCTCCAACACCGCCAGTTGCTGCTCGGAAATGCTGTTTGAACAGTCAACACTTGCTGCCGTGTTATTGGGTTTCAGTAATGTCAGCTGATTCCCAGCTGTGTATCCAACAATGTGTCCTGCGACCGCCACGCTGACACTACAAAAACACAAATTAAAGAGAACCTGTCCCCCCCTAGGCCTTTGTAACTAGAAGAGCCAGTTTGTGCAACACTAATGCTGCATTTGGAAAGGTGGCTCTTTTAGTTATTCTTGCACACGCAGAACTTAACACTTATAAAATGTGTCCGCTCCCCTGATACTGCTAAACCGTCCCAGAGGTGGGACTTTCCTACGTAATGTCACGCAGCAACCCCCTTTGGCAGCGTGCGCCACCTCCTCAGCATTGTGTAAATCTGTCCCAGAGCCTGCGCTGTTATGTTATCCCTTGGCCATGCACAGTTAGCGCTGCCCATCTTCTGACATCATTTGTTGTCGGGCTGGCTGAGCCTGTGCGGCCGCCCTGCCTAAGGTCACACCCTGCAGTGTCTTATTTATTCTCACTGCGGGGCTGTGATTCATGGGCATGTGCAGTGCATATCTTCGCCTCTCACTCATCTCCTTCCGCCTTCTTCAGACTGTGCAGCTTCACAGCCGTGGCATGTGATTAGGGATCAGCTGACGCCGCACAGTCTGAAGCAGGCGTAAGGACATGAGTGAGAGGCGAAGATATTTACTGCACAAAGCCATGAATCCCAGCCCCGCAGTGTGAATAAATCAGAAGACTCTGTGGGGCTGGGATTCATGGGCATGCGCGGTGGATATCTTCACCTCTCACTCATCTCTTTCCGCCTTTTTCAGACTGTGGGGCTTCACGGCCGTGGCAAGTGATTAGGGATCAGCTGACAGCGCACAGTCTGAAGCAGGCGTAAGGACATGAGTGAGAGGCGAAGATATTTACTGCGCAAGGCTATGAATCCCAGCCCCGCAGTGTGAATAAATCAGAAGACTCTGCGGGATTTGGATTCATGGGCAGCGCGACCACACAGGCTGACATCAAATGATGTCAGAAGACAGGCAGCGCTAACAGCGCATGGCCAAGGGATAACATAACAGCGCAGACTCAGGTACACAATAAAGCAACACTCAGGAGGCTGCGCCCAGCACCAAGGGGGTATTTTTGACAGCTGTACTGCATCTCATTAAGAAGGAAAGTCCCGCCTCCGAGACAGTTTCACGGTATGAGGGGCAAAAATTTATAAGTGTTTCGTTCAGCGTGTGCAAGGAGCATAATTAAAAGAGCGACCTTTTCCTTGGGCAGCATTACTGCTGCACAAGGTGGCTCTTCTAGTTACTAACGCCTGGGGGGGTTTAAAGGTTCCCTTTCAGTTTGCTCCAATTAGGCTTCGGCCACTCTGCTCCTCCTACTGACCCTGGGCTCCAACACCGCTGGTTGCTGCCCGGAAGTGCTGTTTGCACAGAGAAAACACTCGCTCCTGTGTTTGTGGGGTTCAGTAATGCCAGCTGCTCCCCTGCTGTGTATCCTGCAATGTGTCCTGCGACTACCACGCTGACACTCCAACACATGTTAAACTGCCTTGAGTGCAGGCTTTGGCCTACACTCTGCTCCTCCTGCTGACCCTGGGCTCCAACACCGCTGGTTGCTGCTCGAAAGTGCTGTTTATACAGAGAAAAACACTCGCTCCTGTGTTACTGGGGTTCAGTAACGCCAGCTGCTCCCCTGCTGTGTATCCTGCAATGTGTCCTGCGACTACCACGCTGACACTCCAACACATGTTAAACTGCCTTGAGTGCAGGCTTCGGCCTACACTCTGCTCCTCCTGCTGACGCTGTGCTCCAACACCGCTGGTTGCTGCCCAGAAGTGCTGTTTTCAAAGAGAAAAACACTCGCTCCTGTGTTAGTGGGGTTCAGTAACGCCAGCAGCGCCCCTGCTGTGTTGCAGCAATAACTCTAGCCTGCTCCTCCTGCTGTCCCTGGGCTGCAACACCATTTGTTGCTGCTCAGAAGTGTCTTTGGCACAGGTACTCCCTCCTGCCCAGCCCGGTTACAGCACGTCAGCTGTTTCTGGGTAGTGTCAAGGTCACTTGGCCTCCAATGCGTTGTCCTGTCTGCTTGAGGTCGGGTTAGCCGATTCCATGGTGCCTGCATTTTAGGTGCTTCCTATGTGGACTGCAGAAACTGGCAATCAAGGCTGAATCAGTAGTTCTGGCACAGGTATCTCCTGCTTAGTAAGCGGGTTCCAGTACCGTCAGCTGGTCCTTGGTTGTTCCACTGGCTCTTGTACCTTCGGCTAGCCATCCGGGTTCCAGTACCATCAGCTGGTTCTCGGCAGGGTCTTCTGCTCTTGTACCTTCTGCTCCCCATCCTGGTTCCAGTACCGTCAGCTGGTTCCGGGCAGAGCCTTTGGCTTAGGTGCCTCCTTCTGGGTATCCGAGTTACACCAACGTCAGGTGGTCCTTAATAGTGCTTTCTGGCACGGGTACCTCCTGCTTAGTAACCGGGTTCCAGTAATGTCAGCACGTCCTCGGTAGTTCCATTGGCTCTTGTACCTTCGACTAGCCATCTGGGTTCCAGTAACGTCTGCTGGTTCTCGGCAGTGTGTTTTGCTCTTGTACCTTCTGCTACATTTCCAAGTTCAAGACCCTTAAGATGACGACCCTGAAGACCGAGAAGCAGAAGAACAAGAAGCTGCAGAACAAAAATCTGAAGAACATTAAGCATAAGACTAAAAATCTGAGCAAAAGATATTATCTAAATTATAAGAAGAAGAAGAAGACTAAGCAGTGTATGGGGGTGAGTCTGTTCCTCCTCGTGGTGCCCCTGGATAAAGCCTGCTACTGCAGGCCAAACTGAACGCGGACTAATCATGTTGTAACTCTTTTGTGACAGGCAGAACGGAAGGTGTAATCTTCAAACTTTTATAGATAACAACTACAGGAATGCCTGTCACAAATAAGAATATGATGATGAAGTAGAATATGAAGAATAATAGTTGAATAAAAATATGAAGAATGTAACAAAAAAGAATAGTAGGTAGAAGATGAAGAAGAAGGTGAATAAGGTGAAGAAAAAGTTGATGTAAAAGATGCTTCTGCTGAGGATGATGAAGAAGAAAGTGTCGGAGAAGTAAAAAATAAGGTGAAGAACATGGAAGTACTGAAACATCAATATCTGACAAAAAATAAAAAATCTTAACATAGTCAATATCTTTGTAACTCCGAACGTCTTAAAAGAAAAACTAATTCCTGCTATTCCTTTTTATTGGGCTAAATCTCTATGCCTTTAATGTCTCCTCCCCCTCCCCCAATACATCCTACATTATTCTTAGTTGTTTTCCTTCATGTAGAATTAACCTACAAGGAAAGAAAGGGTTTATTTTTATTCCGATATTTTTGTCCCATTGACTTGCATTGGTATCGAGTATCGGTATCGGCGATATCCGATATTTTTCGAATATCGGCCGATCCAATCCGATACCGATACTTTTGGATATCGGAAGATATCGCTCAACACTAGTTATCACAAACATTGGACCTGCTGGATGATGATAAAACACTCTCTGAACAGGCAACTGTACAATTAAAATGATTATGTAAGGAAAGTTTTGTTAGGGTATGTGCACACGTATTCTTGGCCACTGCGGATTTCTCCGCAGCAGATTTGATAAATATGCAGGGCAAAAAAGCAGCGTTTTTGCCTGCAGATTTATCGCAGATTTACCGCGTTTTTTCTGCGGTTTTCTCTGCGGTTTTACAACTGTGGTTTTCCATAGGGGCAGCTGTAAAACCGCTGTGGAATCCGCAGAAAGAAGTGACATGCTGCGGAATGTAAACCGCTGCGTTTCCGTGCATTTTTTTCCGTAGCATGTGCACAGCGTTTTTAGTTTCCCATAGGTTTACATTGAACTGTAAACTCATGGGAAACTGCTGCGGACCCGCAGCTGCAGAAACGCTGCGTATCCACAGCGTTTTCCACAGCGTGTGCACATACCCTTAGACTGTGGTGGCAGAAGTCACAAAAATTATGTATGAACCAGTCTTTTTGCTCATCAGCTTTCGTTAATGTTTGCACATTTAATGGGCAGCCCAAAACAACTCTTCTGCTTTTGATTTGGACCAGAGACACCAATAGGTGTGACACCCCTGATTCAGACCTAAACGTTCTTCTACTTCTCTCTTAAAGGGAACCTGTCACCCCGTTATTTCAAGATTAGATAAAAATAGCGGTAAATAGGGGCAGAGCTGTGCTTTACATTAGTGTATTTTGGAGCCTTTATTCCCCACCTATGCTGCCGAAATACCTTTGTAAAGTCGCCGTTTTGGGCTGTCACTCACGCTGGTCTGGTCTGGTGGGCGTGGTGACAGCGCTGTTTCTCCCCCAGATCTCCGTTGGTGGCGAAGTGGTGTGCGCATGTCCAACTGGCGAATCCAATGCGCAGCTGAAGGAAAAGAGCGTGATCTGCGCTATTCAGCCATTTATCGGTGGGCGCAGCCATCTTTGTGAGGCCGCGCGTGCGCAGATGGTTCTTCTCGGCTTCCCGGGGTTTCAGGAAAATGGCCGCGGGATGCTGCACGTGCGCAAATGAAGATCGCGGCGGCAATTTTCCTGCAGCCGAGATGCCGAGAATGGCCACCGATAAACGGCTGAATAGTGCAGATCGCGCTCTTTTCCTTCAGCTGCGCAGTGGATTCGCCAGTTGGACATGTGCACACCACTACGCCACCAACGGAGATCTGGGGGAGAAACAGCGCTGTCACCACGCCCACCAGACCAGACCAGCATGAGTGACAGCCCAAAACGGCGACTTTACAAAGTTATTTCGGCAGCATAAGTGGGGAATAAAGGCTCACAAAATACACTAATGTAAAGCACAGCTCTGCCCCTATTTAATGCTATTTTTATCTCATCTTGAAAAAATGGGGTGACAGGTTCCCTTTAATAATCCACTGAGCCATGCACCTAAGGATACCAAAATACCTATTTCTGTCATTATCACCAGTGAGAATTTTCTACAAACCTAAACATAAAAGAGACATTGTGTATTTTAGATATATGTTAGATGTGATGCATACAGTGCTTTACAGAACGTGTAGACTATGGATGTTCTCTAAACTCCTTGGGGCTCATGCAGACATCTGTACAAATTGGTCTGAAAATGGACCGCTAATTCAAGGACTGGCCTCAGTTTTCCTGATCAGAGCGTGACATAATATAATAAAGATAAGCGAATCAATAAGATATAAATTCAATTTGTGCCAATTTTATGAAATTCACACGTCCCAATGAATTTGAACAGTTTGAATTTCTGTTTGCTCAAATTGCCAGTAAATTGCACACTTCCATTTTCGATACTGCATAGCACATAGCACTGTCAGTCACAGAAATCTCACAGAATTTTTGCGATCAAGCGGTCTTCCTGAAAATGCTTTGCAGCTGCCACATTGTATGGTACAGCACAGCCAATCATGAGAAATTGCCATATGGTGTATGAAAACTGAGGTTTTCAGAGAGTGAGAGAATGTCATAACTCAAAGCTCAGTATTAAAGATAGGAAGAGACTGGCCTATAACATTGGATAATTAATCCAAACTTGTACAACTGCAGCACTAAAGAAGAGGTATAGTAGTGTGAATAACACATTGATTCAATTGAATAGGGGAGTGAGAAATAGGAGCGGTGTCAGCATCAGTACCAAAGTGATTTAGTGTAGCAGGCCATTTTACTGCTGCATTTGTATTTGAATTACACATTTCTATATTCATTCTCCGTGCACTAGAAACCAGAAGAAAGATAGAACTGTATTTTTTTTCAGAAAAAAAAATCTGAAATCAGTATCAGAGACACTTTGTGCTAGGGTTGGCCGAACGTACTAAATAAATATGAAAATAAAGTACATTCGTCACTCGGGGTCCACCATGCAGTGATGGTAAACTGCAGCTAGAGGACAATGGTGAATACTAGCAGTAGGCGAAAGAGACTTGCAGTGAGTTAGCATCACCCAGTGGAGAAGCACGTGGCTGTGCCAATAGCACGGAAAAGGAACTCTGCTATAAGACTGTGTTTACCGGCACACAGCCGCAGAGTGAATATGGTGCTAAACGCATACCCTGTTAGCGTCACAGGAGTATGCAAGCTCCACTGCGGCACAGGAACAGGTAGTGAACTCCAAGCACTCACAGAACTCCTCTCTGGAGGGGCCAGAATTCTAATGGCACTAGCGCCTGCCCTGAATTCAACCACACAAACCCCTCTCTGGAGAAACCCTAATTCTAAAGGAACTGTCTCGCCGTTAACGGCGATAAAGGGGCAGGACGGCATACTGGGACCCGCACCTGTCCCTGCCACTATAATGGGTGCCTGGCTTTCCCTTATCTCAGGGGTACTTATGATGGTTAGGAGACCTGAGCTGTCAGCGTATCCCTGTCTCCCGTGCAGACCCTATCAGTGCCTCCCTCTCCTCCGAGGGAGGTGGATGCACCAGTGTAACAATACAACAAATAACAGGGTATACAGACAAGGTAACTAAATGTCTCAAACTCACCAAATGCTCACACAACCACAGAGGAAACACAGAGAAGGGAAGAGAAGGAATAAACAAGGAAGGAAAACAGGTTAAACATGCAACCAAAACAGCAGACACCAATCTCTGTTAATAAACCTCCAACTCCAACACTACGCTCCTTCAACCTCCAAGCCAGGCAGTAGAACTGATCACTGACAATAGCTGAAGTCAGGACTGGGTCTATATAGAGGATCAGATTACAAAATCCACTTCAGCTGAGAGATCCAGCTCTCAGCAACTCAGCAATAAGGTTAACTCCTGCACTGCTGGGACAAAGCAGCCAGGTCAGAATACAGGTGAAGAGCTTCTGTTCACTGTGTGTGAACGAGGCTCAGAGCGCTGTGGTTCTCTGGAACCTCTCTGTCGCGGTTGGCCTGTGACAGGCACTGAGCCTGCCCTTAGTACCGTTAGGTTCCTCACACACACCAAACATAAATGATCTTACAGTGGCAAGCTGCAGTGGCAGTAATGAAACACTAAATAATACTGAATATTCTTTCTAAAATAATTCAACAATTTTGTTTTATTGTCTATTGTCACATACTATGTAAGGAAAGAGGATTTATCAATACCATTATGTTTGCTTTCACTGCACGTATTAAGTTAAGGCTTTAAATCTATGCAAATTGACTGTCACATTATGTAAATGCATCACTATAATATACATTATTGAGGTCAAAGTCAAATATTGAAAAAATGCTGACTTTACGTAGTAAAAGTACTGCCTATGCAAATCAGTGATTGGAAATTTCAAGCTACATTCTAAAATCTAGCAGAATATAAAGTCCTCATCAACACTACTCATTAATTGCAAAAGTGATATTGATAAATGTGATTTCAAATACTGCACTACGCTTATTGACTTGAAGTGCATGGCTTAATCAGAACACAATGCTGATAATTCTCAAAAATAAAAACATAGTTATGGCACTCACCAATTCATAAAATCGTTAGATTTTTATTTTGTTTGTTGTTCATGAACGAACAGGATAGGAAACGATCATTTCACAGCCTATAGACATCTCATGCTACTCCTGAATCCATGGGGATTACTGAGGCTTTTTTTTATTATTCTTAGTCCACAAAGGCAGATTTGTATAAATACAACATATAATTCAACTTACGTACAGTACAGTCCAAAAGTTTGGACACACCTTCTCATTTAAAGATTTTTCTGTATTTTCATAACTATGAAAATTTTACATTCACACTGAAGGCATCAAACTATGAATTAACACATGTGTAATTATATACTTAACAAAAAAGTGTGAAACAACTGAAAATATTTCTTATATTCTAGGTTCTTCAAAGTAGCCACCTTTTGCTTTGATGACTGCTTTGCAGTTTGGAATAGCATGCCGCTACAAGATGTTGTGGTAGCCATACTGGTTCAGTATGCCTTCAATTTTTAATAAATCCCCAACAGTGTCACCAGCAAAGCACCCCCACATGTTCACACCTCCTCCTCCATGCTTCACGGTGGGAACTAGGCATGTAGAGTCCATCCGTTCACCTTTTCTGCGATGCCCAAAAGCACGGTGGTTGGAACCAAAGATCTCAAATTTAGACTCATCAGACCATAGCACAGATTTTCACTGGTCTAATGTTCATTCCTTGTGTTCTTTAGCCCAAACAAGTCTCTTCTGATTGTTGCCTGTCCTTAGCAGTGGTTTCCTAGCAGCTATTTTACCATGAAGGCCTCCTGCACAGTCTCCTCTTAACAGTTGTTGTAGAGATGTGTCTGCTGCTAGAACTCTGTGTGGCATTGACCTGGTCTCTAATCTGAGCTGCTGTTAACCTGCAATTTCTGAGGCTGGTGACTCGGATAAACTTATCCTCAGAAGCAGAGGTGACTCTCAGTTTTCTTTTCCTGGGGCGGTCCTCATGTGAGACAGTTTCTTTGTAGCACTTGATGGTTTCTGCAACTGCACTTGGGGACACTTTCAAAGTTTTCCCAATTTTTCAGACTGACTGACCATCATTTCTAAAAGTAATGATGGCCACTGGTTTTTCTTTACTTAGCTGCTTTTTTCTTGCCATAATATAAATTCCAGCAGTCTATTCAGTAGGACTATCAGCTGTGTATCCACCAGACTTCTGCACAACACAACTGATCGTCCCAACCCCATTTATAAGGCAAGAAATCCCACTTATTAAACCTGACAGGGCACATCTGTGAAGTGAAAACCTTTTCCGGTGACTACCTCTTGAAGCTGATCAAGAGAATGCCAAGAGTGTGCAAAGCAGTCATCAAAGCAAAAGGTGGCTACTTTGAAGAACCTAGAATATAAGACATATTTTCAGTTATTTCACACTTTCCTGTTAAGTATATAATTCCACTTGTGTTAATTCTTAGTTTTGATGCCTTCAGTGTGAATTTACAGTTTTCAGTCATGAAAATATAGAAAAATCTTTAAATGAGAAGGTGTGTCCAAACTTTTGCTCTGTACAGTATGTATATATATATATATATATATATATATATATATATATATATATATATATATATATATTGTACCAATAAATAAATATATTTATGAAAAAAAAAATTAAACAATAGAAGTACATAGAAGGTGACATACAAATGTTAAATGACCCCTCTCTGGGACTTCTAGCCAGTGGCATATCCAGGAAGGGCAGCCGGGGCATGTGCCCCGGGCGCAGCCGACAGGGGGGGTGCCAGCGAGCCGCCTGATGATGCCGCGGTCCAAGGAGGCTCGGGTGAGACTGCACTTGTCCCACAGCAGAGCCCCTCCACCGCAAGGAGCCGCACACCACAACTATTGCTGCCGCAGCTCTGTGCGCACAGGACCTGTGATGAGGTCACAGGAGGGGAGGAGTCAGGAGTTACATGATCAAGGGCCTCCGTGTAGTGCAGGACTCTGCTGGTTGTCATGGTGCTGGACAAGGGTAAGCTTTTGTGTGGGGTCAGGAGTGGTTTGTGTGGATGTAGCAGAGCCATGTGTGTACGAGGTGTACAGAGCGGAATCCATGTGTGCAAGGTGTATGGAGCGGAGGTGTGTGTGTGCAGAGCGGAGCTGTATGTGTACGAGGTGTATGGAGCGGAACTGGGGTGTGCAAGGTGTAGGGAGCTGAGCCGTGTGTACGAGGTGTACAGAGCTGAGCTGTGTGTGTACGAGGTGTACAGAGCGGAACTGGGTGTGTGCAAGGTTTATGGAGTGGAGCCGTGTGTACGAGGTGTAAGGAGCAGAACTGGGTGTGTGCAAGGTGTATGGAGCTGAGCCGTGCGTGTACGAAGTGTACAGAGCGGAGCCGTGTGTGTACGAGGTGTACGGAGCCGAACTGGGTGTGTGCAAGGTGTAAGGAGCGGAGCCGTATGTGTACGAAGTGTATGTAGCGGAGCCGTGTGTGTACGAGGTGTACGGAGTGGAGCCGTGTGTGTACCAGGTGTACGGAGCGGAGCCACGTGTGTACAAGGTGTACGGAGCGGAGCCGTGTGTGCAAGGTGTACCGGGCTCAGCTGCGTGTGTAGGAGTAACTAGGTGTGGCCATTATACTGTACACAATATGTGTGTGTGTGTTTGTGCGTGCATGCGTAGCGCTGCGGGTGAATGTACAGAGACGGTAATGGTTTTGTGTGTGTGTTTACGGGGAGGAGAGGCGAGGTCAATGATGGGGCTAACGGGGAGAGGGCAATAATTGGGATGGAGGGGGAGGAGGAAATGATGGATGTGGTGGAATGGGCAATGATGGAGGTGGAATGGGCAATGATGGAGGTGGAAATTGGAATGGGCAATGATGGTGGTGGGGGGAGAATGCAATGATGGGGGGAGGAGGAAATCAAGGAGGTGGTGGAAAGGGCAATAATGAGGGGGGAAGAAATGATGGAGGTGGTAGAATGGACAAGGATGGTGGTGGTGGAAAGCACACTGATGATATTGGAGGGGGAGAAAATGATGGAGGTGGTGGAATGGGCAAGTATGGTGATGGCAGCAGAAAGGACAATTATGATGGTGGTGGAAAGGGCAATGATGGGGATGGTGGGGGAAGAGAAAATGATGGATATGGTGGAAAAGGCAAAGGAGGAAATGATGGAGGTAGTGGAATGGGAAATTATGGGGTGGTGGGGGAGAAAGTAATAATAGTGGTGGTGGAGAAGGCAAAGATGAAGGTGGTGAAGAGAGCAATGATGGGATGGGGTAGTGGAAAATAATGGGCATATATGAGGAAACAGTATGGGGGAATGGGGGGCATGTATGAGGAAACAGTACAAGATAATGGGGGGCATATCTGAGGAAACAGTATGGGAGATGGGTGCAGACAGTATGAGGAGTAAACAGGGGAATGTATGTGGACACAGTATGAGTAACGATGTAAAAAATGTATGTGGACAGAGTACGGGGAGTGAGGGTGATGGGATGTGTGCAGACACAGTATGGGGAGTCAGGTGAAGAGAAAGACTCCAGAGGTGACGTCATCTATATGGTACCTGGATGTAAATGTTATTTGTAATACTGACTAATTCTCATGTTTTTATTTATGTTAGGAGAATTAAAGGGGATGTCCAGGTTTGTAATGAGTCTGCAGTCATTCTTTGTGACTGCATAGTAACATAGTAACATAGTTAGTAAGGCCGAAAAAAGACATTTGTCCATCCAGTTCAGCCTATATTCCATCATAATAAATACCCAGATCTACGTCCTTCTACAGAACCTAATAATTGTATGATACAATATTGTTCTGCTCCAGGAAGACATCCAGGCCTCTCTTGAACCCCTCGACTGAGTTCGCCATCACCACCTCCTCAGGCAAGCAATTCCAGATTCTCACTGCCCTAACAGTAAAGAATCCTCTTCTATGTTGGTGGAAAAACCTTCTCTCCTCCAGACGCAAAGAATGCCCCCTTGTGCCCGTCACCTTCCTTGGTATAAACAGATCCTCAGCGAGATATTTGTATTGTCCCCTTATATACTTATACATGGTTATTAGATCGCCCCTCAGTCGTCTTTTTTCTAGACTAAATAATCCTAATTTCGCTAATCTATCTGGGTATTGTAGTTCTCCCATCCCCTTTATTAATTTTGTTGCCCTCCTTTGTACTCTCTCTAGTTCCATTATATCCTTCCTGAGCACCGGTGCCCAAAACTGGACACAGTACTCCATGTGCGGTCTAACTAGGGATTTGTACAGAGGCAGTATAATGCTCTCATCATGTGTATCCAGACCTCTTTTAATGCACCCCATGATCCTGTTTGCCTTGGCAGCTGCTGCCTGGCACTGGCTGCTCCAGGTAAGTTTATCATTAACTAGGATCCCCAAGTCCTTCTCCCTGTCAGATTTACCCAGTGGTTTCCCGTTCAGTGTGTAATGGTGATATTGATTCCCTCTTCCCATGTGTATAACCTTACATTTATCATTGTTAAACCTCATCTGCCACCTTTCAGCCCAAGTTTCCAACTTATCCAGATCCATCTGTAGCAGAATACTATCTTCTCTTGTATTAACTGCTTTACATAGTTTTGTATCATCTGCAAATATCGATATTT
Organism: Ranitomeya imitator; assembly: GCF_032444005.1. Taxonomy (NCBI): domain Eukaryota; kingdom Metazoa; phylum Chordata; class Amphibia; order Anura; family Dendrobatidae; genus Ranitomeya; species Ranitomeya imitator. The sequence goes on along the minus strand of NC_091282.1, from coordinate 322,999,638 downwards.
TACTGTGTAAACCTTCTACCAGATCATTAATGAATATGTTGAAGAGAACAGGTCCCAATACTGACCCCTGCGGTACCCCACTGGTCACAGCGACCCAGTTAGAGACTATACCATTTATAACCACCCTCTGCTTTCTATTACTAAGCCAGTTACTAACCCATTTACACACATTTTCCCCCAGACCAAGCATTCTCATTTTGTGTACCAACCTCTTGTGCGGCACGGTATCAAACACTTTGGAAAAATCGAGATATACCACGTCCAATGACTCACCGTGGTCCAGTCTATAGCTTACCTCTTCATAAAAACTGATTAGATTGGTTTGACAGGAGCGATTTCTCATAAACCCATGCTGATATGGAGTTAAACAGTTATTCTCATTGAGATAATCCAGAATAACATCCCTCAGAAACCCTTCAAATATTTTACCAACAATAGAGGTTAGACTTACTGGCCTATAATTTCCAGGTTCACTTTTAGAGCCCTTTTTGAATATTGGCACCACATTTGCTATGCGCCAGTCCTGCGGAACAGACCCTGTCGCTATAGAGTCACTAAAAATAAGAAATAATGGTTTATCTATTACATTACTTAGTTCTCTTAGTACTCGTGGGTGTATGCCATCCGGACCCGGAGATTTATCTATTTTAATCTTATTTAGCCGGTTTCGCACCTCTTCTTGGGTTAGATTGGTGACCCTTAATATAGGGTTTTCATTGTTTCTTGGGATTTCACCTAGCATTTCATTTTCCACCGTGAATACCGTGGAGAAGAAGGTGTTTAATATGTTAGCTTTTTCCTCGTCATCTACAACCATTCTTTCCTCACTATTTTTTAAGGGGCCTACATTTTCAGTTTTTATTCTTTTACTATTGATATAGTTGAAGAACAGTTTGGGATTAGTTTTACTCTCCTTAGCAATGTGCTTCTCTGTTTCCTTTTTGGCAGCTTTAATTAGTTTTTTAGATAAAGTATTTTTCTCCCTATAGTTTTTTAGAGCTTCAATGGTGCCATCCTGCTTTAGTAGTGCAAATGCTTTCTTTTTACTGTTAATTGCCTGTCTTACTTCTTTGTTTAGCCACATTGGGTTTTTCCTATTTCTAGTCCTTTTATTCCCACAAGGTATAAACCGCTTACACTGCCTATTTAGGATGTTCTTAAACATTTCCCATTTATTATCTGTATTCTCATTTCTGAGGATATTGTCCCAGTCTACCAGATTAAGGGCATCTCTAAGCTGTTCAAACTTTGCCTTCCTAAAGTTCAATGTTTTTGTGACTCCCTGACAAGTCCCCCTAGTGAAAGACAGGTGAAACTGCACAATATTGTGGTCGCTATTTCCTAAATGCCCAACCACCTGCAGATTTGTTATTCTGTCAGGTCTATTAGATAGTATTAGGTCTAAAAGTGCTGCTCCTCTGGTTGGATTCTGCACCAATTGTGAAAGATAATTTTTCTTGGTTATTAGCAGAAACCTGTTGCCTTTATGGGTTTCACAGGTTTCTGTTTCCCAGTTAATATCCGGGTAGTTAAAGTCCCCCATAACCAGGACCTCATTATGGGTTGCAGCTTCATCTATCTGCTTTAGAAGTAGACTTTCCATGCTTTCTGTTATATTTGGGGGTTTGTAACAGACCCCAATGAGAGTTTTGTTACCATTTTTCCCTCCATGAATTTCAACCCATATGGACTCGACATCCTCATTCCCTTCGCTAATATCCTCCCTTAAAGTGGACTTTAGACAAGACTTTACATAGAGACAAACCCCTCCTCCTCTCCGATTTTTACAATCCTTTCTAAACAGACTGTAACCCTGTAAGTTAACTGCCCAGTCATAGCTTTCATCTAACCATGTCTCGGTTATTCCCACTATGTCAAAGTTACCTGTAGATATTTCTGCTTCTAGTTCTTCCATCTTGTTTGTCAGGCTTCTGGCGTTTGCGAGCATGCAGTTTAGAGGATTTTGTTTTGTTCCAATCTCCTCACTGTGGATTGTTTTAGAAATGTTCTTACCTCCCTTCTGAGTATGTTTTCCTGGGTCGTCTTTGTTCGAGTCTAATGTTTTTCTTCCCGTCCCCTCTTCTTCTAGTTTAACGCCCTCCTGATGAGTGTAGCGAGTCTTCTGGCGAATGTGTGTTTCCCAGGTTTGTTGAGGTGTAGTCCGTCTCTGGCGAGGAGTCCATCATACCAGTAATTCACACCGTTGTCCAGGAATCCAAATCCTTGTTGTCTGCACCATCGTCTTAGCCAGTTGTTTGCATCAAGGATCCTGTTCCATCTCCTGGTGCCATGCCCGTCTACTGGAAGGATAGAAGAAAAAACTACCTGTGCATCCAGTTCCTTTACTTTCTTCCCCAACTCTTCAAAGTCCTTGCAGATTGTCGGTAGGTCCTTCCTTGCCGTGTCATTGGTGCCAACATGTATCAGAAGAAATGGGTGGACGTCCTTGGAGCTGAAGAGCTTTGGTATCCTATCGGTCACATCCTTGATCATCGCACCTGGAAGGCAGCATACTTCTCTTGCAGTTATGTCCGGTCTGCAGATGGCTGCTTCGGTGCCTCTCAGTAGTGAGTCTCCCACCACCACCACTCTTCGTTGCTTCTTGGCTGTACTTTTTGCTGTCACTTGTTGCTGTGTGCCCTTTTCTTTTTTGCTTGCTGGTATTGCTTCATTCTTAGGTGTGCCATCTTCATCCTCTACAAAGATTTGATATCGGTTCTTCAGTTGTGTGGTTGGTGATTTCTCCATGGTCTTCTTGCTTCTTTTGGTCACATGCTTCCACTCATCTGCTTTTGGAGGTTCTCTGACACTTTTTGCACCTTCTGTGACCAGTAGAGATGCTTCTGTTCTGTCTAGAAAGTCTTCATTCTCTTTGATGAGTTTCAAAGTTGCTATTCTTTCTTCCAGACCCCGCACCTTTTCTTCTAAAAGGGCCACTAGTCTACACTTCTGACAGGTGAAATTGGATTCTTCTTCTGGTCGATCTGTGAACATGTAGCACATGCTGCAGCTCACCATGTAGGTTGTCACATCTGCCATGTTGCTCCTAGATCCTGCTGACTTGCTGTGTGTTTTCCTTCTTGTGTAATCTACTCAGCCAAGCTCTCTTGCAATAATGTCCTACAGGCAAAAATTTGCGCGCCGTAAGGCGCGCGGTTTGGTGATGCTTTCGAAGCAGCTGGTCCCGGCTGTACCCAACGATCTTCTAGCTTAGGGAGACTTCGCTTCTCCCAGAAGGCACCTGGAATATGCAAATTAGCCTCCTGAAGCTTGAATCCCTGGTTTGGTGATGCTTTCGAAGCAGCTGGTCCCGGCTGTACCCAACGATCTTCTAGCTTAGGGAGACTTCGCTTCTCCCAGAAGGCACCTGGAATATGCAAATTAGCCTCCTGAAGCTTGAATCCCTGGTTTGACTTCTGAGTTTTCACAGTGAGCACTGCACGCTGTCAGGATTCTCTCATGCTGGCGATTTACATACATGCGGTCACGTGCTGACATGACTGTCCACCGGCAAGGGAGAATCCTAAAAGTGTGCAGTGCATGCGTTGTGAGAATTCAGAAGCTGCGATGTCAAGATTCAGCTCTGCAGGTTCCAGTAGTCGTCACATGGACACTTCACTCACATGCGACTTTCATATTTGTGGTCCTGTGACATCGAGCTTCTCTACTGCTTCTCTCAGTTTTTCACTGAACATTGAGAGCATTAGGGAGAGTGGCTCGTGGGTACATGACTAAGTGTGCAAATCACATATGTCCTGCGGGGGGGGGGGGGGAGGGGGGGAGGCGCCAAAAAGAATTCTTGCCCCAGGTGCCAGAAATACGTCTTTTAACTGACCTGAGATATAAGAGAATAGCCTCCCCATACAGGTGACAATCCAGCAGCAGTCAGTTGTGTACTATAGCTGATAACTTGCTGTATCAGCCACGATCAGTGTTGGCACCGTACATATCTGTTTAACCCCTTAGATGCTGCTGTCAATAGTGACTACATCATTATAAATGGTTAACATGGTTAACAGAGTGTGGGGGCTTCCTCTTTATCCCAATTGGTACCCTCATATCATGATTGTGTGGTCTTGATGTTTGCGATGGCAATTCATGACCAAATAGCGGCCTTAGAGTCTGTCGGCTGTTGTAACCTGTTCAGAAGTTACCAACATTTAGGTGGTAAAAATACACATTTTCATTTCTGTCATACGACTTTGCATTAATTCCTGTAAAGCACCTGAAGAGTTAATAAACTATCTGACAGCAGTTTTCAATACGTCAGGGGGTGCTGATTTTAAAATGTTATCACGTTTGGGGGTTTCCCAATATATGAGACCCCTAAAGTCACTTCAAACATGGATAGGTCCCTAAAAAAATTAATTTTGTAAATTTCCTTGAAAAAATGAAAAATTGCTGCTACATTTTTAAACCTCCTAAAATGCTAACAAAATAAAATAACATTTTACAAATGGTGCTGATGTAAAACCGACATGAAAGAAATGTTATTTATTAATGTTTTGCTGTGGTATGACCATCTGGATTAAAGGGATAATCATTCAAACTTTGAAAATTGCTAATTTTTTTTAACATTTTTTTCAAATTTTTGATATTTTTATAAATAAATACAAAACATATTGACCTAAATTTACGATTATCATAAAGTATAATTTGTCATGAAAAAACAATCTCAAAATCACTGGGATTTGTTGAAGAGTTGCAGAGTTATTACCACATAAAGTGATACTGGTCAGATTTCAAAAATTTGGCTCCGTCACTGTCACGATATGGTATGAAATATCATATAAGTTTAGTTGCTCGTCAGCTCATGAGGTGGGCTAAACCCCCCCCTTCACTAGCTGACTCTACTTGGTTCTCTCTGGGCTACGGACTGTATGCTAGAAGGGGGTTTTATTGCTCTGGGGTCGTAAATTCCAGGCTCAGAGGAAAGTCCCTCACCCCTCCCACATTCTCTAGTTCAAACTGGAAAAGTGGCTCCAAGATTCAGGAAAGGTTCTTTGTTTAGTTTTTGTTAGATATTAGGCAAATGATTTAAGCTAGGAACATGAAAATATATATTCGTAGTCTCACTCGGTGTATCTACACATCCCATGAATCTCGGGCTTCTAACTCCGTCTGGTAAAGAAGTAGGGTTTTCTCTGTAAATATGTATCCCAGATAGGACATATTTGATCTCATTAGAATGCTCATGTTAATCCGAGATGAATTATGAGTATGTTAGGACTCTGACATGTTTTGTAGTGAAGTTATAGAAATCAGAGGAAATAGTTTAAAGTTTAGGCAGAATGTAGAGAGAGGAGGGTCTGGATAAGCCAGCCTTTCTGTGATGTCACAGCCTGGAAAGTATAACTGGCTGCACACATCCCCAGCTGTGTGTCTGCTAGATTTCTTCCTGACTTCTTGTCCTCTCCTGAAGCCAGCAGCATCCCATGGACTGGGATATATGGAAACTGCCCTAGCCTGATTGCCTGCAATGCTTTTAACATGTGAGTGTTATCTTTTCTCTTTTATTCCCTTTATGTTATAATTACCCATGTACATATTTGCAATTGTCTCATTTGTAACTTCTTTATAAAATATTTTTGGTAAAGCACTGCCTAATTAATTTCAGTGGAATATACTATTATATATTAGTTCGTTCATCCATGCTCTAAACTTACCCTGTCTTCTGAAGGGAAAATACGCTACTGTTTCTGTTGTGTTGGGTTAGCTTCGGACCCGTTTAATCGAAGCTGGTGGCAGCGAAAGTGCGCTGACTGTTGGATTATGCTGAAGCAACTGCGGGTTTGATAATTATTGTTCCTGCCTGAGTGCTAGTAGTTATCGCGTCGCTGCAGCGTGCCCAATAGCCAGTACATAGCAGGCAGCCTTTCTGGCGACTAATTACCCAGGGTGCAGTACCTAATCTGACCTGAGAGTAAGGGGGGCGCCAGAGAGCTGCAAGTGTTAAGTGGAACTGTAAGCGGGATATACATAAATCCCTGCAGTTTGTGGTATATTGAAAGCAGTGGGATACCTAGAATAAGCCCCTGCTGTAAACTAAGAGGTCAATAGCCCTGTGTGTGGTTTTTCATCACATCGTGGAGTGGAGGGATAACTAAGATAAGCCCCCTGCACATGTGATAGCCGTCTGTTGGCCTAAAGTCACCTCAATCCGTGACGTAGGGGTGACGGTCACGGTGTGAATCCTGACCCATTGGTGACAGCGGTCAGGGGAATCGTGACAATTGGTGGCAAGGCGGTGGGATATCTTAGAGCATTAGTGATTTGGTTTGAGTAATCATTCCTCTTACTAAAAACTTGCAGAAAGTTCTTGCGAGGACTCTGCGCAAATAAGTTTGGAGAACGAACTCAGTGCTTTTTAGTTGTGAGACAATTGTGTACGGGTAATTATCCCTTCCCTTTCTCTTCGTTTTTCTATCCTATCTTTTATTTGGCAACCATGGTTGTGCTGGGAGAAACCTTTTATGAGCAGCAGACCAGAGACACCCTTGTCGCCTTATGCAAGTCACAGCACATTGACTTTGCAAGCAAAAACAAAGCCCAACTGGTCGCAGATCTGGTGCAATGGGAAGCCGCTCGAGACCAATCTCAGAGCTCAGAGGCCGCAGAAGCCAGCACCAGCGAACATGAGGCTGCAGCAGAGGTCCAACCACTGAATACGGGCCCTACTGGCAACCAAGGGGGTGCAGACCTCCTCCTGCAGCTGGCTCTGCAACAATGCTCCGCAGATGACCTAGAGAGACGTCTGCAGCTGATCCAGCAATACCAGGAGCAAGCCGAGAGAGAGGCCCGAGCTGAGAGAGAGGCCCAGGCCCAGCGAGCCGAGAGAGAGGCCCAGCGAGCCGAGCGAGAGGCCCAGGCCCAGCGAGCCGAGCGAGAGGCCCAAGCGGAGCGGGAGTACCAGCTGCAGATGGCCCGACTGCAAATGCAGGGGTCGTCCCAGTCCAGCCGTGAGCCCAGCAGTGCTCAGATGCCTAAACCCCGGCCCGATCACTTCCCTGTTATGGAGAAGGACGGAGACTTGGACACTTTTCTGCGGGCCTTTGAGAAAGCCTGCAGACAGTACCGGCTGCCTACAGATGAATGGGCCCGATACCTGACCCCAGGGCTGAGAGGTAAAGCTCTGGAGGCGTTTGCTGCCCTCCCTCAAGAACAAGATGGAGACTATGAGGCCATCAAGCAGGCCCTGATAGCAAAGTACCAGCTTACTCCCGAGGTGTACCGTAGAAAGTTCCGGACCCTCCAACGTGGCCCACACGACAGTTACAGTGATGTGGTGCATGGACTGGGGACCCACTTTGACCAGTGGACCCAAGGACTGTCAGTGACCACCTTTGCACAGCTGCGAGACCTGATGATCAAAGACCAGTTCTTTCATCTTTGCCCAGCTGAGGTGCGACAGTTCGTGATGGACAGAGAACCCAAAGACGTGACGAAAGCAGCGCAGATTGCCGATGCCTATGAGGCCAACCGTAGATCGGAAGGGCGGAAGCCAGTCACCACCAGCTGGAGAGGGGGTAAGCCTGCAACCAACGCCAGTACCCCTGCCAGCCAACACACCAGAGGTCCTGGCCCCGTGGCCAACAGCACCAGACGTACCACCGAACCTCGCACGTGTTACACCTGCAATCAGACTGGTCATATCAGTCTCTCCTGCCCAACCAAGCAGAAGAACACCCCAGCCAAGGCCCCAGGGCCTAATGCAGCAGTTCTTTTGGTGGGTGGTGTGGTTGGGAGGGTGTGTGACAACGTACAGCCCGTCACTGTGGGAGGCCATGTTGCTACAGGCCTCAAGGACACCGGGGCTGAACGAACCCTCATCCGACCCGAACTGGCGGCCCCTGAAGAAATCATTCCGGGGAAAACCCTAACTGTCACTGGGATTGGGGGCATCAGCTGTCCCTTACTGGTGGCCCGGGTTTTTATTGATTGGGGTGCCGGGAGCGGGGTGAGGGAAGTGGGGCTGTCTGATAATTTGCCCACTGATGTTTTGTTGGGGACTGATTTGGGGAGGATGTTTGCATACTACGTCACTGATACCCCTCCCCAATCTACTAATAAGGGTAACGTTAACCCTGATGATGATGATGATGATGCGAAATCGCATGTGTTACCTGACCATGCTTTATCTTGTAATGATGCATCTATTAACCAGTTTTTTCCTAGGATTGATGGTGAAAATGTTGTACCTGTGCCAGCTGAACCTGATAATGATTTTTCTGTGAAGGTTAATGTGTCCATAGGTACAGGCGTGCCCAGCCACGTCGCTCTGCGGAGTGAGACGGCTGAGGAACCCCTAGCAAGGGCAAATGTCGGTGCTACAGGAAATGGGGAGAAGCATGGGAACCGTGAGAAAGGTGATGCCATGAAATTGACCAGTGCCACCGAGGAAGGTAACTGGCCCATAAGTAGCACTGCCCCTGGAGTGTTGGGGGTGGATGGGGAGGTAGAGCCCATAGCTGCGCCGGCTGATGGGACTGTAGAAATCCCCGGGGAGACAGCCTACGTAGCTGCTTTCACCCGCAGTCAGAGTGCCCGGAACGCAGATAACTGTCAGCCTTCCGGACCCTCCTCAGTCATCACTGTGACTGAACCAGAGGTGGACCCAGAGCAGGTCCAAGAGGGTTCCCGTGGGGAAGGGACCCTGACATCGCTTCTGGCTTCCCCTAGCCAGGAGTTTCAGGCCGCTCTGCACACAGATGCGAGCCTAGAGAGTTTGAGACAACTTGCCGGGACGCACTTCTCCGAGGCTGATAAGGAGAAGGTGTTCTGGGAACAAGGAAGGTTGTACTGGGAGACAGTACCCGGAGAATCACAAAAGGAGTGGTTGAGGGAAAGACAGCTGGTCGTCCCACAGCAATTCCGGGGTGAGTTGTTGCGGATTGCCCATGAGATCCCGCTAGCTGGACACTTGGGGATCAGCAAAACTAAGGCCCGGCTGTCTCAACACTTCTATTGGCCTAAGATGGGGACAGATGTGTCAAACTACTGCCGCTCCTGTGTCACCTGTCAAAGGGTGGGGAAAGCGGGGCCTGCTATTAAGGCTCCCCTGATCCCTTTGCCAGTGATAGAGGAGCCTTTCCAGAGGATCGCGGTGGACATTGTGGGCCCGCTGGCCGTCCCCAGCAGCTCTGGAAAGCAATACATCCTTACTGTGGTAGACTATGCTACTCGGTACCCAGAGGCAGTAGCTCTGTCGTCAACTAGGGCAGATAAGGTGGCGGATGCCCTGTTGGCCATCTTTTCACGTGTAGGATTTCCCAGGGAAATGCTTACTGATCAAGGGACCCAATTTATGTCTCGCCTAATGGAGGCTCTCTGTAAGAGAATGCAGGTGAAGCACCTGGTATCGAGTGCGTATCACCCACAGACCAATGGCTTGTGTGAACGCTTCAATGGTACCCTCAAACAGATGCTACGCATGCTGGTTGAGACTCAAGGGCGCGACTGGGAGCGGTACCTCCCACACCTGCTGTTCGCTTACCGAGAGGTTCCGCAGGCCTCAACGGGGTTCTCACCCTTCGAGCTCCTGTACGGCAGGCGAGTCCGGGGACCCCTTGGGTTGGTAAGAGAATCCTGGGAAGAGGAGCCGAACCCTTCTGAAGTGTCCATAGTGGAGTATGTCATGCGCTTCCGTGACAAGATGCAGACCTTGACGCAGTTGGTGCATGACAACATGACGCAGGCTCAGGCTGACCAGAAGCACTGGTACAACCAGAACGCCCGGGAGCGGACCTACCACGTGGGTCAAAAGGTGTGGGTGCTGGTCCCCGTACCAACGGATAAGCTTCAGGCAGCCTGGGAGGGCCCGTACGTCGTCCACCAACAGCTCAACCCGGTCACTTACGTGGTCACGCTTGACCACGCTCGGGGGTAGGCGAAAGGCCTTTCACGTCAACATGATGAAGGCTCATCACGAACGTGAACCTTTCGTCCTACCGGTCTGCAGCTTACCCGAAGACGGGGAGGAAGACACCCTCCTGGACTTGCTGGCCCAAGCCAAGGCCAATGGGTCCATCGAGGACGTGGAGGTAAGCGCCTCGTTAACTGAACCCCAGCGGGTGCAGTTGCAAACCACACTGGAACCCTTCCGGGGCATATTCTCCAACCGACCTGGGAGGACTGAGTTAGCAGTCCACGAGGTGGACACCGGGAATCACGCCCCACTACGGCGAACACCCTATCGAATCTCTGACCAGGTGCAGCAGACTATGCGCCAAGAGATCGATGAGATGTTACAGCTGGGGGTGATTCGACGGTCAAAGAGCGCGTGGGCATCACCTGTAGTTCTCGTGCCAAAGAAGGACCGGACCACCCGGTTCTGCGTGGACTACAGGGGGCTCAACGCCATCACAGCCTCGGATGCGCACCCAATGCCGCGCATGGAGGAGCTGCTTGAGAAGTTAGCTGGCGCAGATTACCTAACAATAATGGATCTGAGTCGAGGATACTGGCAGATTCCCCTGAGCCCCGAGGCGCAGGAAAAGTCCGCCTTTATCACACCCTTTGGACTGTACGAGTCCACGGTCATGCCCTTCGGCATGAAGAATGCCCCTGCCACTTTCCAGCGGATGGTCAACCTCCTGCTTCAGGGACTGGAAACGTACGCCGTGGCGTACTTGGATGACATTGCCATCTTCAGTCCCTCCTGGAAGGAACACCTGCAGCATCTCGAGGAGGTGCTCAGGCGAATTCACCAAGCAGGACTGACTATCAAGCCGGGAAAGTGTCAGATGGGCATGAGGGAGGTTCACTACCTGGGGCACCGGGTAGGCGGGAACACCCTGAAGCCAGAGCCTGACAAAGTGGGAGTGATCGTGAACTGGCCCACTCCCGTGACCAAGAAACAGGTGATGTCCTTCTTGGGCACTGCAGGGTACTATAGGCGCTTCGTAAAGCACTATAGTAGCCTGGCAAAACCTTTGACGGACCTCACCAGGAAGAAGCTACCTCACATTGTCAACTGGACAGATGGCTGAGGGGGCCTTCCAGGCGTTGAAAACCGCACTGTGCAACGCCCCTGTGTTGAAAGCAGTCGACAGCAGTCGACCGTTCTTGGTGCAGACCGACGCCAGCGAGTTTGGCCTTGGTGCTGTGCTCAGCCAGGTTGACTCGGAGGACCAAGAGCACCCCGTGTTATACCTGAGCCAGAAACTTTTGCCGAGGGAAGTGGCCTACTCCACAATTGAGAAGGAGTGCCTGGCCATAGTCTGGGCCCTGCAGCGCTTGCAGCCCTACTTGTATGGTCACACTTTCACTGTGGTGACCGACCACAACCCTCTTCACTGGCTAAATGCCATGTGTGGAACCAACGGCAGGTTGCTACGCTGGAGCCTTGCCCTTCAGCAGTTTGACTTCACCATTGAACATAAAACGGGCAAAGAGCATGGGAATGCAGATGGACTCTCCCGCCAGGGTGAACCTACTGAGGTGCCCATGGAGGCATACCGTGGGGTACTGCCTCCCTAGCGCACACCAAAAGGGGGAGGTGTCACGATATGGTATGAAATATCATATAAGTTTAGTTGCTCGTCAGCTCATGAGGTGGGCTAAACCCCCCCTTCACTAGCTGACTCTACTTGGTTCTCTCTGGGCTACGGACTGTATGCTAGAAGGGGGTTTTATTGCTCTGGGGTCGTAAATTCCAGGCTCAGAGGAAAGTCCCTCACCCCTCCCACATTCTCTAGTTCAAACTGGAAAAGTGGCTCCAAGATTCAGGAAAGGTTCTTTGTTTAGTTTTTGTTAGATATTAGGCAAACGATTTAAGCTAGGAACATGAAAATATATATTCGTAGTCTCACTCGGTGTATCTACACATCCCATGAATCTCGGGCTTCTAACTCCGTCTGGTAAAGAAGTAGGGTTTTCTCTGTAAATATGTATCCCAGATAGGACATATTTGATCTCATTAGAATGCTCATGTTAATCCGAGATGAATTATGAGTATGTTAGGACTCTGACATGTTTTGTAGTGAAGTTATAGAAATCAGAGGAAATAGTTTAAAGTTTAGGCAGAATGTAGAGAGAGGAGGGTCTGGATAAGCCAGCCTTTCTGTGATGTCACAGCCTGGAAAGTATAACTGGCTGCACACATCCCCAGCTGTGTGTCTGCTAGATTTCTTCCTGACTTCTTGTCCTCTCCTGAAGCCAGCAGCATCCCATGGACTGGGATATATGGAAACTGCCCTAGCCTGATTGCCTGCAATGCTTTTAACATGTGAGTGTTATCTTTTCTCTTTTATTCCCTTTATGTTATAATTACCCATGTACATATTTGCAATTGTCTCATTTGTAACTTCTTTATAAAATATTTTTGGTAAAGCACTGCCTAATTAATTTCAGTGGAATATACTATTATATATTAGTTCGTTCATCCATGCTCTAAACTTACCCTGTCTTCTGAAGGGAAAATACGCTACTGTTACTGTTGTGTTGGGTTAGCTTCGGACCCGTTTAATCGAAGCTGGTGGCAGCGAAAGTGCGCTGACTGTTGGATTATGCTGAAGCAACTGCGGGTTTGAAAATTATTGTTCCTGCCTGAGTGGGAGTAGTTATCGCGTCGCTGCAGCGTGCCCAATAGCCAGTACATAGCAGGCAGCCTTTCTGGCGACTAATTACCCAGGGTGCAGTACCTAATCTGACCTGAGAGTAAGGGGGGCGCCAGAGAGCTGCAAGTGTTAAGTGGAACTGTAAGCGGGATATACATAAATCCCTGCAGTTTGTGGTATATTGAAAGCAGTGGGATACCTAGAATAAGCCCCTGCTGTAAACTAAGAGGTCAATAGCCCTGTGTGTGGTTTTTCATCACATCGTGGAGTGGAGGGATAACTAAGATAAGCCCCCTGCACATGTGATAGCCGTCTGTTGGCCTAAAGTCACCTCAATCAGTGACGTAGGGGTGACGGTCACGGTGTGAATCCTGACCCATTGGTGACAGCGGTCAGGGGAATCGTGACAGTCACTAAGGGGTTAATATGCTTCCGCACAATTCTTCTGGTTTCAGCCTTACACAGAACAATAATATGAGCAATGAAACTTTATATATATATGCTGCAAGTTCTAAAATCTTACCCACACATCCCTTTATAGAATTAAATTCAACATAATAACTCTGTCATCATATGCCATATACTGCTCACATATGCAGCACCCCAGTAGGTGGGCGAAGTGCCTGGGTAAAAAATATGTATCTGACGGTGAAACCACTGGCACTTCCCTTGTGTTACGTCATTTCCACTCTACTGTCCAGGAAGGAGGTGCTGAGGCCTCCAGTCCACAACATGCAGTTGCACAGACACAACAGTCAGCAACCATGTCCAGGTAATTGTCCCAGTGCAGCGTTCAGTTTTCCCTTGTCAGCATATACTGTATGTCTGTTCACAAATTGTTATTTAGATAGGGCATACATATTTTTTAGCAATTTATATTTTCCTTTGCTGGACAAAGACCATTGACTTTTCCAGGCTCCTATGCAAGACTTGTATCTTTTTATTAAACTGCTGCTTTCTTTACATTTTCTAAATTTCTGTCCTTACAAAAAAATGGTGGTGGGGTAATGGCCAGTTTTTGTATATTTTAAGCATGCCTAAGAGATGAGGTTAATATGTTCCACACATATATTCAGGCCACAGCCTTACACATATTGGAACATTGCCATACTAAGGACTTTACTTTTGGATATGGGACGAATCCCCACTCGATCTTAATACAACCATAACTACGGTAAACATAGGCACTAGAATAAATACACAAAACACATTTAGGTTGTCAAAATGACCACAGCTTTACTTAAGGCCCCTTCACATTAAGCGACGCTGCAGCGATACAGACAACGATCCGGATCGCTGCAGCGTCGCTGTTTGGTCGCTGGAGAGCTGTCACACAGACCGCTCTCCAGCGACCAACGATGCCGGTAACCAGGGTAAATATCGGGTAACTAAGCGCAGGGCCGCGCTTAGTAACCCGATGTTTACCCTGGTTACCATGCTAAAAGTGAAAAAAACAAACACTAGATACTTACCTACAGCCGTCTGTCCTCCAGCGCTGCGCTCTGCTTCTCTGCACTCCTCCTGTACTGGCTGTGAGCCGGAAAGCAGAGCGGTGACGTCACCGCTCTGCTTTCCGGCTCACAGCCAGTACAGGAGGAGAGCAGAGCACAGCGCTGGAGGACGGACGGCTGTAGGTAAGTATCTAGTGTTTGTTTTTTTTCACTTTTAGCATGGTAACCAGGGTAAACATCGGGTTACTAAGCGCGGCCCTGCGCTTAGTTACCCGATATTTACCCTGGTTACCAGTGAAGACATCGCTGGATCGGTGTCACACACGCCGATCCAGCGATGTCCACGGGAGATCCAGCGACGAAATAAAGTTCTGGACTTTATTCAGCGACCAACGATCTCCCAGCAGGGGCCTGATCGTTGGTCGCTGTCACACATAACGATTTCATTAACGATATCGTTGCTACGTCACAAATAGCAACGATATCGTTAACAATATCGTTATGTGTGAAGGTACCTTTAAATCACATGATTATAACAACCACAGTAGGAGTCCGGTGAAGTGCTAGTACATTGTTATTCACAAGTACTGTGATACCCAGGGGTGTAATTACCACGGTCGCAGCGGTCGCCATTGCGACCGGGCCCGTCTGGTCAGGGGCCCGAAAGGTCCAAGGCACCCGACATCATGTTGCAGTGCAGGAGATTTCTCCCTCACGGCAACAGTCCGATGCGTATCTAGGGGGGGGCTCAGCCAGGGCATGTGAGAGAAAGGAAGCAGCTCCGGTCAGCATGATGAGACTGAGACAGCTTCTCCTGAGCTCTGCAGCCCCGGGACAGAAGGCAGGGGGGAGGTGCGGGACAGGCAGAGCTTCTGTAAGCAGGAGATGCTGAGGAGCTGCACATTTATATCAGCCTCCCCTTTGTGTGTGATCTGTAGTGTGTACGTGTGTGTGTGATCTGTAGTGTGTACGTGTGTGTGATCTGTAGTGTGTGCGTGTGTGATCTGTAGTGTGTGCATGTGTATGTGATCTGTAGTATGTGTGTGTGTGATCTGTAGTGTGTGCGAGTGTGTGCGATCTGTAGTATGTGTGTCTGATTTGTAGTGTGTACGTGTGTTTATGTGATCTGTAGTGTGTACGTGTGTGTGATCTGTAGTATGTGTGTGTGATCTGTAGTGTGTGCATGTGTGTGTGATCTGTAGTGTTTGCGTGTGTATGTGATCTGTAGAATGTGTGTGTGTGATCTGTAGTGTGTACGTGTGTGTGATCTGTAGTGTGTGCGTGTGTGTGATCTGTAGTATGTGTGTGTGTGTGATCTGTAGTATGTGTGTGTGATCTGTAGTGTGTGCGTGTGAGTGTGTGTGATCTGTAGTGTGTGTGATCTGTAGTGTGCGTGTGTGTGTGATCTGTAGTATGTCTGTGTGTGATCTGTAGTGTGTACGTGTGTGTGATCTGTAGTGTGTGCGTGTGTGTGATCTGTAGTGTGTGCATGTGTATGTGATCTGTAGTATGTGTGTGTGTGATCTGTAGTGTGTGCGAGTGTGTGCGATCTGTAGTATGTGTGTCTGATTTGTAGTGTGTACGTGTGTTTATGTGATCTGTAGTGTGTACGTGTGTGTGATCTGTAGTATGTGTGTGTGATCTGTAGTGTGTACATGTGTGTGTGATCTGTAGTGTGTGCGTGTGATCTGTAGTGTGTGTGTGTGTGTGTGATCTGCAGTGTTTGTGTGATCTGTAGTGTGTGCGTGCGTATGTGATCTGTAGTATGTGTGTGTGATCTGTAGTGTGTGCATGTGTGTGTGATCTGTAGTATGTGTGTCTGATTTGTAGTGTGTACGTGTGTGTGTGTGATCTGTAGTATGTGTGTGTGTGTGATCTGTAGTATGTGTGTGTGTGTGATCTGTAGTGTGTGCATGTGAGTGTGTGTGATCTGTAGTGTGCGTGTGTGTGTGATCTGTAGTATGTGTGTGTGATCTGTAGTGTGTATGTGTGTGATCTGTAGTGTGTGCATGTGTATGTGATCTGTAGTGTGTGTGTGTGATCTGTAGTGTGTGCGTGTGTGTGCGATCTGTAGTATGTGTGTATGATTTGTAGTGTGTACGTGTGTGTGATCTGTAGTGTGTGTGTGTGAGTGATCTGTAGTGTGTGCGTGTGTGTGTGATCTGTAGTGTGTACGTGTGTGTGTGATCTGTAGTGTGTGCGTGTGTGTGTGATCTGTAGTGTGTGCGTGTGTGTGTGATTTGTAGTGTGTACGTGTGTGTGATCTGTAGTGTGTGTGTGTGATCTGTAGTGTGTGCGTGTGAGTGTGTGTGATGTGTAGTGTGCATGTGTGTGTGATCTGTAGTACGTGTGTGTGTGATCTGTAGTGTGTGTGATCTGTAGTGCGTGTGTGTGTGATCTGTAGTGTGTGCATGTGTGTGATCTGTAGTGTGTGTGTGTGTGATTGGTAATGTTTGCGTGGGTGTGTGATCTGTAGTATGTGTGTGTGATCTGTAGTGTGTGTGCGATCTGTAGTATGTGTGTGTGATCTGTAGTGTGTACGTGTGTGTGATCTGTAGTGTGTGTGTGTGTGATCTGTAGTATGTGTGTGATCTGTAGTATGTGTGTGTGTGATCTGTAGTGTGTGCGTGTGTGTGATCTGTAGTGTGTGCAAGTGTATGTGATCTGTAGTATGTGTGTGTGTGTGATCTGTAGTGTGTGCATGTGTGTGTGATCTGTAGTAGGTGTGTCTGATTTTTAGTGTGTACGTGTGTGTTATCTGTAGTGTGGATGTGTGTGTGATCTGTAGTGTGTGCGTGTGTGTGTGATCTGTAGTGTGTACGTGTGTGTGATCAGTAGTGTGTGCGTGTGTGTGATCTGTAGTATGTGTGTGTGATCTGTAGTATGTGTGTGTGTGATCTGTAGTGTGTGCGTGTGAGTGTGTGTGATCTGTAGTGTGTGTGATCTGTAGTGTGGGCATGTGATCTGTAGTATGTGAGTGTGTGATCTGTAGTGTGTGCGTGTGTGTGCGATCTGTAGTATGTGTGTCTGATTTGTAGTGTGTATGTGTGTGTGATCTGTAGTGTGTGCGTGTGTGTGATCTGTAGTGTGTGCATGTGTATGTAATCTGTAGTATGTGTGTGTTATCTGTAGTGTGTGCATGTGTGTGTGATCTGTAGTAGGTGTGTCTGATTTGTAGTGTGTACGTGTGTGTTATCTGTAGTGTGGATGTGTGTGTGATCTGTAGTGTGTGCGTGTGTGTGATCTGTAGTATGTGTGTGTGTGTGTGTGATCTGTAGTATGTGTGTGTGTGATCTGTAGTGTGTGAGTGTGTGTGATCTGTAGTGTGTGTGATCTGTAGTATGTGTGTGTGATCTGTAGTGTGAACGTGTGTGTGTGATCTGTAGTGTCTGCGTGTGTGTGATCTGTAGTGTGTGTGTGTGATCTGTAGTGTGTGCGTGTGTATGTGATCTGTAGTATGTGTGTGTGTGATCTGTAGTGTGTGCGTGTGTGTGCGATCTGTAGTATGTGTGTCTGATTTGTAGTGTGTACGTGTGTGTGATCTATAGTGTGTGTGTGTGTGATCTGTAGTGTGTGCGTGTGAGTGTGTGTGATGTGTAGTGTGCATGTGTGTGTGATCTGTAGTACGTGTGTGTGTGATCTGTAGTGTGTGTGATCTGTAGTGTGTGCGTGTGTGTGTTATCTGTAGTGTGTGCATGTGTGTGATCTGTAGTGTGTGTGTGTGATCGGTAGTGTGTGCGTGGGTGTGTGATCTGTAATATGTGTGTGCGATCTGTAGTATGTGTGTGTGATCTGTAGTGTGTACATGTGTGTGTGTGATCTGTAGTGTGTACGTGTGTGTGATCTGTAGTGTGTGTGTGTGTGTGTGTGTGATCTGTAGTATGTGTGTGATCTGTAGTGTGTGCGTGTGATCTGTAGTGTGTGCGTGTGTGTGATCTGCAGTATGTGTGTGTGATCTGTAGTGTGTGTGTGATCTGTAGTGTGTGTGTGTGATCTGTAGTGTGTGTGTGTGATCTGTAGTGTGTACTTGTGTGTGATCTGTAGTGTGTGCATGTGTGTGTGATCTGTAGTGTGTGCATGTGTGTGTGATCTGTAGTATGTGTGTGTGATCTGTAGTGTGTGTGCGATCTGTATTATGTGTGTGTGATCTATAGTGTGTACGTGTGTGTGTGATCTGTAGTGTGTGCGTGTGTATTTGTGATCTGTAGTGTGTGTGTGTGTGATCTGTAGTATGTGTGTGTGATCTGTAGTGTGTGTGATCTGTAGTGTGTGTGTGTGATCTGTAGTGTGTGTGTGTGTGTGTGATCTGTAGTGTTTGTGTGTGTGTGCCGTTGCGACTGGGCCTGGCAGGTCAGGGGCCCGGCAGGTCAAAGGCACCCGACTCCCCCCGCTACCGCATTGAACTATACTGGCGTCTATGACGCCGATACAGTTCAAAGCATTTCCCTCTGCCTCTGACACTGCGGGTGCATGATGACATCACTTCATCGCGCACCCGCTCTCTGCAGGACCCAGGCAGTGCAGCATCTGCACAGGTGATGGCGGCCACCATATCGGCAGAGCCTGTGGTGGCTGCTGGGTCCGAGGAACATTCGGCTCTGGATCTGGCGGGGGGCACATGGACCGATCCGCCTAGGAGGGGCATGCCGCAGCCGCTCAGCCATGTGGAGGATCCAGGGATGAACATGGAGGTGTACGGGATCGGCGGCAGTGAGGTGTGTCTGTTGCCCGGGTGTCGCCGTCTTCGGCCTCCAGCATCCCCGGCCTCCTGTGACACCAGCCCCATTTCCTCCCTGCTCTCCCGTGCCCCATGTCCTCGTAGGTCCCCAGGTTCAGGTCATTGTGCTCCTCCAGGCCCCATAAGCTCCTTGTCACTCCTCCCCTGGTCCCCCAATGCTCCCCATCTCCCATACCCTGAGTCCTCCTGCTCCCCCCATGCATTCCCAGCCCCTTGTCCCCATGTGACCCGTCTGCCCTTCTCTCAAGTCTCCCCTGTCCTCTTTCTCACCGTGTGTTCCCAATCTACCCTGTCCTCGTAATCCCTGTGCCCCCTTCTTCCCTGCTCCCAAGTCTCCCCCTGTCCCCTTGCAACTCTGTCGACTTACGTCCCTATCTACTCTGCCCTCGGAGTCCCCTTGTGTCCTCTTGTGCCGGTCTCCCTTGCCCCCTAGTCCCTGTGTGTCCCCTTGTGCCCTTCTCCTCTTCTTCCTGGTCCCCATAAGTCCCCTTGTGCTTGTGTCCCTTGTTCCCATGTGTAGCCTTGTGTCAGTCTCCCTTGCCCACTAGTCCCTGTTTGTCCCCTTGTGCCTGTCTCCTTTGTCCCCTTGCGCTTGAGTCCCTTGTCCCTGTGTGTCCCCTTGTGTCAGTCTCCCTTGCCCACTAGTCCCCTCGTGCCCTTCTCCCCTGCCTCCTAGCCCGCATGTGTCCCATTGTGCCTGTCTTCGTTGCTCCCTAGCCCCCCGTGTCACCATTGTGCCTATCTCCCTTAGCTCCCTTGTGTCCTTCTCCCCTGTCCCATAGTCACCATTTGCCCGTGTCTTTCTCACTGCACCTGTATGGAGGGGCTGCATTATACTATGAGGGGGGCTGCATTATATTCTATGGGGGTTACATTATATTGTATGGTGGGGCTGCATTATACTTTTGTGGGGTGGCTGCATTAAACTCTGTGGGGTGGCTGCATTATTCTATATGTGGGCTGCGTTATACTGTATCGAGGACTATGGGGAATACATTATACTATATGAAATACTATGGGGTGCATTATACTATGAGAAATGAATTGTACGACTTGGATGACGATGGCGGTGCAGTATACTATATGGAGCACTATGAGGAGTGTATTATACTATATGGAGGACTGAGCAGTGTGTTTTAATATATGGATTACTATGAGGAGTGTATAATACTATATGGAGGACTGAGGAGTGTATTATACTATATGGAGGACTATGAGGGGTGCTTTATACTATATGGAGCACTATGAGCAGTGTAGTATACTATATGGAGGACTGAGGAGTGTATTATACTATATGGAGGACTATGAGGGGTGCTTTATACTATATGGAGCACTATGAGCAGTGTAGTATACTATATGGAGGACTGAGGAGTGTAGTTTACTATATGGAGGACTGAGCAGTGTATTACACTATGTGGAGCACTATGAGGAGTGTATTTTAATATATGGAGGACTATGAGGAGTGTATAATACTACAGTATATGGAGGACTATGGGGAGTGTTTTATACTATTGTACTATATGGAGGACTATGGAGAGTGTATTATACTATACGGATGACTATGGAGAGTGTATTATACTATATGGATGACTATGAACTTTGCAGTATATTATATAGAGGACTAGGGGGGTGCATTATATTATAAGGAGTACTATGGGGGTGCATTATACTTCTTATATGGATCCCCATGACTTCTATGTAAGCCCCTGATGAGTATAATGGTTTATTTTCTTTTATAAATTACATAACAATGGCAGTACGGAGGACAGATATATACCAGGATGGGGCACCGGATAGTTATGCCACTGAGGTCACACTATACAACTTTGCAATAAAGCTATAGTGTGCGAAATGAATAGGGAAAATCTGAATTGGGGTGGAAAATATTTTTGCGTGGTTGGGGGGGCCCCATTTGAAAGTTCGCATCGGGGCCCATAACTTTCTAGTTACGCCACGGGTGGTACCCCCAGCTGTCTGACATGTATCACCAGGACAGACAGCCATAAAAAGGGGCGGCACGCACTGGCTTGTCATTCAAGCATAGCCTGTAAACTTTCAGGGCACCAATGACCCCATTATCCTCACTCCTGTGCTAAACCACTGTGTCCGTCCCTCATTGACGCTACCATTACGTCCTTGAGACTGGCCACCGAAGCCGAGCCTGTTCACCAGCATGAGGTTTTTACCTCCTCTATTAGTTAAAATGAGTCCACCTTAACTTGTCCGCAACTACCACGTGACTCCTAAACTGCCACGAAGAAGCCATTTGACACCTTAAATGGACTTGACCGCCATCAACCAAGCCATCAAACATTTGTACATGCTATGGAAAGACTGTGCCTACAAGTAACACAATTCCAGAGCTCCAACAGAATAATTTTATCAATGCAACTCTACCAAATTATGATTGATAATACTGTAACTAAAGCAAAATTACAGTCAGTAAACATTCTGCAATGAGGATCCCATCATGGGGTATGTGAAAAGTATACCACAATAAAGGTGGTAGCCACAGTCTAAATACCTGTATAAGGACATCTGCCATGCCTCAAAAAACAGTATGCTGCATGTATCGTAGCCAGCTCTAATAATTCCCCAATTCACAGTTTTTGGTTCTAGAAACCACCATGTACAGTAGCTGTGCTGTGCAGTAATCATTTCTTAAACCCACTTACTACTACTAGTACCGGAAAAGTGATGAGTATATATAAATAAAAATGTACCTTAAATAAGGAGTAATTAAAAGCTATACACAATATAACATCAACATTAAAATTGACCCTTAACCCCTTACCGGCATCGGACGTACTATACCGTCCGATGCCGGCTCCCCTGCTTTGATGCAGGGCTCCGCGGTGAGCCCGCACCAAAGCCGGGACATGTCAGCTGTTTTGAACAGCTGACATGTGCCCGTAATAGGCGCGGGCAGAATCACGATCTGCCCGCACCTATTAACTAGTTAAATGCCACTGTCAAACGCAGACAGCGGCATTTAACTACCGCATCCGGCCGGGCGGCCGGAAATGACGTCATCGCCGACCCCCGTCACATGATCGGGGGTCGGCGATGCTTGTATATTGTAACCATAGAGGTCCTTGAGACCTCTATGGTTACTGATTGCCCGTCGCTGTGAGCGCCACCCTGTGGTCGGCGCTCACAGCACACGTGCAATTCTGCTACATAGCAGCGATCAGCAGATCGCTGCTATGTAGCAGAGCCGATCGGGTTGTGCCTGCTTCTAGCCTCTCATGGAGGCTATTGAAGCATGGCAAAAGTTAAAAAAAAAAGTTTAAAAAAATGTGAAAAAAATTAAAAAAACATAAAAGTTTAAATCACCCCCCTTTCGCCCCAATCAAAATAAATCAATAAAAAAAATATCAAATCTACGCATATTTGGTATCGCCGCGCTCAGAATCGCCCGATCTATCAAATAAAAAAAAGTATTAACCTGATCGCTAAACAGCGTAGCGGGAAAAAAACTCGAAACGCCAGAATTACGTTTTTTTGGTCGCCGCGACATTGCATTAAAATGCAATAACGGGCGATCAAAAGAACGTATCTGCACCAAAATGCTATCATTAAAAACATCATCTCGGCACGCAAAAAATAAGCCCTCAACTGACCCCAGAGCACGAAAAATGGAGACGCTACGAGTATCGGAAAATGGCGCAATTTTTTTTTTTTTTTTTTTTTAGCAAAGTTTGGAATTTTTTTTCACCACTTAGATAAAAAATAACCTAGTCATGTTTGGTGTCTATGAACTCGTACTGACCTGGAGAATCATAATGGCAGGTCAGTTTTAGCATTTAGTGAACCTAGCAAAAAATCCAAACAAAAAACCAATGTGGGATTGCACTTTTTTTGCAATTTCACCGCACTTGGAATTTTTTTCCCGTTTTCTAGTACACGACATGCTAAAACCAATGATGTCGTTCAAAAGTACAACTCGTTCCCGCAAAAAATAAGCCCTCACATGGCCAAATTGACGGAAAAATAAAAAAGTTATGGCTCTGGGAAGGAGGGGAGTGAAAAACGAACACGGAAAAATGAAAAATCCCCCGGTCATGAAGGGGTTAAATAACTATCATAATATTTGGACATAGTAATTGAAATATACCTAAAGCAGGAAAATGTACGAATGCACTGCAATGCCATTTTGATTGTTTTTAATGCACTTGATGACAATCACTGTTAACCGCTGTCACTGGGTCAAAGTCATTGGGGAAAGCATCTTGCCCTTCATGCTGAAACACTTAATTACTTTACCCTTAGCCACTCCGCCTGGCTCAAAGGTATCAGAAATGGGCATTTTTGCCCTTTGTGTTAATGCACATGATTTTACTCTTAGCCGCTCCCACAATCTCAAGGGCCCCAGGAATAGGCACAATGCCCTTCGTGTTATTGCACTTGATTACTTCACCCTTAGTCACTACCCCCTGACTCAAGGGCACCCAGATTAGGCATACTATTTTTCAGTTTAATGCACTAGATTACTGCTTTGTCCGGAAGACAACCTTAAAAGAAAAAAGAGTTAAGGCCCCTTCACATTAAGCAACGCTGCAGCGATACCGACAACGATCCGGATCGCTGCAGCGTCGCTGTTTGGTCGCTGGAGAGCTGCCACACAGACCGCTCTCCAGCGACCAACGATGCCGGTAACCAGGGTAAACATCGGGTAACTAAGCGCAGGGCCGCGCTTAGTAACCCGATGTTTACCCTGGTTACCATGCTAAAAGTAAAAAAAAACAAACACTAGATACTTACCTACCGCCGTCTGTGCTCCAGCGCTCTGCTTCTCTGCTCTCCTCCTGTACTGGCTGTGAGCCGGAAAGCAGAGCGGTGACATCACCACTCTGCTTTCCGGCTCACAGCCAGTACAGGAGGAGTGCAGAGCACAGCGCTGGAGGACAGACAGCGGTAGGTAAGTATCTAGTGTTTGTTTTTTTTTACTTTTAGCATGGTAACCAGGGTAAACATCGGGTTACTAAGTGCGGCCCTGCGCTTAGTTACCCGATGTTTACCCTGGTTACCAGTGAAGACATCGCTGGATCGGTGTCACACACGCCGATCCAGCGATGTCAGCAGGAGTCCAGCGACGAAATAAAGTTCTGGACTTTATTCAGCGACCAACGATCTCCCAGCAGGGGCCTGATCGTTGGTCGCTGTCACACATAACGATTTCATTAACGATATCGTTGCTACGTCACAAATAGCAACGATATCGTTAACAATATCGTTATGTGTGAAGGGGCCTTTAGTCAATATAAAGTCAAAAATCCGTGCCTCAGCATTCTCAAGTCACTTGAACAAAAAGAGAGGGTCCTTGAAGCGACAAATTGTATTGAATAGCATGTTTTTTGTTTGTTTTTTTTTCTTTTCCCCTTCAGCCACTGTTCCTGGCTCGGAGGAGCCATTGCAATTTACTCTTTAGGCACGCAAAATTTGATTGCCATGACCCCAGGGACTTTACCCTAACAGGATCTTATAGGCTATAAATGCTTCTGGAGACCAGGGGGCCATACCATGATGGTCACCCTGGATAAATAGTCCACAGCAGCCCTGTTTATTAACCTATTTACCTTACAAAAATGAACATATCAATATAACATTGACAAATAAGGAACAGGGTCTATGGAAGCCGTGCACCAGCTTTGTTGCGCCATCAGCCGCATCTTGGGCCCTCAACCACACCACACATATTCGACGACCCTCCTGCTTATGCCCTCAACCGCACCACACTAGTTCAAGGACCCTACTGAATGACACCAGCAATTAAATTGTCCCACGGGACCTCAGCCCACTAGGGACCCCTTTTGTTTAAATTATACTCTGACCACCAAATGAAGCAAAAGAGGGGAGGGGTAGGCTAGCACCCCAATAAATGGGCCCCCTATTCCCCCCCTCTGCTACCATCATCTGGTTCTCCACAGACCCATTCCCGCCCCACCTGAGATGGTTGCCCCTCCACTGAATAATGTTAAACAACATTAACTTGACTCTGAAAAAAGGAGGAGGGGAATTGAAGGTTAAACAATTTTGAAAAACTGCAACAAATAGCTCTACCATGCCACCCCCAGCCACACCGCAACAGGCCCAGGGGGACCCAGCTGACTGTTGCCCATACCAAAAATATCCCGCTGACTCCTCTCTCAGTAGGGACCCATTTTAAATTTTAACAATAAACAGCTCCAACATGCCACCCCCAGCCGCACCACAACTGTCCCAGGAGGACCCAGCAGACTGTTGCCCATACCAAAAATTGTCCCGCTGATACCTCTCTCAGTACGGACCCATTTTCAAATTAAGAACAAACAGCTCCACCATGCCACCCCAAGCCGCACCGCAACTGGTCCAGGGGGATCCAGCTGACTGTTGCCAAAAATAAATATTTCTCCCATCATAAGGTCAATTATAGTTAGTGATGGGCAATGTTATGTTATATGTTGCAAAAATAAATGAGAAGCCGTTGTTCCTCTACAGCAGTTACAGACACAGCTCTCAAATCACCAGCTGCACATAAATAATAAGAAATATAATATGTAGGTCTAGTATAGTCTTCCTGCAGCCAAAGGTGTATGTGTAGAAGGCTGCAAGTTCTTTATCCCATTCAGTCATGCTACGTACATACAATAGACGAGAGACAGGGCTGAAAACTAGGCCCATGATGTGTCCTCAAGAGCAAGGTGCAGCATCACACTAGGAGTGCCCTATCAATGCCCCACCATGTGCTGATTTATTAGTGCCCACTCTCTGCCCACCATATGCAGCATTATTAGAGCGCCTCTTACTGCCTTGCCCTGTGCTGAGTTACTCCCCAAATATGTATTTTATATATGATGAAACATATATATTAAAGCTCCACGTAATCCACTAAGGCATGTACTATCCACCATCTTAGGTAATATAAAATAAGAACTTGGTGAGTATACACTGATCCTGTAAAATATGAGGGGTACAATATGCAGAAACAGGATGGATATACCAGGCAGGACAGTGTGCCACTTAAGAGGACTAAAAGATGCCATAACTGCAGAAATAATGAACTAAGCTGGAAGTCAGGTCCATATTATATGTACAGCAAGGAAAAACCTGTATACACAGGATCTTTAAACACAGCATTATCCGTATCTAAAGAAGACACAAAAGAGCACAGTGAGGTCAAAAATACTCTGCCGTAAAAAAAATCACAGTAATAAGCAAGTGCTAGTCAAAAGATGGAAAAAAACAGGGTATTTAGTTGATACTTTTTTTGCAAAAAAATGTATACTAAGCTGCTCCATCAATCGTCAAGGTACACCCATATAGAGCAGTCCTAACTAATGTATATAATCCCTATCTGATGTATTTAAAAACCTGATCATCTGTATAGTACCTGTATAAGCAGGGTTCAGAGAGGGAATATCCATGTGGACCTGCTAGATGGAGCAGCTTCAGTGCAAATGACCCACACGGGAGTTGTGGACTCCCCAGTCTTGTAGAAACAAGAGAATAATTATTGAACCAGAAACACATGGGCTACTTGCACATTGAACAAGTCTGTAGGAACATGTTCACACCACCTAGAAACTTAGAAACTTGAAGACACAAAAGAGCACAGTGAGGTCAAAAATACTCTGTTGTAAAAAAAATTACAGTAATAAGCAAGTGCTAGCCAAAAGATGAAAAAAACAGGGTATTTAGTTGATACGTTTTTTTGCAAAAAAAACAGACTTGTTTCTGATTATCCGTACAGTATATAGCAGAGTAAGGCTATGTTCACATTAGTGTTTTGCGTGGTTGCGTCGGGCGCAGCAGCGGCGACGCATGCGTCATGCGCCCCTATATTTAACATGGGAGGCGCATGGACATGCGTTGTGCTGCGTTTTGCAATGCATGCATTTTTTTTGCCGCAAGCGTTGGGCGCAGAAAATGCATCAAGTTGCATTTTTTTTTGCGTCCAAATTTTCGGCAAAAAAGGAAGCATGGATCGCAAAATGCTGCATTTTAGCATGCGTTTTGTTGCGTTTTTGTTTGCGTTGTGCGTTGCATCTCCGACGCAAATGTGAACGTAGCCTAAGAAGTGATAACATGTACCTCAGGTACGTATCCATGATAAGTATGCAGCACAGTTGAACAGAGCCTTTACACAGATACCACATAAATAGTGAAAGCAACCTGAATCTGTACACACAAGATGATCAGCACATAGCAAAAATGAGGTCACATGCAGGTCACAAGACTCCATAAATGGGAAGGGCAGAGGGAATAATCAGAACAGCAGGGCCAGTATACACAGCATTGCCATGAAGTGCAGTCACTCCTCATCAAGCACACACCATCCCCCAACTTGTTCCCTCTCACCCTTGTCTCCAGCACATGTTCCCACAGAACTAATGGCAGGCAATGTATGTGTCCATGCTCTGTCCTCTCAAACATATACTATCCCCCAGTGTCCAGTAAACCCAGCTCAACCATGCTTATGGCAAACCCTGTTTCATGGCTGATATCTGCTTACAACTCTTGTTTCCATTATTATATAGTCATTAGCACACAAAGCTCATGAAGACTCTCTACAATACAGGAGTAATGTGACATATCAAACATCTCTGCAGGGAGGTCACACAGGAGCTGTCTCAGCAGTGTGTGTAGTAACCTGTAGCAGCCACACGAGTGAACATGGTGGCCACATGAATTTCTGAGGCATTATTAATCCCATATATGATGTAGGAGCTGATACTACACTAATACATGATGTCTGAGGTGAATGTGCTCCTATCATATGTAATGTGAGGTGACGACCCAAGGATTACACTCCTGACACTGCAGCCATGAGGGAACATGGAGGTTACATGAATTTTGGAGGTAATATTAATCACATACATGATATAGGAGCAGATACTAAACTAATACACTATGTCTGAGGTGAATGTGCTCCTATCAGCTGTAATGTGAAGTGATAAACCACCAGTATTATACTTCCCTGAAACTGCAGTGATGTCCTCTCCATTTCATCTGGTGAAAGAAAGAGGTAGAAAGACAAATTTACCTACTACCCCCCACAGAGAGAGACCAGCCCCCACCCTCCTCACAGAAAGAGACAGAATGACCTCACCAATATAAGCCCACCCTCCTCACAGTGACACACCTGGCACATACCTATTTTTCAGTCTTAAAGCAACATCACTGTTGCTTAAAATCTACACCGCTATACACACAGAACTGCAGGAGTTAAAGATCCACCCATCCCAAAGTCATGCCCTCCTCCGCCTATTGCTCAGGTGGTTTCATTACCTGAGCTCTGTAGCACTGCCTGTCACCTGAGTTACTCCATTGTTGCTCAAAACTATGCAAAAGATACATTCTGCCTGGTTGGGTAGTTTCCAGAAAAAGTGCTTGGTCTTGTGCAGATTGGTCAATAGCACTCCTGTTTCTTTCCCTTGAGGAGGCTGCTTCCAAGTAAAATGAGGCTTGTACATGTTTCTGACATGGGTTTCAGGCCTGACAGACTGACCGCAATACAGGCAATTGCTTGCATACACTGTATTCCGAACTTAATTCTAATGCTTTTGGTGTCTGGTAGAATCCAATTTACTGACATTGATCAGACAAGGTGTATTATATTCACCTTGCAGCAGCTTCACCTGCTATGACAGTGGTTCCATTGGGATCCAGTGGCAAGAAAGAACTGTGGACCTTACAAAACGCAAGTTTCACAGCATCTGGTGGCCCTCTGAAAATTAAAGTGAGGGATGAATAATGACGTGGTGGTGGACATGGTGGTGGCAGCTGGCAAAACCCAAAATTCAAATGGGCATGTTTGAAATGGAATTGTAAAGGGATGGGGAATATGTTTTCCACTATCTTGCTAACTATTTGGCATGAGGGAGGGTCCTCCCAAATGTAAGAGTGAGAACCCTCACAAATGTTAAAGTAAAAAACAAAGCCAAAATGCTCCATCTGAACATATGCTAAAGGGGAGGTATATATATATATATTTCTTTTGTGTTATAAACATGTAATTATGAAGGAAGTTTTGTTTCTTAGCATTTTTCCCCTTAAAAAAATTTTGGGATGGGATTTTATAGTATACAGGTCCTTCTCAAAAAATTTGCATATAGTGTTAAATTTCATTATTTACCATAATGTAATGATTACAATTAAACTTTCATATATTATAGATTCATTATCCACCAACTGAAATTTGTCAGGTCTTTTATTGTTTTAATACTGATGATTTTGGCATACACCTCCTGATAACCCAAAAAACCTGTCTCAATAAATTAGCATATCAAGAAAAGGTTCTCTAAACGACCTATTACCCTAATCTTCTGAATCAACTAATTAACTCTAAACACATGCAAAAGATACCTGAGGCTTTTATAAACTCCCTGCCTGGTTCATTACTCAAAACCCCCATCATGGGTAAGACTAGCGACCTGACAGATGTCAAGAAGGCCATCATTGACACCCTCAAGCAAGAGGGTAAGACCCAGAAAGAAATTTCTCAACAAATAGGCTGTTCCCAGAGTGCTGTATCAAGGCACCTCAATGGTAAGTCTGTTGGAAGGAAACAATGTGGCAGAAAACGCTGTACAACGAGAAGAGGAGACCGGACCCTGAGGAAGATTGTGGAGAAGAACCGATTCCAGACCTTGGGGAACCTGAGGAAGCAGTGGACTGAGTCTGGTGTGGAAACATCCAGAGCCACCGTGCACAGGCATGTGCAGGAAATGGGCTACAGGTGCCGCATTCCCCAGGTAAAGCCACTTTTCAACCATAAACAGTGGCAGAGGCGCCTGACCTGGGCGACAGAGAAGCAGCACTGGACTGTTGCTAAGTGGTCCCAAGTACTTTTTTCTGATGAAAGCAAATTTTGCATGTCATTCGGAAATCAAGGTGCCAGAGTCTGGAGGAAGACTGGGGAGAAGGAAATGCCAAAATGCCTGAAGTCCAGTGTCAAGTACCCACAGTCAGTGATGGTGTGGGGTGCCATGTCAGCTGCTGGTGTTGGTCCACTGTGTTTCATCAAGGGCAGGGTCAATGCAGCTAGCTATCAGGAGATTTTGGAGCACTTCATGCTTCCATCGGCTGAAATGCTTTATGGAGATGAAGATTTCATTTTTCAGCACGACCTGGCACCTGCTCACAGTGCCAAAACCACTGGTAAATGGTTTACTGACAATGGTATTACTGTGCTCAATTGGCCTGCCAACTCTCCTGACCTGAACCCCATAGAGAATCTGTGGGATATTGTGAAGAGAAAGTTGAGAGACGCAAGACCCAACACTCTGGATGAGCTTAAGGCCGCTATTGAAGCATCCTGGGCCTCCATAACATCTCCGCAGTGTCACAGGCTGATTGCCTCCATGCCACGCCGCATTGAAGCAGTCATTTCTGCCAAAGGATTCCCGACCAAGTATTGAGTGCATAACTGAACATTATTATTTGATGGTTTTTTTGTTTGTTATTAAAAAACACTTTTATTTGATTGGATGGGTGAAATATGCTAATTTATTGAGACAGGTTTTTTGGGTTATCAGGAGTTGTATGCCAAAATCATCAGTATTAAAACAATAAAAGACCTGACAAATTTCAGTTGGTGGATAATGAATCTATAATATATGAAAGTTTAATTGTAATCATTACATTATGGTAAATAATGAAATTTAACACTATATGCTAATTTTTTGAGAAGGACCTGTATATAAAGGAGTGCAGGCCCACCCTGATGCGCGCTTCAGTGTTAGCTTAGGTTCAGGGGGTGGTAATTTAACATGAGGCCAGGGTCACACAACATAATAAAAAATGTGTTTCATTTTCATCAAGGAAAGCGGGACAATTTTTTGTTGTCATGTGCGGTTCATATATAATTAGTTTTTTTTGCCCAGCAGCTAATAATATATCTCAGAATGGAAGCTACACCATGCTTGTATTTAATGTGCTAATTTTTACGATAAGGTATAAAAGTTTTTTAAAATATGTTAATCGAGAATCACCTGAAAAATCTTCTATTTGTTATGCAATATTTTTCACATTCAGATCTAGTCAGAGAAAAAAAATCGCTCATCTGCACTGCCCCATTGAATAACATTGGCCCTGTTGTGATCCGTATTTTTAACGGATAGCACTTGGGCAGAAAATACTGTCATGTACATGAGCCCTTAATACATTCCATTTCTTCGTTCATATACCGTACACTTTGTTACTCTGTTTTTATAACTAGTTACAAAAATTGTCAAAATGTAGTAATCAATCATAAAGCAAATCTAAAATGTTATATTTTTACTATAATTAATAATTCACCTTGTTGCACTAAAACTAATACTCATACTGAGTCAATCATCACTAATGGCCCTACTAGTTTTGAATAGTGTCCGTTGCAAAGTATACATTGGTTACATTCTCGAGGTGTATTTTAAAAGAAGTCACTTGATGGCACTAGAACACAAGAAGATATATTACAAGAAGGAAAAAATAATCTGAATTACGGCATAGATCACGTTACACATGGAACAGAATATGGCATGAAATGATTTTTGTTCTGTTTCTATATCTTTCAGCATGAATGAACAAGGGTTAGTAGCAAAATCACTTTTCCCTGCCCAAAGGGATATTTAGTGGGAATTACTGGATGACAACATGATGCTTAAAAGCCTAGTACAGTTGAAACAACAGTCACCTGTACAGCCTCATGAGATTGTGTCCTGATGACAGACTTGGCTTTACCCCCTGTGGAAAATGTATTTGAGCTTTCACGTTAGCAACTAATACCTGATAGCTGATCTGCTTACGAGGCTAAAAGGAGATTATCTATACTAAATTTCTTTATTTTGTTATACACTTCAATAATAAATATTACAGTCATTTATAGTATGTCATGAAAAAGATGAAAGCTCTATTCACCTGTCTTTATTTTAGAAATTGTGGGCTTAGATTTTTTGGTCTTGAATATTTATTAGTTTCATTCACTTTTTTAATTTTATTAAGTTCTGTCTCCAGTAAATATATTATACTTTTTCATCCACAATATTTATTTTAAGAGGATTTCCGTTGTAGTTTTCAATGCTGTCCAAATAGGCAAAGCAATGGCATTGCCCGTAAACCAATTTTCTGTCCACACTTATGGAATTGCAAAAGATGCAACTGATTTGTTAAACGGATATGTCATACGATCATCTGGAGACACAGGGTTCAGAATGGAGGTGCAGCGATGGCTCAGTGCATATGCAATTTTAGATTTCATGTCGCACTTTGGGGACATTCCCAAAGATTAATCCAGTGTGTGGTATTGAATCTCAGTTATGCTACATCACAAATGAGTCACAATTTGTAATTTGTATGCAATTTACATTGAAGCCTACTGAGGTAAAACATTGTATGACTTGCGAAATGTGGCCAAGAATCCAACTTTATTGGATCACTGTCTGTATCTGACTCTGTGGTCGTCATAACGCCTAACCACAATGGTCATGATGCTTAAATGGGCCATCATACTTTATGAAAGACTAATTAAATCCCTAAAAAATTTGAATGCTTTATTGGAGTCTTGCATACCATAAAAAATTGTAAGGAGGGTCATCCAATCTTCCATAGATCCCTGAAAGGCAACATTTGGCAGTCCTCATTCAAAGATTTTGAAAATCTAATTCATGTACTCTAGTCTCCTACAAGCATGAAGCCAGGAAATATTTATCAGTAGGATAATAAAGTAATCCTCCACTGGTTTTGGAGAAAAGCAGAAATTTTATTTTTATCTATCTCTTTGATTTTTTTAAAGTCAGTAGTTCAGACATTAAAAAAATGGAGGTCTTAAGCTCCCCCATAAACATCAGATATCTGTTACATGAATGAGAAAGGTTGAACTTTGATGGACCTAGGTCTTTATTCAACCTACACAGGCTTGGACTGGCCCATAGGGGAACAAGGGAATCCCCTGGAGGGCCCTTGTGCAGACACGAGCCCCCAACCCCACTATAAGGATAGTACTTGGCATAATTCACCTGATTTACTCTGTACAGAAAAAACAGCATCTCATTATTCATTAACCAAACTACACAGTTTATTATTAAAGAGATATATAGGTAAATTTGTGAAGGAGTGTAGTGTAATATTTGCATGCAGGTGAAAAGTGGGCCCCCAAAGTCATTGTTACTGGTGAGCCCTTGGCACCCCAGTCCAACACTGAACCTACGTAACTATGTAACGATGGTTTGGTCAATTGTTCAGCTATTGTTCCCGACTGCAAAATACACAGGATCTATCGCTTTGCTGAACCCTCTTGTGATCTTTTGAGAAAGTCGCTGTCAGCATCTCTGGCAGTGGGATTATCTCTTAGAAAGCAAAATGATCTGTAGTCTGAAATTGAACATACCAGATTCTTGTCAGATGATATTGAGGGACAGTGGGGGCACCCATACACATTGAACTGCCAGCTTAATGCATCAATGTGCATGATTTCTGCTGGTCTAAAGTGCATATATGTTTTTAACCATCTTGACAGTAAATATAAAAACAAAAACATGGATCAGCACACCGATTGGTGTAAGTGTATTGCGTAGGTACACATTCACATTGTGGCCAGTAACAGACAAATGTCTATCACAGGCAGATGTAAAACACAGGTAGGCCAAAGTCCTTCTGGGCCCAATGCATTTTATGGTCTGCTGGCACATAGCGAGGTGAATAACTAGGGCTAGGGATCATCCTGATGATATTTTGTCTCGGTTGGATGACTTTTATACTTTTTGGATAAAAAAGGCAACTAAGTATTCTTTGCTTTTTAAAGATGTATTATTACTATCCACATATGTAATGTGGATTTAGAAATTACGTTTATACCAACAGGGGTACTAGACCATGTTTTCAGTTTAGCTTTAGTTCTTTGTACATTTAGAGATGTGCCTCCCACCCCTTTTTAGGCCGTGCATTTTGTCTATTTAGCATTTCATAGGCAGGTGTAAACCATAGCGAGGCCCAAGTCCTTCTCAGCCCCCCATTTATTCTGAGACCTGCTGGCACAAAGCAAGGTGAATTACTAGAGTTAGGGATCATCCTGATTTGGTACACGTGTCCGTGGTGGCGTTTATGCAATTTTGATCATAAAACTGTCAACTAAGT
The DNA here is from genome assembly GCF_032444005.1 of Ranitomeya imitator. Classification (NCBI taxonomy): domain Eukaryota; kingdom Metazoa; phylum Chordata; class Amphibia; order Anura; family Dendrobatidae; genus Ranitomeya; species Ranitomeya imitator. Next base: position 322,965,796 of record NC_091282.1, on the reverse strand, counting down.
ATCCAATGTTTTTCACACTATTACCTCTTTCTATTTACTTACATAGCTTTTGTTCTCTTATATTTTTCTATTAATGGATGCATTGTGAATCTGCATCTGCACATGACACTTACTAGAAGTTTGTTTCCCCAAGTTTTCGGTTCCCTTCAGGCTGTGCCACTTATCTATTTAGCTTTCGACAGGTAGGTGTAATACACAGTTCAACCAATGTCCTTGGCTCTTGTCTATGTTGAGGTCTGCTGGCACATAACAAGGTGAATTACTAGAACTAGGGACCATCCAGATAGCTACACCTTATCACAGTGGGATGGCTTTTAAAGTTTTGATAAATAAATGCCAACTAAGTAGCCTATGCTTTTATTTTATGCATTGCTGCTATGTATTTACATACTGCAGGGTATACATTTATTGTTTTTATTCTAGTTTATATTTGAATAGCAAATGGAGTTTCATTCTATAATCAACAAATCTCATCATCATTCAGGTTGAACAGAGAATCAGTTCACCAATTTTTAAACTGGCTAAAATTGACAAACATTATAAATTAATGTGTAAATCAGAAAAGCAAATTTTACTTAATGTTTCACCTATCGCCAGGAAACTGATCATTCAGAATATTGGTATTTATCTTACAAGTAATAAAATGTTCCTGTGCATGATGCAACCCAGCAAAATAGAGGATGATATAGCTGTATCTAAAGGGTTAATTTGTCAGAATTGGGCATGACTAAATCTAAAAGATTAATCTGCAAATAAAGAGCTGCATATGAATGTTCAAAGGTCACTGTAAAGATTATTCAGTGACCCGCTGTCATTGTTGTGTTTTGGGGTAGGCAGCTTGATTTCACCACTGGTATTCAATAAAATGATGTTGGAGGTGAAACACCAGGGACAGGCATAGGGACTGGTTCAGGAGAAGAAGACCCGACTCACAGTTCTTCCCTAGTCACCGAAATCTCATGAGAAGAAAACTTCAAATGCTGACTAAAAAAGAACCAAAAGCAAATCTATTCACCAAAAGTATTAACTTAATATCGTTTTTGCGCTTTCGTTTTTCGCTCCCCTCCTTCTCAGAGCCATAACTTTTTTTATTTTTCCGTCAATGTGGCCAGGAGAAGGCTTATTTTTTGAGGGATGAGCTGTACTTTTGAATGACACCATTGGTTTTACCATGTCTAGAAAACGGGAACAAAATTCCAAGTGTGGTGAAATTGCAAAAAAAGTGCAATCCCACACTTTTTTTGTTTGGCTTTTTTGCTAGGTTCACTAAATGCTAAAACTGACCTGCCATTGTAATTCTCCACGTCATTACAAAGGTCATAGTGTTGAGGGAGGATCTAAAGTGAACCTTCACGGTTGACTCAGTGATTTCCAAATTAATCTAAAGGGCGTTGCCGGCAACTGAAAATGACCAGACGGAGACACGTGCCTCTGTGTGGGGGATCGAGCAGATCTCTGGGCCCCCGTTTATTGTGTATGAGTTTTCATAGTCATAGAAATTATACTTCAACCAGTCAGCATAAGAATACACTCACAGTTCTTAACCTATAAGAATACAGGAAAAACTTAACCCATGAGGATACAGGAAAAATGGAAACTACAGATATGGTCGTGTCTTTTTGGCATAAAAAACATATTAACAGATGCCTCAGTCTGGTATAGCAATACACCCACGAGTCTCTTATCTGGCTCAGCTCGAGTTAGAATACTCAAGGTCTTTATACCAATTATGAACCATGGACTAGCTGAATAACAAAATGTTATCTTTGTGAGAAACAGGACAGAGTTATTTCACGGCAGCTGTAACCTTCTACCTAAGTAAATAACAGAATTTATCTTTAACCAACAACAAAATGGAGTCAAAGCACAAAATGGAGAATCTTTCATAATTTGTTCCTTCACAATAGAAACCAAACATGTTTAGGTTATTTTTTATCAAAGTGGTGAAAAAAAATTCCAAAACTTTGCTACAAAATAAAAAAAAGCACAATTTTCCGATACCTGTAGCATTTCCACTTTTCGTGATCTTGGGTTGGGTGAGGGCTTATTTTTTGCGTGCTGACATGTTTTTAATGATACCACGTTTGTGCAGATACGTTCTTTTCATCACCCATTATTGCATTTTAATGCAATGTCCCGGCGACCAAAAAAAAGTAATTCTGGTGTTTTTAATTCTTTCTTGCTACGCCGTTTAGCGATCAGGTTAATCCTTTTTTTTAATTGATAGATCGGGCGATTCTGAACATGGCGATACCAAATATGTGTATGTTAGAATTTTTTTTGCTTTATTTTGAATGGGGCAAAAGGGGGGTGATTTAACCCCTTCATGACCCAGCCTATTTTGACCTTAAAGACCTTGCCGTTTTTTGCAATTCTGACCTGTGTCCCTTTATGAGGTAATAACTCAGGAACGTTTCAACGGATCCTAGCGGTTCTGAGATTGTTTTTTCGTGACATATTGGGCTTCATGTTAGTGGTAAATTTAGGTCAATAAATTCTGCGTTTATTTGTGATAAAAACGGAAATTTGGCGAAAATTTTGAAAATTTCACAATTTTCACATTTTGAATTTTTATTCTGTTAAACCAGAGAGTTATGTGACACAAAATAGTTAATAAATAACATTTCCCACATGGATAGTTTACATCAGCACAATTTTGGAAACAAAATTTTTTTTTGCTAGGAAGTTATAAGGGTTAAAATTTGACCAGCAATTTCTCATTTTTACAACGAAATTTACAAAACCATTTTTTTTAGGGACCACCTCACATTTGAAGTCAGTTTGAGGGGTCTATATGGCTGAAAATACCCAAAAGTGACACCATTCTAAAAACTGCACCCCTCAAGGTACTCAAAACCACATTCAAGAAGTTTATTAACCCTTCAGGTGCTTCACAGCAGCAGAAGCAACATGGAAGGAAAAAATGAACATTTAACTTTTTAGTTACAAAAATAATCTTTTAGCAACAATTTTTTTATTTTCCCAATGGTAAAAGGAGAAACTGAACCACGAAAGTTGTTGTCCAATTTGCCCTGAGTACGCTGATACCTCATATGTGGGGGTAAACCACTGTTTGGGCGCACGGCAGGGCTTGGAAGGGAAGGAGCGCCATTTGACTTTTTGAATGAAAAATTGGCTCCACTCTTTAGCGGACACCATGTCACGTTTGGAGAGCCCCCGTGTGCCTAAAAATTGGAGCTCCCCCACAAGTGACCCCATTTTGGAAACTAGATGCCCCAAGGAACTTATCTAGATTCATAGAGAGCACTTTGAACCCTCAGGTGCTTCACAAATTGATCCGTAAAAATGAAAAAGTACTTTTTTTTCCCAAAAAAATTTTTTAGCCTCAATTTTTTCATTTTCACATGGGCAACAGGATAAAATGGATCGTAAAATTTGTTGGGCAATTTCTCCTGAGTACACCAATACCAAACATGTGGGGGTAAACCGCTGTTTGGGCACATGGTAAGGCTCGGAAGGGAAGGAGCGCCATTTGACTTTTTAAATGGAAAATTAGCTCCAATTGTTAGCGGACACCATGTCGCGTTTGGAGAGCCCCTGTGTGCCTAAACATTGGAGCTTCCCCACAAGTGACCCCATTTTGGAAACTAGACCCCCCAACGAACTTAACTAGATGCATATTGAGCACTTTAAACCCCCAGGTGCTTCACAGAAGTTTATAACGCAGAGCCATGAAAATAAAAAATAATTTTTCTTTCCTCAAAAATGATTTTTTAGCCTGGAATTTCCTATTTTGCCAAGGGTAATAGGAGAAATTGGACCCCAAATGTTGTTGTACAGTTTGTCCTGAGTACGCTGATACCCCATATGTGGGGGTAAACCACTGTTTGGGTGCACGGCAGGGCTCGGAAGGGAAGGCACGCCATTTGGCTTTTTAAATGGAAAATTAGCTCCAATCATTAGCGGACACCATGTCACGTTTGGAGAGCCCCTGTGTGTCTAAACATTGGAGATCCCCCAGAAATGAACCCATTTTGGAAACTAGACCCCCAAAGGAACTAATCTAGATGTGTGGTGAGGACTTTGAACCCCCAAGTGCTTCACAGAATTTTTTAACGCAGAGCCATGAAAATAAAAAATAAAAAATATTTTCTCAAAAATGATCTTTTAGCCTGCAATTTTTTATTTTCCCAAGGGTAACAGGAGAAATTTGACCCCAAAAGTTGTTGTCCAGTTTCTCCTGAGTACGCTGATACCCCATATGTGGGGGTAAACCACTGTTTGGGCACATGCCGGGGCTCGGAAGTGAAGTAGTGACGTTTTGAAATGCAGACTTTGATGGAATGCTCTGTGGGCGTCACGTTGCGTTTGCAGAGCCCCTGATGTGGCTTAACAGTAGAAACCCCCCACAAATGACACCATTTTGGAAACTAGACCCCGAAAGGAACTTATCTAGATGTGTGGTGAGCACTCTGAACCCCCAAGTGCTTCACAGAAGTTTATAATGCAGAGCCGTGAAAATAATAAATACGTTTTCTTTCCTCAAAAATAATTATTTAGCCCAGAATTTTTTAATTTTCCCAAGGGTAACAGGAGAAATTTGACCCCAATATTTGTTGTCCAGTTTCTCCTGGGTACGGTGATACCCCATATGTGGGGGTAAACTACTGTTTGGGCACATGCCGGGGCTCGTAATTGAATTAGTGACGTTTTGAAATGCAGACTTTGATGGAATGCTCTGCGGGCGTCACGTTGCGTTTGCAGAGCCCCTGATGTGGCTAAACAGTAGAAACCCCCCACAAGTGACCCCATTTTGGAAACTAGACCCCGAAAGGAACTTATCTAGATGTGTGGTGAGCACTTTGAACCCCCAAGTGCTTCATAGAAGTTTATAATGCAGAACCGTGAAAATAATAAATACGTTTTCTTTCCTCAAAAATAATTATTTAGCCCAGAATTTTTTATTTTCCCAAGGGTTACAGGAGAAATTGGACCTCAAAAGTTGTTGTCCAGTTTCTCCTGAGTACGATGATACCCCATGTGTGGAGGTAAACCACTGTTTGGGCACACGTCGGGGCTCAGAAGGGAAGTAGTGACTTTTGAAATGCAGACTTTGATGAAATGGTCTGCGAGCGTCACGTTGCGTTTGCAGAGCCGCTGATGTGCCTAAACAGTAGAACCCCCCACAAGTGACCCCATTTTAGAAACTAGACCCCCCAAGGAACTTATCTAGATATGTGGTGAGCACTTTGAACCCCCAAGTGCTTCACAGACGTTTACAACGCAGAGCCGTGAAAATAAAAAATCATTTTTCTTTCCTCAAAAATGATGTTTTAGCAAGCATTTTTTTATTTTCACAAGGGTAACAGGAGAAATTGGACCCCAGTAATTGTTGCGCAGTTTATCCTGAGTATGCTGGTACCCCATATGTGGGGGTAAACCACTGTTTGGGCACACATCGGGGCTCGGAATTGAGGGAGCACCATTTGACTTTTTGAATACGAGATTGGCTGGAATCACTGGTGGCGCCATGTTGCGTTTGGAGACCCCTGATGTGCCTAAACAGTGGAAACCCCTCAATTCTACCTCCAACCCTAACCACAACCCTAATTCCAACCCTAACCCTAAGGCTATGTGCCCACGTTGCGGATTCGTGTGAGATTTTTCAGCATCATTTTTGAAAAATCCGCGGGTAAAAGGCACTGCGTTTTACCTGTGGATTTACCGCGGATTGCCAGTGTTTTTTGTGCGGATTTCACCTGCGGATTCCTATTGAGGAACAGATGTAAACCGATGCAGAATCCGCACAAAGAATTGACATGCTGCGGAAAATACAACGCAGCGTTTCCGCGCGGTATTTTCCGCACCATGGGCACAGCGGATTTGGTTTTCCATCGTACTGTAAACCTGATGGAACACTGCTGCGAATCCGCAGCGGCCAATCCGCTGCGGATCTGCAGCCAAATCCGCACCGTGTGCACATAGCCTAATTCTAAAGGTATGTGCACATGCTGCGGAAAACGGGGCGGATTCGCAGCAGTTTCCCATGAGTTTACAGTTCAATGTAAACCTATGGGAAACAAAAATCGCTGTACACATCCTGCGGAAAAACTGCACGGAAACGCAGCGGTTTACATTCCGCAGCATGTCACTTCTTTCTGCGGATTCCGCAGCGGTTTTACAACTGCTCAAATAGAAAATCGCAGTTGTAAAACCGCAGTGAAATGCGCAGAAAAAACGCGGTAAATCCGCCATAAATCCGCAGCGGTTTAGCACTGCGGATTTATCAAATCCGCAGCGGACCAGAATACGTGTGCACATACCAAAACCCTAACCCTAGCCCTAACCCTAGCCCTAACCCTAGCCCTAACCCTAGCCCTAACCCTAGCCCTACCCCTACCCCTACCCCTAACCCTACCCCTAACCCTACCCCTAATACTACCCCTAACCCTACCCCTACCCCTAACCCTACCCCTAACCCTAACCCTACCCCTAACCCTATTCTAACATTAGTGGAAAAAAAAAATTCTTTATTTTTTTATTGTCCCTACCTATGGGGGTGACAAAGGGGGGGGGTCATTTATTATTTTTTTTATTTTGATCACTGAGATAGATTATATCACAGTGATCAAAATGCACTTTGGAACGAATCTGCCGGCCGGCAGATTCGGCGGGCGCACTGCGCATGCGCCCGCCATTTTGGAAGATGGCCATTTTGGAAGATGGCGGCGCCCAGGGAGAAGACGGACGGACCCCGGCAGGATCGGTAAGTATGATGGGGTGGGGGGGAGCACGGTGGGGGATCGGAGCATGGGGGTGGATCGGAGCGCGGGAGGGGTGGAACGGAGCACGGGGGGTGCATTGGAGCATCGGGGGGTGAATCGGACTGCAGGGGGGGTGGATTGGACTGCAGGGGGGGTGGATCGGAGTGCAGGGGGGGTGGTTGGAGCACGGGGGAGGGTGATTGGAGCACGGGGGGAGTGGACAAGAGCACGGGGGGAGCGGAGCACAGGACGGAGGGGAGCCGGAGCAGTGTACCGGACAGATCGGGGGGTTGGGGGGGTGATCGGTGGGGTGGGGTCACATTAGTGTTTCCAGCCATGGCCGATGATATTGCAGCATCGGCCATGGCTGGATTGTAATATTTCACCCGTTATAATAGGTGAAATATTACAAATCGCTCTGATTGGCAGTTTCACTTTCAACAGCCAATCAGAGCGATCGTAGCCACGGGGGCTAAACTACCACTCCCCCTGTCCCTGCAGATCGGGTGAAATGGGAGTTAACCCTTTCATCCGATCTGCAGGGACGCGATCTTTCCATGACGCCACATAGGCGTCATGGGTCGGATTGGCACCGACTTTCATGACGCCTACGTGGCGTCATGGGTCGGGAAGGGGTTAAACTTTTATTTTTTTATTTTTTTCATATTTTTTAAAACTTTTTTTACCTTTTTGCCATGCATCAATAGCCTCCATGGGAGGCTAGAAGCTGGAATAGCGTGATCGGCTCTGCTACATAGCAGCGATGATCAGATTGCTTCTATGCAGCTGAATTACAGGCTTGCTATTAGCGCCGACCACAGGGTGGCGCTCACAGCAAGCCGGCATCAACAACCATAGAGGTCTCAAGGAGACCTCAGGTTGTCATGCTGATGCATCGCTGACCCCCGATCATGTGACGGGGTCGGCGATGCAAGCATTTCTGGCCCGATGGCCGGAGGCGGTAGTTAAATGACGGCGTTTGACAATGGCATTTAACTAGTTAATAGCAGTGGGTGGATCGCGATTCCACCTGCCACTATTGCGCACACATGTCAGCTGTACAAAACAGCTGACATGTCGCGACTTTGATGTGGGCTCAGCGCCGGAGCCAACATCAAAGGGGGAGACACGACATGCGCAGTACTAGTACGAAGCATGTCATGAAGGGGTTAATCAGTGTAGTAGTGCCATTATGGCCATGTCTTAACATTGCTAAATCATGATGAGAGGTAAAGGTTCTCTTTTATCAACTTTTTAACTCTACATAAAATGACTGTATGTGTACATACAAGTGCTTCTCACAAAATTAGAATATTATCAAAAAGTTAATTTATTTCAGTTTTTCATTACAAAAAGTGAAACTCATGTGTTATATAGAGTCATTACAAACAGAGCGATCTATTTCAAGTGTTTATTTCTGTTAATGTTGATGATTATCGCTTACAGCCAATGAAAACCCAAAAGTTATTATCTCAGTAAATTAGAACATTTTGTAACACCAGCTTGAAAAATGAATTTAATATCCGAAATGTTGGCCTACTGAAATGTATGTTCAGTAAATGCACGCCATACTTGGTCTGGGCTCCTTCTGCATCAATTACTGCATCAGTGTGGTGTCGCAGGGAGGCGATCAGCCTGTGGCACTGCTGAGGTGTTATGGAAGCCCAGGTTGCTTTGATAGCAGAATTCAGCTAATCTGCATTGTTGGGTCTGGTGTCTCTCATTTTCCTCTTGATAATACCCCATAGATTCTCTATAGGGTTAAGGTCAGGCGAGTTTGCTGGCCAATCAAACACAGTGATACTTTTGTTTTTAAACCAGGTATTCATACTTTTCGCAGTGTGGACAGGTGCCAGGTCCAGCTGGAGACTGAAATTTCCATCTCCAAAAAGCTTGTCGGCTGAGGGAGGCTATTGAAACAGGCTAATAGACATTTTAAACGCTTAGGAAGCCTTTGCAGGTGTTTTTTGTTAATTCTAATTTACTGAGATAATGACTTTTGGGTTTTCTTTGGCTGTAAGCCATAATCATCAACTTTAACAGATATGAACACTTGAAATTGATGACTCTGTTTGTAATGACTCTATGTATTATACGAGTTTCACTATTTGTATTGAAGAACTGAAATAAATTACCATGTTGATGATATACTAATTTAGTGGGAAGCACTTGTACATACATGGGTAAAATTGCAATGTGCTTTTAAAAACAAGCAACTTTGCAATTTACCTCTTATTAGAAATCCTAAAAAATATTTTACATTTAATTGTGTACAACTTGGTGCCTTGTTTAATAGCTACCTGTGCAGTAGAGCATCCTTGGTTGGCCTCCTACAAAACAAGCATGTATTTGAAAACAATTCGCTGTAGAACCTGCAAGAGCAAGATCTCTGGATAACAACAACCTTCTAAAAGACTTTACAGGGCACAATGCATGTACTATAAAAAACAGATATATATATATAGTAATGTATATTTAAAAACTATAAACTATATCTCAAAAGCTGTAAACTATAATGTCTATAATACAGTGGATCAATGGCATAATATGAAGAGGATGTGGAGACGAGCAGCCACATATCTGCATCATGGGTATTAGCCAGAGCATAAGTTGGTATTCATACTCTGCATAAGTGCACATTCACACTGTGGCCATTTCACGGGCAAAACCTAAGAAAAAATGAATTGAGCATATACTCTATAGTAAGTAAAATGTAATACTACATGTAAATTATGTAGAAAACTTAGCTAATGCTATTTTGATCAAGAAACCATAAAAGACATTCCATTGCCATAACGCCATAAGGTCTACCCAATTGGTACGGTCTTAGCCTGTCTCTCGTATTAAAACCTCACCTTGTGTCAGTCAACTTTAATGTCAGTGAGTGCAAAGCAGAACAGGGGTCCAAACTACTCAATCATCTGTCCATGGGAAACAATATAGATAAATGATAAGCTTAGAAAGGGGAGGGAGGCACACTCCTGTTTGGACAAAGTGCAAGAAAATACAGCAAATCCAAAGAAATGAGCCAGAACATAAGTGTGTATATGTGCACTGCACAAGAGAACGTTCACATTGTGGCCATTTCACAAACAAAACCCATTGGTATTAGGTAAGCCTTGCTTAACCGAGTAGTGGTATTGGAAACAATTAAAATAGCGATCACACAGAGTCTGTAAAGGCAAATGAAGTCACATGTAATGAGCTAAGGCAAGAATGGAATTAAATGAACTTAATACATTCAATTAACAAGATATAATTAATGTAATGTATTGGTCAAGCGAAAAATGACTGATCTAAAACACAATACAATATTGGCATATTCGGCTGAATAACAAGTGGTGTCAATTGTATTAAACCTGATCAGAAATTAATAGGGATAAGCAAGCACTAAAGTGATCAAACCAAGCAATTCCTAATGATCAGATGCTCGGTTTGAGTAAGAAGCATATAGAAGTCAATGGGAAATTAGAGCATTTTTACGGCAGACCCTACAGGGAGGTCTAGGGGGCAGTGGAAATATTGAAATGGATGGAAAAGGTGCAAAATGGAAAGAGAACAGAGTGTGAAAGAAAGACCACTGGAAGGATCTCTGACTCCAATAACACTGCTGAGAACAATAGTGTCACACTTTTACTCCACTTTAAGGACTGACAATAAAATATACAAAAATCAAAGATAAATTATAGTTTACAGAAAAAGAATAAAAAACATTCTTTACTGTACAATGGCTTATACTGAAAGCTAAATTTAACCCCTTCCTCACATTGGACATATCCATACATCATGGTTGGATGGTACTTATTGACCTTTGTCTTCTTGGAGCTGAGCACATGAAGTCATCACCCCAAGGAGTGGCAATGCTGCCCTGAAACTACAATCGTTGTGATTGACTGTTCATATCTGAACAAACAATTGCAATCAGATTGCCTGAAACATTGATGCTCAGCCTATAAATGGTGATGTAAGTGTAACACCCCATGGTCCTGGTTATTATAGTGGCATTGCTTTCCTCACCGGGAGAGAGATGTCATGCTTGGAAACAAGGGAAGATCTCATCTATCAGGTAACTACTAACATACAACATGTTCACACTCCAGGCCAGAAGGGGGAGATTTAAACCCGGTTTAAGGAGAACTTCCCTATATATATATATATATATATATATATATATATATATATATATAAATTCTGGTTTGGAGGGAGAGTCAGTGAGTGCCAGACAGCAGACAGAGGCAGAGGTAGGAACTGAGTGCAGTCAGAGATTGCCGGAGAGGAGCTGGTCAGGGAACTTCAGCTTAGGTGGAGTTGGTAAGCAAGGAGTATAGCTGAACAGACGTGGGAGTCTGCAGCTCCTGGCAAGAAGAGGAGAGAGCAGTCAGAATGATAGGAGGGGCCGTACACCCATGAGGGTGCTGCAGCTCCTGGAGAAAGAGAGCAAAGGGAGACGAACAGATTTGTAGTGAGCGTGCAGGAGAGCGAAGTGCAGGAGATTGACACCTGGTGAGGACAGCAGCATTCGGGCTACCTCCCTATAGAGCGCAGATTCCGATAGCCAGAAGACCGAGGTTGTGTTGGACTCTAGGAGGCACAGCAGAAACCAGCAGGACAGCTGGACTACATATAACCCGACTGCCCTAATACCCAGGAGACACAGTGGCACATAGAGCCCGGGTCGTGATAGACACCCTGTTGAAAGGCTCGAGTCACCTGTCATATGGGTTTATGTCCCACTTTTAAGGAGGACAGGGAGAACTGTGAGGACCTTGATAGAAGCCACAGGCAGCAAGGGACTACATCAAAGCGTTGGTAGGAAGGCTTCTAACTCCACCTGGTAAAGGGGACTCAGAACTTGCTTCCATGCCAGCCAGACCCTGCCTGTACCAGTAATCTGGTGCCCTGGACTGCAGTTGCCTGAAGCCTTCAGTAAACCAGGTAAAGAGACTGCAAACCTGTGTCTTCCATTTCTTAATGCACCACCCACCATCTTCACCTACACACGGGGAGCCCTGGGGACCCAACTTTACCTGTGCAAAATTATACCATCTTAGCTGTAATACCTTCACCGCCGAGGACCCTTTTCAACAGCGTCGGTCCCCACTGACCGAATACCACAGGTGGCGTCATGAACACAAACTTTATTACAACTCCCTTAAAAGACCTTTCCCTTTTTCTTGGGTGCCCAGGGCCACGCACCGGGTCGCTGCCACCGTGACCACTCTTTTAATTGCGACTGGACCTGGTAAAGAGTACCCCTAAGCCCTGGTGGGCAACTCATAAGTTAGGCTGGAGCCGAGCAATGCCAGGACCACCAGGGTCAGCTCTGATTGGTGCGATCAATGATGACATTGGTCGCACTAGTTAGAGCACACAGACGCAGTGTGAACTGGCAATGACTTCTCTGTACTTCTTTATTCTAGCTGCAGATTTGTACTGTGCAGTCACTTTGTCCCTCTGTGTGCTGTTCTGGGCATTGCGGTGCCACAAAGGCCTGGGACATCACAATTCTTCCTCCTGTTGCCTGTGCTCTTGCTCTTGCTGCTGAAGAACGAAGAAGAAAGAAGAGTCCCTAATCCCGCCTGATCCTTGCCTGATCTTTCCTAATCCACTCCAATTCCCCTCTTCTCCATTTCCAATATTCCCCCCTTTTGTTCCCTCTCCCCCATCTTTTGCCAACGAATGCCGATCGGTACTTGATTGCTCAATTTTTCATTTTTTACTTATTCGCTACTCCTGCAGCCACCAAGCGGTGATCAGTGACACTACTCACTGATCCACACATAATCTGGCTGTTTTCCAGGACTTTTTTTTGTTGTCCCTGTCCATTTTTCTCCCACTTTCCATAGCTAGTTTTCCTTCTCCCTTTCCCTTACCAAGTCCCCCCCCTTTGCACCACTCCTTTTGTGCTTCCTACAGCTGCCGAGCCACTGATCAGATGAACAAGACTGATGAGCACTACTTTGTATTCCCGTTTTTTTTTTTATACCATTTTTGCACCATATCTGTGCATGCATCCTACAGCCATTGAGCGCTAGTCAGTGACAAACATCAATCACAGGCCTCCGGTTATTTTTTCTTTTGGTGAAAACAATAATACATTAAAAAATCCTATAGATTAGTTGATAGGATTAGATTTGGGATAGTAAAAATTTAATGTTGCAGTCGTTGTCTACTACAATATATTTTACTGAATTGAGTTAGTGTCAGAGAACAAAAGACTCTTTTTTGTGTTCTACAGCAGTCGAGCGCTGATCACCTCCGGTTGTTGTTTTTTTTAAAAAGAGAATAAAAAAATAATTAACAGTAGAGACAGTAAAATATACTGTAGTAATTATCATCAAGTAAAGCATTTTTTACTGAACTGGGTTAGTGTCAGCGCAGAAAAAAGAATAATCCATGCATCCGTCCTACAGCCGTCGAGCGCTGATCACGGATGCACATCAACCTCCAATTGTTGTTTGCTTTTTTGTGAAAATAAAAGTCAGATTAGGGGAAGTGAAATACATTGTAGTAATTGTTGTATACTATGGTGTTTTTACCTAAATTTAGTTAGTATTAGTGCGAAAAAAAGATTCACATTGGTGCGTACATCCTACATCTCTTCTACTTAAAAAAAGTTTACGAGCACAAGCACTCGCACACACACAACTGAATACAATTTAGCACACTAACAGTGAGGGAGAGGATGCCACTTTCCTTTATTTTTCATCCTCCTCCTCTTTTTTTTTTCAAGTGATGCTGGATTGCCACGTTGATATCCCAGAGCAAAAGATGAACCAGCGCCCACAGCTACTGACCCTGTATGGACCTCGCCCCCCCAAAAATTATGAGCCACTAATTCCTTGTTTCATGACACAATCGGGAATCCATTTTGACACCACCTTCCTCACAGAAATAGACTTTTTCAAAATATTTTTCTCTAAAAATGTTGTAAACTTCATGGTTGCTCATTATTTTCAAACTGGAAACCTGTAGACGCAGTAGAATATATGATGTTTTGGGGCCTGGATCTTCAAATGGGGATAATGAAGAGTTTCGGCAATATTGGAATGTTGAAGTTTTGTTTAACACTTCAGTGTTCCTTAAAGCTATGAGCCATAAGCGATTTGAGGTAATCCACAAATTTTTGCAAGACAACAATAATGCACAATGTCTTCCCCAAGATGACTGACTTTTTAAAGTACGGCTGTTCATTGAACTCTTCAGCGACAAATTTGCTGATGTGTACATGCCCCAAATAGACATTTGTGTGGATGAGTCCCTAATCCAGTGTTCCCCAACTCCGGTCCTCAAGAGCCACCAACAGGTCATGTTTTCAGGATTTCCTTAGTATTGCACAGGTCATTGAATTCTTGCCTGTCCAGGTGATGCAATTATCACCTGTGCAATACTAAGGAAATCCTGAAAACATGACCTGTTGGTGGCTCTTGAGGACCGGACTTGGGGAACACTGCCCTAATCCATTTCAAGGGGACGCTCAAATTCCAACAATACCTACCCAATAAGAGTGACAGGCATGGAATTAAGCTCTATAAACTGTGTGAGAGTACCTCAGAGTACACCTACAATTGTAAAGTTTATGAAGGGAAGGACACCTGGATTCAACCCACTGAATATGCCCCTGTTCTGGAAACAATTGGTAAAATTGTGTGGGATTTGGTGCACCCACTGCTGAATCAATTTTATTATCATCTCTATATAGATAACTTTTATTCCTTCATTCCACTCTTTAAGTCCCTCTCTGCATGAGCTACCACATCCTGCAGTACTGTCTGCAAAAATCAGAGAGGCCTACCTAGGATGTTAATTGGGCAGCTTCTCAGGAAGAGTGAAAGCAGAGGCCAATATACCAACAACATGCTAGTGGTCAAGTGCAAGAAGAGGGATATCCTTTTCTGGACCACCATACATGATGATGGCAGCACCCCCAGCACTGTATGAGGTACCTCTAGACAGTTCACCAAACCAGACTGTGTTCTGTGGTACAACAAGAACATGAAGGGAGTTGATCTCTTTGATCAAGTCCTCCAGCCGTACAGTGCAAAGAGAAAAACTAAGGTATGGCACAAGAAGCTGGCCATGCACATTGTACAGATGGCAACACTTTCATACTATCACAATGTGCAGGCCAGACAGGTATGTACCTTCCGTTCCAAGAGGTAGTAATCAAGGCTCTAATGTTTGGAGATCAGGAAGGAGTGGGCCCCAATACTTCTGGAAATGAAGGTGTTTGTATTGTACCAGGCCAATATTTACCTGGGGAAATCCCTCAAAGCACAAGAAAGGTAGGTCACAAAAGAGTTGCTGCGTGTGTTACAGAAAGGGAATGTGCAAGGACACCACGATCAATGCAACACCTGTCCAATCTAACCTGCCCTGCGCATAAAAGAATGCTTGAAACTGTACCATACATCCATGGACTACTAAATTAATTTCTAACTTATATAACTAATGTATGCCAACCTGACGTACACAACACAACTAGCATATGACAGCCTTATGTATATTGCACAATTCACGTATGCCAACCTGATGCACTCTAAACAATTTATGTATGCCATCACATTATAAAATTCACATACCAGGACACACTATATCAATTCCAATATAGTGTCACTTGTGAGGATTTTCCACTGTTTCAGCACATCAGGGACTCTCCAAACGTGACATGATGCCCTCAGAGCATTTCACTAAAATCTGCATTCCAAAACACCACTACTACATTTCCGAGTGCTGCTGTGTGTCCATATATGTATCAGTGTACTCAAAAGAAATTGCACAAAAAAAATGTAGGGTCCATTTTTTCCTGCTATCCTTGTGAAAATAAAAAAAAATTCAGGCTAAAAGATCATTTTTGTGGAAAAAATATATATTCAGGACTTAACATTATAAATTTCCTTGAGACACCTGGGCGTTCATGTTGCTCACCACAAAGCTAAATAAATTCCTTGGGGGGGTTTTAGTTTCCAAAATGTGGTCAATTGTGTGGGGTTTCCACTGTTTAGGCACATCAGGGGCTCTCCAAGTGCGACATGAGGTCCACTCTCGATTCCAACTAATTTTCTGTTCAAAAAGCCAAACTCTGCTCCTTCCCTTCCGAGCCTTGCCGTGCGTCCCAACAGTTGTTTTCTCCCACATATGAAGTATATGCATACTCAGAAAAAATTGCACAATATTTCCTCCTTTTATCATTGTGAAAATATGTAAACTTGGTCTAAACTAAAATTTTTGTTTAAAAAAGTTAAATGGTAATTTTTTCCTTCCACATTCCTTTCATTCCTGTGAAGCACCTGAAGAGTTAATAAACATTTTGTATGTGGTTTTGAGGATGTTGAGGGGTGTAGTTTTTAGAATTGTGTCACTTTTGAGTATTTTCAGTCATATAGGCCCCGCAAAATCACTTCAAATGTGATGTGATCCCTAAAAAAATGTTTTTGCAAATTTTGTTCCAAGGATGAGAAATTGATGGTCAAATTTTAACCCTTATAACTCACTAATACAAAAAATTATGTTTCAAAAATTGGGCTGATGTAAAGTAGATATGTGAGAAATGTTATTTGCCAATCATATTGTGTGACATAACTGTGTGATTTAAGGATATAAAAATTAAGTTTGAAAATTGAAAAGAAAATTTCTAAATTTTTGCCAAACTTTGTTTTTTTTCATAATTAAACGCAAGTCATATTGAATAAATGTTAAAAATATCATGAAATACAATATATAACGAAAAAACTGTTTCAGAATAAGTGAGACCCGTTGAAGCATTCTACCGTTACTACCACATAAAGTGATGCTAGTCAAAATTGTAAAATTTGACTTGGTCTTGAAGGTGAAAACAGGCTTGGCGCCTAAACGGATTAAAAAGAATTAAAAAAATAATAATTTAATTAAACCAAAGTTGAAATTTTTAAAAAAAATTGGATATGTCATTGTAATTTATGAAGGAAGTGAAGGAAGCAAGAACTTCCAAAAATTGGATAGAAGAAGGACTCCGATACAACATTTATTATATATAAAGGAGGCCCTCATACACATTCTGCTCAAATTGTCACGTAATGGTACTCCTAGACACATAAATGCTGTGCATTAAGTGCAAAGCCTGAGAAAAATTATAAGCAGGGTCATGCGTACATCCTTGGAGGTACTAACCATAGTGCCTCATTCAAATATTGTGAAAAAAGTTTAGTTGTGGTACATCTACTCTTGTAAATGCTCTGCACACAGTGCAAAGCCTGCCAAAAATTAAAAGCAGGGTCATCCATACACCATTGAAGGCACCAACTGGAATGCCTCATTCAAATATTAATAAAGTGTAGTTGAACTTTTACAATCATTAAGGCTGTGCTCACATTGCAAAGCCCAAAAATTCTAAACAGGGTCATCTAAACATCCTTAAAGGCAATAACTAGAGGGCCAGATGAAAAAAATTAAAGAACTTTGTGGCGCTTCTATGCTTATAAAGGCTGTGCACACCATGTGAAAAAAATCTAAGAAGTGTCATCCATACACCTTTAAAGGCAACAACTGGAATGCCTCATAATTTTTTTTTAGAAATTCTATTTGTGGTATTACTACACTCAAAGATTATACACAAAGTGCGAAGCCAGATGTAAATTCTAAGGAGCGTCATCCATACACCCTTGAAGGCAACGACTGGAGCGTGTAATTCAAATATTAAAGATTAAAAACAATTCTGGTGCTGCTGTCATCTGGTGGTGTGAAAAGCAGAGGCTTATCCCGGCTTTGTTTATTTTTATCAAAATGAGCTTGTCAGAATTTTCTGTTGACAGGCAAAATACCTTGTCTGTTACAACTCCCCAGTGGCACTAAAAACATGCTCAGACAAGACACTAGTGGCAGGGCAGTACAACACCTCCAAGGCATAGAGGGACATTACATGCCTGGTGTCCAGCATTGACACCCAATAGCTGATGAATTTAGCAGCCTTATCCAAGGACTTCATAAATGATATAAGCTACCAATTGCAAATTTCAAAGTAACCCAAGCTCCAGTTTGCCTGCTGTACTACATAATAAGCTTTCTCTTTATGATTTTCATACAGATGTTTGAAAATGTGCGGAATTGAATTCCATCTTGTGATATCACAAATCAGGCAGATCATTCTGTTTTTGTAAAGCCTGGACTGCTCTGCCATATAAGAACAGCTGAAATGATTAGATACTCTTTTGGCAACCCTCACTACTTACTTCACACACTTGTATTTCTTTAAGAAAGTTTGTTCAGTTAAACTCAAGACATATACCATGCAGGGAGCATAACGTATTTTTCTTAAACAAACTGCAGCAATAATTTTCCCAGCATTGCCACTTATGACAATGTCTGTTTGTACAATGAGCCATCCAACATGAGATTTCCTACTTGATTCACATAAACAACTAGTCCACTTGTATGGCTTTTCTCTCTTTTGCTCACAAGCTATTAAAACAGCTCGGCATCAATTAACTGATTGGTGGTGAGGAGAGGAGATAATTGTGTTACTCTTGCTATTGGACTCATGTTCATTGAGGAGGATGTGTATAATAGGGAGTATTATAGAGAGTATTATAGGGAGTGTATAACAATCAGTGCTTTTTTATGATGATTTTAATGATGACACTGAGGATACGACCTGGCTACCAGAAAGACTAGAGGGAGGAGAAGAGGTAGGAGGACAATTTGACCCCTAGTCATGTTGCTGTCAAGCTTGTCTTATGCAAATGAGCAAGTGATGTAACTCTTAGCACTGATGTAGACGTGTAATTCTTAGTCTGTTTAAGCCTGGACATCCATGACTTATTTTCCTCCTGCAGAGCCTGCACAACTCAGATGATGGCATGAAAAACAATTCTCATCTGCGGAAATGCCCACATGTACTAATTGCCTCCATCACAATAACAACCAGTGCTTTCTAGTGTTGTTGTGACTCTTCTACTCAAGGCTGCCACCAGGGCATTACTGCCCTGACTGGCGCATGGGGCCTGATCAGCAGAGGGGGCCCGCTTTGGGCCCTGTGTCTTCTGCTGATCGGGTCCCAGCGCCAGGCTTCTGCCGGTGCAGTACCTGAACCTGCACTCGAGATGCAGGTTCAGTTACTCTAATGCTGTGTGGGCCTGGGCCCGAATGGCAATAGTTAAAGACACCAACCAATCGGAGGCTGGCAGCTGACATCAGCGTGCACGTCGCCAGCGTATGACCTTATTTTTATTTGCTGGTGAGTGCGCACTGAGACGGAGGGATCATTATCACTGCAGGAGCGCGGCAAGGTAAGCAGAAAGATTTTTTTTATTGAAAGCGACCCGGGGCAGGATGGAGACACGGGAGCAGGATGGAGAAACGGGGGCAGAATGAAGACATGGCGGCAGGATGGAGACAAGGGGAAGAATGGAGACACGGGGTAGAATGGAGACATGGGGCAGGATGGGAGACACGGGTGCAGGATGGAGAGAAGTGTCAGAATGAAGACAAGTGGCAGAATGGAGACAAGGGGCAGCATGGGAGACATGGGGTAAAATGGAAACAAGGGGCAGAATGGAGACACGGGTCATAATGGAGACATGGGGCAGAATGGAGACACGGAGGCAGGATGGAGACACCAAGGCAGATCATGGAGACACCATGATCCTGCCCCATCTGTCTCCATCCTGCCCCATGATCCTGCCCCATCTGTCTCCATCCTGCCCCATGATCCCAGCTCTCCCTGGCTCCAGAATATCTCTGTATACTGCATTGATTTTTCATGGTATGCACTGACTTTACCCAGCTCTCCCTGGCTCCAGAATATCTCTGTATACTGCATTGATTTTCCATGGTATGCACTGACTTTACCCAGCTCTCCCTGGCTCCAGAATATCTCTGTATACTGCATTGATTTTCCATGGTATGCACTGACTTTACCCAGCTCTCCCTGGCTCCAGAATATCTCTGTATACTGCATTGATTTTCCATGGTATGCACTGACTTTACCCAGCTCTCCCTGGCTCCAGAATATCTCTGTATACTGCATTGATTTTCCATGGTATGCACTGACTTTACCCAGCTCTCCCTGGCTCCAGAATATCTCTGTATACTGCATTGATTTTCCATGGTATGCACTGACTTTACCCAGCTCTCCCTGGCTCCAGAATATCTCTGTATACTGCATTGATTTTCCATGGTATGCACTGACTTTACCCAGCTCTCCCTGGCTCCAGAATATCTCTGTATACTGCATTGATTTTCCATGGTATGCACTGACTTTACCCAGCTCTCCCTGGCTCCAGAATATCTCTGTATACTGCATTGATTTTCCATGGTATGCACTGACTTTACCCAGCTCTCCCTGGCTCCAGAATATCTCTGTATACTGCATTGATTTTCCATGGTATGCACTGACTTTACCCAGCTCTCCCTGGCTTCTGAATGTCTCTGTATATTGCACTGGCTTTTCTATGCTTCCCCTGGATCTGAGTGTCTTGGTGCAGCACATATAATCCTTTTAGTATGCTTTCTCACCTATGAGCTTGTTTCCACGACCTGTTTTCATGTCTCTCATTGTGTGATCCTGGCATCTCTTTGAGTGGTCAGTCTTACCCCTCCCTCACTTTATGACCTTTGCTTAACTCTCTACATCTGGTCTCCCATACCCAGCCACCCCCTCATTCACACCTGATTGCCCTTAACTGGGGATATATTCACATGCAGGAGTCTGCTATAGACTCAGTCTGCTGCAAATCATCTTTTAACTTCCATCTTTTAAATTACATCTTTTTAATTATGATTCTGAATTAGACTGAATGGGACTGGAATTGACTGGAAGGTAACAGAACACCAACCACTACAATGTTTCGGTTTCTTTTCTCTTTCACCCCCATACTACTTTCCTTCTTACAATCTCCTGCAATCCCTCCTCCTAGTAAGGAACTAGTCATTTCTTCCTCCATACTCCCCAGCCATCTCACCTTCCCCTCAGAACTGTTCCTCCACATACAATCCTTTTTATCCAGACACACACGGCCACATCATGTCCTATCCTGCTCCCACCTTCTAATGATCTGTCTGCTACTCCTCATTGCTGGTGACATATCCCCAAATCCCGGCCCTCCCCAATTCATCCCCACACTCGTTTCTATCCCCCTGCCACGATCCTCCGCACGTTTTCCCAACCACGACAACCTCATACCCATTCATCCAGCCCCCACTCCCCCGCTCCCCCTACTTGGAGCACTATGGAACGCACGCTCCATCTGCAACAAACTGCCATTTATCCATGACCTCTTCATCACCAACAAACTCTCCTTCCTCGGCCTCACTGAAACCTGGCTCACCCCCTCTGACTCGGCCTCTCCAGCTGCGCTCTCCTATGGCGGATTCCACCTCTCTCACACCCCTCGCCCCAGCAACAAACGCGGTGGAGGAGTTGGCTTGCTCCTGTCCGACACCTGCTCCTTTACTCCAATCCCGCTACCACCCTCCGCTACTCTTCCCTCGTTTGAGGTGCACTCTGTCCGCATCTATTCGCCCTCCAACCTCCAGCTGGCTGTCATCTACCGCCCCCCAGAACTAGCCATCTCCACCTTTCTCGACCACTTCACCACCTGGCTACTTCATTTCCTCTCGGTTGACATCCCCACTATCATCATGGGTGATTTCAATGTCCCCATTGACACTTTCACCTGAGCTACCTCTAAACTTTTATCACTGACTGCCTCCTTTGGCCTCACTCAATGGTCCTCTGAGGCCACTCACAAAGATGGCCACACGCTGGACCTCATCTTCACCCGCCTCTGCTCCCTTACTAACCTCACTAACACACCCCTCCCCCTGTCTGACCACAACCTACTGACATTCTCGTCCCTCTCCTCTCCTAGTGTGCAACCCCCACTCCACAAACTCACTCACCCTCGCAGAAATCTCAAACATCTCAACTTACAATCACTCTCTGAGTCCCTTCTCCCTCTCACAGACATAGCCTCCCTTCATGACACAGATGCTGCTGCCACTTTTTATAACACCACAATAACAACAACACTCGATTCGGCCACCCCACTCATGCATAGTAAAACTCGTACAATTAACAGGCAGCCCTGGCTGACCAGCCTGACCAAAGAATTGAGACGGGCTTCCAGGATTGCTGAGCGGAGATGGAAGCGATCCCACTCTGCCGACCACTTCACTGCATACAAGCAGTCCCTCGCCAGCTTCAAGTCTGCGCTCACTGCCGCAAAACAAACTTACTTCTCATCCCTCATATCCTCCCTGTCCCACAACCCTAAACAGCTTTTCAACACTTTCAATTCTCTACTCCGTCCCCCCGCACCTCCTCCCTCCCCCCTCATTTCTGCTGATGACTTCGCCTCTTTCTTTAAACAGAAGATCGATACGATCAGAGAAAGCTTTGGCCCACAGCGCCCACTGCCCCTCTTAGCTGCTCAACCCTGCTCCTCCAAAACCAGCTTCTCCACCATGACAGAAGATCAGCTCTCCACCCTCCTGTCAAGATCACACCTCACCACCTGCACGCTTGACCCGCTCCCATCCCACCTCATCCCTAACCTTTCCACGGTCTTCATCCCAACCCTAACGCACCTCTTCAACCTCTCACTCACAACAGGTGTCTTTCCCTCATCCTTCAAGCATGCCAAGATCACACCCATCCTCAAAAAGCCCTCCCTCGACCCATCCTCTGTGTCTAGCTATCGCCCAATATCTCTTCTCCCTTATGCCTCCAAATTGCTGGAGCAACATGTCCATCTTGAACTGTCCTCCCACTTCTCCTCCTGCTCCCTCTTTGATCGGTTACAATCAGGCTTCCGTTCCCATCACTCAACTGAAACTGCCCTAACTAAAGTCACCAATGACCTACTAACTGCCAGGAGCAAGCGACACTACTCTGTCCTCCTTCTCCTGGACTTGTCTTCTGCCTTTGACACTGTAGACCACTCCCTTTTGCTACAAATCCTCTCATCCCTTGGCATCACAGACTTGGCCCTTTCCTGGATCTCGTCATATCTGACAGACCGAACATTCAGTGTCTCCCTCCCCCACACCACCTCCTCACTTCGCCCCTTGTCAGTCGGTGTTCCTCAAGGCTCTGTTCTAGGACCCCTACTCTTCTCCATCTACACTTTCGGCCTGGGACAGCTCATAGAATCCCACGGTATGCAGTACCATCTCTACGCTGACGACACGCAGATCTACCTCTCCGGACCTGACCTCTCCTCCTTGCTTACCAAAATCCCGCACTGTCTGTCTGCCATTTCAGCCTTCTTTTCTGCTCGCTTTCTACAACTGAACATGGACAAAACAGAATTCATCATCTTTCCCCCATCTCACTCTACCCCTCCACCAGACCTATCCATCAATGTCAATGGCTGCTCACTATCCCCAGTCCCACACGCCCGGTGCCTCGGGGTGATCCTCGACTCTGCCCTCTCTTTCAAGCCACATATCCAAGCCCTTGCCTCCTCCTGTCGTCTCAAACTCAAAAATATTTCCCGGATCCGTGCTTTCCTTGACCGCAACACTGCAAAAACGCTAGTGCATGCCCTTATCATCTCCCGCCTCGACTACTGCAACCTCCTACTCTCTGGACTCCCCTCTAGCACTCTGGCACCACTCCAATCCATCCTACACTCTGCTGCCCGACTAATCCACCTGTCCCCCCGCTATTCCCAGCCTTTCCCCTGTGTCAAGCCCTTCACTGGCTTCCTATCTCCCAGAGACTCCAGTTCAAAACCCTCACACTGACATACAAAGCCATCCACAACCTGTCTCCTCCATACATCTGTGACATGGTCTCCCGGTACCTACCTACACGCGACCTCCGATCCTCCCAAGACCTCCTTCTCTACTCCCCTCTCATCTCTTCTTCCCATAACCGCATCCAAGACTTCTCCCGTGCTTCCCCCATACTCTGGAACTCTCTACCCCAACACATCAGACTCTCGCCTAACATAGAAACCTTCAAAAAGAACCTGAAGACCCACCTCTTCCGACAAGCCTACAGCCTGCAGTGATCCTCAACCTACTGAACAGCCGCGCAACCTGCCCTACCCTCTCCTAGTGTATCCTCACCCACCCCCTGCAGACTGTGAGCCCTCGCGGGCAGGGTCCTCCCTCCTTATGTACTCGTGTGCCCTGTTATCTGCTCATGTTTAATGTATTTGTCTATATTTGCCCCGTATTCACATGTAAAGCGCCATGGAATAAATGGCGCTATAAAAATGTATAATAATAAAATAATAATAATGATCCTGCACCATGTGCATCCATCCCGCCCCATGATCCTGCCCCATCTGTCCCATCCTGCCCCATATTCCTGCACCGTGTGCCTCTATACACTATATACCGAGTTCCTGTGTATAATGTCACCAGTGATCACTGTATTACCTGTACACAGACACTGCATACTAAGTACAGATCTCCTGTGTATAATGGCACGTATGGTGTCATTAGTTTTTTTGTTACTGATCAATATTTTAGTATTCAGTCACTATGTGATGATAATATGCTGTCCGGCCATGGTGTGGCAGTATTTGTTCCTTATATGTGCTATTATTTGATCACTATGTGGTGGTAATATGTGGTCTGGTCATGGTGTGGTGATATTTGTACAGGTATTTGGCATTATTGGTAATCATGTGGTGGTAATATGTGGTCTGGACATGGTGTGGTGGTATTTGTCCCTTGTGTGTGATATTATTTGGTCACTCTGGTGGTAATATGTGGTCTGGTCATGGTGTGGCGGTATTTGTTCCTTGTATGTGGTATTATAGGTCAATATGTGGTTGTAATATGGTGTCTGGTCATGGTGCTGCCGTATATTTCCCCTGTATGTAATATTATTGGTCATTTTAAAAATGAAAAATAAATACAAATATACCTAAATTGTACTGGATATTTTAACAAATGATTAATAGGATAGAGTAGAGTAGAGCCCGGCCAAAAGTATCTATGTTGTCGTGGTGGCAGCTTAAAAAATCTTTTGACTGTGGACAGTTCAAGGGGTGGAGGTGGGGCTGGGGTGGAGCCTGGGCGGAGTCTCAAGGGGACCCCCAAACTTTTGCCAGTATGGGGCCCCGAAATTCTTTGTGGCAGCCCTGCCTCTACCAGCAGCACTTGCGGCATCACCTGCTGCCAAGATGATCACCAAAGAATAAATCTGCCACCAGATGATTTTTTTGTTCAACTGTTGATGCATTTTTTATGTCAACATCATGCTCCTCTGATGAAATTACCTTTGTGACACACCTATCTGATTCCCAAGTCTTGTCCCACATAAAATCTTCATCTTCTTTATTAACTCAGCTGACAATTGCCTCAGCTTGGGATATATTGTGAGTGCCACTCCCATTAATCTGATCCCAACCTTTAGATGTGCCAGGATTCAAAATACCACTACTACCTTATCTGAAGCCACCAATACAAGTGTATCAATTGGGTCCTTCACCTTCTACATCCCCATGCAATCAAAGTTCATCAGATCCAATAAATCAGCGGAAAGAATTTGTTATGAAATACGTTCCTTAGTCTCCAGAGTGCTGTGGCTATGGGCTTTAAGGGACAGAAGAGATAGAGGTGTCATAGACAGAATTTGAAACCAGTAATGTGAAAGATTAAGGATTACAGTGGCGGAAGAGAAAGACTGCAGAACACTGAATCAAACTCAGGGGTGGACACGGACAGAAGAAAACCCCTGTGAAATAACAGAATTTGGTCCATTTGCAATGCAATAGTTTATAATAATGCACAATTTCATCTGATTTGGAGATGGAAGTAGGCCTCATTACCACTTGGTAGATGTAAACATTCCACCAATGATATGTTTGCCCTTGCTTAAATTGATGGTGTCACTGTCAGACTTTGCATCATCCTGCTGTGACTGAGATTAGTAAACTCCCATTAATTCTATAATATTGGATTGAAGTTCATTCTCTGTCCTCCATAGTACACGCCTGCACAAGGCAAGATTGCCTTGCGCAGGCGTGTACTATGGAGGACAGAGAATGAACTTCAATCCAATATTGCAGCCAGCATGCAGCCAGCGGGTAAGGAAAGGGTGAATCCATCACCCGAAAACTCTGCCCATATGACCGAAAACCGGTCCCGCCAAATTCAGGTAACAGGTTCCCTTTAATGTACACTCTGCAATCTTGACTGAAAAAAAAACAGAAATGTAGAAATTTTTGCAAATGTATTAAAAAAGAAAAACTGAAATATCACATGATCATAAGTATTTA
Source organism: Ranitomeya imitator (assembly GCF_032444005.1). NCBI lineage: Eukaryota > Metazoa > Chordata > Amphibia > Anura > Dendrobatidae > Ranitomeya > Ranitomeya imitator. The sequence continues at coordinate 322,939,854 of NC_091282.1, read as the reverse complement.
GACTCTTTTCTCAAGTCACATGCTGTCCATTTCCTTGTGATCCTCCTTGAGACGGTTCTACTCCTTTATTGGATTCCAGCTGTGTTTAATTAAACTGATAGAACTTTATTTGGAAAGGCATTTGGAAAGACATACACCTGTCTATATAAGACCTCACAGCTCACAGTGCATGTCAGGCCAAATGGGAATCATGAGATCAAAGGAACTGGCCAAGGAGAAACCAATGGCTATGTATTGAGTTATTTATAGGGTACCCCAAATTTAGCCTGTTATGCACTGACTGCTTTGCACTGTGCCAAAGTGTCATATGTTAAGTGTTGTCTCATGAAAGATATAATAAAATATTTACAAATATTTGAGAGGTGCACTCAGTTTTGTGATATGCTGTATACTGTAGCACTGGACTTCAATTGTTAGTCTTGAACTGCTATGCATTTCCTTGCCTACTTCTTCCTAACGCTCTACTGTGCTACTCCTACTGCAGCTACTGTACAGCCATGCCAGTCATACATTTCCTGGCTGCTCACTCAGTTTTATAGTGTTAGCCAATATTACTGATGCTGGGAAATTCACTATCATGCTTTTGTCCCTCAAGAAACAGTTCTCAACATAGGGCTATGTTTTGAAAAACCTTGGTGACAATAAGCAATAACATCATGATCAAGACAATCAAAACAATACTCTTGTTTTGTTTCCTTTGAAAAATACGGTATCCAATTTATAACTATAAGATGCACTTTTTCCTCCAAAAATGTAGAGGAAAATGAGAGGTGCTTCTCATAGTCCAAATGTACCTGCCATGGCCGTGATGGGGAGGTGGGAAAGCGGCTGCGGTGGAGCAGCTGGTCACAGGAGGCAGGGGTCGGCGGTTGCAGCTAACTCTTGTGCCCGATGTTAAAGAGATACGAATATTCACTGCATTTCATACTCGGTGCTTTGCCACAGCCACTGGATTCCTGCAGCCACCAGGGGTTCACGTGTCCCCACTACTTAAGGCAATGAATATTAACTGGTCTCCATGTATACGTCATGTATGCCAAAATAGGGATGAGGGTGCCATGCACACAAAGATTGGAATGAAAGGGCCATGCATACCATGGCACCCTCTAGTACCACCTAACGAGGGCCATGCATTCCGAGAGAGGGATGAGGGGGGTTTTGGTAGGGATTAAAGAATGGCATTGGGTGGCAGATCTTCTTGGTGTGGAGGGCACCACAGAATCTTGGTTGCAGGGATCAAAGAGAGTGTGGGTGGAAGTGACTCTAACTGAGGATTAGAGATAGATTTTATGTGGCAAGATCTCTTTTCATAAATTAGGAGGAGCTGCTGGGTGACATGGGCTTTTGTTGTTAATTAGAAGATTGAGGAACTTTTGATGAAGATGAACAGGGAACAGTGGGAGGAAGGAACTTTTGGTTTTATTTAGAGCAGGGGTGTGGAACCTCAGGCCCCAGGGCCATTTGCGGCCCTCGATTACCTTTTATCAGGCCCCTGAGCAGATTCTCAGGGACCACATTCTTAGGCAAGGACCTGCATTTTGATTGCCACAAGCTCATTAATTTCTTTTTGCTCTGCTAGCACACACACACAGTGTTCTCTACTGAACATTGAAGGGCATGCAATGAAAGATTACTTCCTGAAACCAGTGCCAGAGTCAGGATGTACTTAGTGGGCAGTTTGTATGGCCCCCGAAGGATGTATAGATATCCAAATGGCCCTTCGCAGAAAAAAAGATTCCCCACCACTGATTTAGAGGAATAGAGAGAGATTGTGGTTGGCAGTGTCTTCAATAATGATTAGCGGGAGACAGTGGATGGCAGTGGCTTTAAAGAGGGAAAGGGCTACTGACAAACTGATTTCACTGAAGTTGGTAGCTGTACAGAACACATAGTGGCAGCATCTTCCTGAGCTCCATAACCTCAATGTTAAGTTGCTAAGCACAGAAAGCAACTAATCTGTATAATGATGGAAACAGGAACACATGGGCTACTTGCACAGTGAACAAGTCTGTAGGATCATGTTCACACACCACCAAGAAACCTGAAGACACAAAAGAGAATAGTAAAACCAAAAACACTCAGTTTGAAAAAATGTTGCAGTAATCCGCAAGTGCTAGTAAAAGATGTAAAAAACAGGGTATTTGGTTGATACGTTTTTTGCAAAAAATGTATACTAAGCTGCTCTACCAATCTTCACGGTATACCCTTATCAGAGCAGTCCTAACTAATGTATGCAATCCCTATCTGATGTATTTAAAAACCTGATAATCTGTATATAACCTGTGTGAACAGGGTTCAGAGAAGAAAAATCCATGTGTGCATACAGGGTAGAACAGCTATTGTGCAGATAGCCCAAGAGGAGTGGTGGAACTCCCCAGTCTTGTAGACACAAGAGAACAATTATGGAAACAGGAACACATGGGCTACTTGCACAGTGAACAAGTCATTAGTTAGGACTGCTCTGATAAGGGTATACCGTGAAGATTGGTAGAGCAGCTTAGTATACATTTTTTGCAAAAAACGTATCAACCAAATACCCTGTTTTTTACATCTTTTACTAGCACTTGCGGATTACTGCAACATTTTTTCAAACTGAGTGTTTTTGGTTTTACTATTCTCTTTTGTGTCTTCAGGTTTCTTGGTGGTGTGTGAACATGATCCTACAGACTTGTTCACTGTGCAAGTAGCCCATGTGTTCCTGTTTCCATAATTGTTCTCTTGTGTCTACAAGACTGGGGAGTTCCACCACTCCTCTTGGGCTATCTGCACAATAGCTGTTCTACCCTGTATGCACACATGGATTTTTCCTCTCTGAACCCTGTTCACACAGGTTATATACAGATGATCAGGTTTTTAAATACATCAGATAGGGATTGCATACATTAGTTAGGACTGCTCTGATAAGGGTATACCGTGAAGATTGGTAGAGCAGCTTAGTATACATTTTTTGCAAAAAACGTATCAACCAAATACCCTGTTTTTTACATCTTTTACTAGCACTTGCGGATTACTGCAACATTTTTTCAAACTGAGTGTTTTTGGTTTTACTATTCTCTTTTGTGTCTTCAGGTTTCTTGGTGGTGTGTGAACATGATCCTACAGACTTGTTCACTGTGCAAGTAGCCCATGTGTTCCTGTTTCCATTATTGTTCTCTTGTGTCTACAAGACTGGGGAGTTCCACCACTCCTCTTGGGCTATCTGCACAATAGCTGTTCTACCCTGTATGCACACATGGATTTTTCCTCTCTGAACCCTGTTCACACAGGTTATATACAGATGATCAGGTTTTTAAATACATCAGATAGGGATTGCATACATTAGTTAGGACTGCTCTGATAAGGGTATACCGTGAAGATTGGTAGAGCAGCTTAGTATACATTTTTTGCAAAAAACGTATCAACCAAATACCCTGTTTTTTACATCTTTTACTAGCACTTGCGGATTACTGCAACATTTTTTCAAACTGAGTGTTTTTGGTTTTACTATTCTCTTTTGTGTCTTCAGGTTTCTTGGTGGTGTGTGAACATGATCCTACAGACTTGTTCACTGTGCAAGTAGCCCATGTGTTCCTGTTTCCATAATTGTTCTCTTGTGTCTACAAGACTGGGGAGTTCCACCACTCCTCTTGGGCTATCTGCACAATAGCTGTTCTACCCTGTATGCACACATGGATTTTTCCTCTCTGAACCCTGTTCACACAGGTTATATACAGATGATCAGGTTTTTAAATACATCAGATAGGGATTGCATACATTAGTTAGGACTGCTCTGATAAGGGTATACCGTGAAGATTGGTAGAGCAGCTTAGTATACATTTTTTGCAAAAAACGTATCAACCAAATACCCTGTTTTTTACATCTTTTACTAGCACTTGCGGATTACTGCAACATTTTTTCAAACTGAGTGTTTTTGGTTTTACTATTCTCTTTTGTGTAATCTGTATAATGAGTTCATTTCTGCAGAGGAGTGCATTTTTAATTGACATTTGGGTTGTAAGAAGAGAAGGCAGACTACTTCAAACATTACAAGGAGAAGAAGGAATGTCAGCACTCACCAAGGCTGCAGGTAAATCAGTCCATTTTAATTTTCTTAACATCCTGGACAATATGCTAAAGTGCGATAGTGCTAATATTGCAAATGCAGGTGCAGGGATTTCAGAAAAAAATTTCTTCAGCACCAACTTTTGTGTTATAACACAAGCAGGAGGCAGCAACATGTCCTTTAGGCCATATGCACACGTTCAGTATTTTCCGCATTTTTTTCACGGTTTTTCGCTATAAAAACGTAATAAAAACGTGAAAAAAATGCTTACATATGCCTCCTATTATTTACAATGTATTCCGCATTTCTAGTGCAAATGTTGCATTTTTTTCCGCGAAAAAAAAACGCATTGCGGAAAAAAAAGCAACATGTTCATTAAATTTGCGGAATTGCGGGGATTCCGCACACCTAGGAATGCATTGATCTGCTTACTTTCCGCATGGGGCTGTGCACACCATGCGGGAAGTAAGCAGATTATGTGCGGTTGGTACCCAGGGTGGAGGAGAGGAGACTCTCCTCCACGGACTGGGCACCATATAATTGGTAAAAAAAAAGAATTAAAATAAAAAATAGTCATATACTCACCTTCTGATGGCCTCGGAGTCTTCCCGCCTCTCATCGGTGCACACTGCCGCTTCCGTTCCTATAGATGCTCTGTGTGAAGGACCTGCGATGACGTCGCCGTCTTGTGATTGGTCGCGTGACCGCTCATGTGACCGCTCACGTGACCGCGACGTCATCGAAGGTCCTGCACACACACACCATCTATAGGAACGGACGCCGCTGAGGAGATCGGCTGTTTGCAGGTAAGTATAACCATTTTTTTAATTTTTTTTTATTATTTTTAAACATTCTATCTTTTACTATAGATGCTGCTAAGGCAGCATCTATAGTAAAAAGTTGGTCACACTTGTCAAACACTATGTTTGACAAGTGTGACCAACCTGTCACAGTCAGTTTTCCAAGCGATGCTACAGATCGCTTGGAAAACTTTAGCATTCTGCAAGCTAATTTCGCTTGCAAAATGCTAAAAAAAACGGGGAAAAAACGGGAAAAAAACGCAAAAAAAAATTGCGGATTTCTTGCAGAAAATTTCCGGTTTTCTTCAGGAAATTTCTGCAAGAAATCCTGACGTGTGCACATACCCTTACTGGTTACAATAATTATTTATCCTGCAAAAAAGAGGAGAGATAATAATTGTAGCTTTCTGCAGAATCCTGTGCCCTGCCACTTCTCTTCGTGCCACAACATAGCTGAACCACTTCTACTACAAGTTAGCTGAAGTCGGGACATGCCTCTGTTGCAGATATAGGCCAATAAATGGCTTTTCATTGGTCAAATGAACATATGTGACCTTGTTAGATTTTCTTGGCTGGACATATAACAAATGCTTCTGATTATTCAAAAATCTAGTCTATTGAATAATATCAAACATACGTTAGTTAGTTCATTTGTCATAACGAGCAATTGTTCACTTCACTAATCCAACCAATGATCATTGGTTATGTTTTAAAGTGGTTGTTGTAGCTAACTTTTATCTATTGTGTTTTGGGACCAGTATAAAACACACCAGGTAAACTTACATTCTAGTGGTGGCAGTTTGCAGCAGAAAAATATCTTGATCGGTTCTACTAAGCTTAAAGAAATAACTTGCTCTGGAACTTTGAAAATAACTGCCATCTGTGATATTTATTATAGAAATTTCTGTGAACTAAACCACTTCCAACTAGTATGTAAATTAAAATGTATTTCAATTATGATTAAAACCACATTTCCTATGGGTTACTCCTTGCAGAACAATGTTGAAACAACAGAAACTAGAAATGAAGACATCCTAACATCAAAAAGTTCAGTGCATGGAAAATAAAATAAAAAAAAAACATATATCAATGTCTTATCTAAATATGGACTAAAATGTAATTTCCTGAATTGAGGACCAATTTAGTTTCTCTTGTTTAGTTTAAAATTCATACAAACCTATGAAAAAAAATCTACAATTTATTTCAGATGTTCTATAATTTTCTTTAGGAAAATGTACATACAGTTTCCAAACCATCTGTAAAATATTAAGCCTCCTTTCTTCAAGTTAATATGTGAAGTGATATACACCCAAGAAAATAGACATTCTCATATATAAAAAAAAGAGAAGCAAGCCAAAAAGTAAATAAAAAAAATAGTTAAATATAAGACAAATACAATAAATATAGGAGATTAAAATACTAAGTTTTCCAATTTGTTATGGGAACTGAAATCAACAGATACTGAGCTAATCTGGCTTATATGAAACTGTAAGCATTTTAAACTAATTCTATTTTAATCAGTTGCCAATAGTGGAAGGTAAATAGCAATAATTTAATGACCCTTGAAAAAAAATCGCAGAAAAGAAAATGAATCAGCATATTCCTTTCTGCCAAATACTGGAAATACTGGACACACTAGCTCAGTTCAATAAACTGCCAGAAAACCCCTAAAGAAAATATGCACTAATAGGATCCAGAAGAGTGGCTTAATATTTTGGCATCATCAAGACTTTTCTTCTTGGATGATTCCCAGTATTGTTTAATGATTACATACATTTATGGTTTTAAAATGTACAGTTAGAGACATATAGAACAATTATCTAAAGAAAAATTAACATGGGATATTGATTTTATTTTTGCTCTAATCATATAATAATTTGACCTGATATGGCTTTGTTTGTTTCCATTTAGCAGATTAACTGCTGCTTAGTTGTGGTTGCAGATATTCAAAAAGTGTACAAAATCTACAGATGATTCTAAGCATTCTTCATATTTTCAAATCCACATCAAGTCCTATCTCTTGTGGTTGACCACAGCAAATCAAATCCAAGTTCTTAAATCTGCATGTGATAACTTTTGATGCTACTTTCAGGCTATTTCTATTATTATTATTATTATTATTATTATATTATTATTATTAATAATGCTTTATTAAAACTCTAACACAATAACAAAAGTTAAGAAACTTGCCTCAATTGTTTATTAAATTGAATGATTTTGCACATTATTATACAAGATGATCCAGATTAAAAAGAAACGTAAAACAATATTCAAAAAGGGGACAAAAACTGAACTCGGAAATTATAGGCCAGTAAGCTTAACCTCTACTGTGGGTAAAATCCTGGAGGGCATTCTAAGGGATGCTATACTGGAGTATCTGAAGAGGAATAACCACATGACCCAGTATCAGCACGGGTTTACTAGGGACCGTTCATGTCAGACTAATTTGATCAGTTTCTATGAAGAGGTAAGTTCCGGATTGGACTTTTCAAAAGCTTTTGATACGGTGCCACACAAAAGGTTGATACATAAAATGAGAATAATGGGGTAGGGGAAAATATGTGCAAGTGGGTTGAGAGCTGGCTCAGGGATAGAAAACAAAGCGTGTTTATTAATGGAGCACACTCGGACTGGGTAGCGGTTAGAAGTGGGGTACCACAGGGGTCAGTATTGGGCCCTCTTCTTTTTAACATATTTATTAATGACCTTGTAGGGGGCATTCAGAGTAGAATTTCAATATTTGCAGATGACACTAAACTCTGCAGGGTAATCAATACAGAGAAGGACAATTTTATATTACAGGATGATTTATGTAAACTAGAAGATTGGGCTGATAAATGGCAAATGAGCTTTAATGGGGATAAATGTAAGGCCATGCACTTGGGTAGAAGTAATATGATGTATAATTATGTGCTTAATTCTAAAACTCTGGGCAAAATCGTCAATGAAAAAGACCTGGGTGTATGGGTGGATGACAAACTCACATTTAGTGGCCAGTGTCAGGCAGCTGCTACAAAGGCAAATAAAATAATGGGATGCATTAAAAGAGGCATAGATGCTCATGAGGAGAACATAATTTTACCTCTATACAAGTCACTAGTTTGACCACACTTAGAATACTGTGCACAGTTCTGGTCTCCGGTGTATAAGAAAGACATAGCTGAACTAGAGCGGGTGCACAGAAGAGCGACCAAGGTTATTAGAGGACTGGGGGGTCTGCAATACCAAGATAGGTTATTACACTTGGGGATATTTAGTTTGGAAAAACGAAGACTAAGGGGTGATCTTATGTTAATGTATAAATATATGAGGGGGCAGTACAAAGACCTTTCTGATGATCTTTTTAATCATAGACCTGAAGCCGGGACTAGGGGGCATCCTCTGCATTTGAAGGAAAAAAGGTTTAAGCATAATAACAGACGTGGATTCTTTACTGTAAGAGCAGTGAGACTATGGAACTCTCTGCCATATGATGTTGTAATGAGTGATTCATTACTTAAATTTAAGAGGGGACTGGATACCTTTCTGGAAAAGTATAATGTTACAGGGTATATACACTAGATTCCTTGATAGGACGTTGATCCAGGGAACTAGTCTGATTGCCGTATGTGGAGTTGGGAAGGAATTTTTTTCCCCAATGTGGTGCTTACTCTTTGCCACATGGTTTTTTTTTGCCTTCCTCTGGATCAACATGTTAGGGCATGTTAGGTTAGGCTATGGGTTGAACTAGATGGACTTATAGTCTTCCTTCAACCTTAATAACTATGTAACTATGTAACATATGTAAACTATGAACATAGCCAATTTTCATATGAAGTTTTTGAGGATTTTGTTTGAGCTGTTCCACTCCAAAATCCTCCTAAAAAGCACTGCATGCTTGGAAAGTCCTTCTTTCAAGGTTCACTTCAGTTCAGTGAACGTCCAGTTGTTCGCCGAACATATTTGCCAAATGGTCCGCCGAACATACCTGAACCCCATTAACTTTAATGAAAGGCAAAATCAAATGCATAGACAGTATCTTGGGGAAGAGGGGGGTGCAAAAAAAGCTGCAATGTAAAATTAGGTAGGAAACAGGAACACATGAGCTACCCTGTATGCACACATGGATTTTTCCTCTCTGAACCCTGTTCACACAGGTTATATACAGATGATCAGGTTTTTAAATACATCAGATAGGGATTGCATACATTAGTTAGGACTGCTCTGATAAGGGTATACCGTGAAGATTGGTAGAGCAGCTTAGTATACATTTTTTGCAAAAAACGTATCAACCAAATACCCTGTTTTTTACATCTTTTACTAGCACTTGCGGATTACTGCAACATTTTTTCAAACTGAGTGTTTTTGGTTTCACTATTCTTTTTTGTGTCTTCAAATGTAAAATTAGGTGCAGTAACCAGGAAAAGTGGAATCGATTAGCTCATCAATATATCAATATCAATATATAAATAATAAAAAAAAATATTTGAGTTCCTCTGTATTTTTGATTACTAGCCAGGTAAAAACAAACAAACAGATAAGGCCTGCAACTCTTATCTCTCAGCATTAGCAAGGCTGATTATAAAAAATATAATTAATTTAAATAAATAATGTAAAAAAAACTAGGGTAGGGTACCCACCATTTTTGACCATCAGCCAAGCTAAAGCTGAGAGCTTGGGGTTGGTATTCACAGGCTACTAAGGGGCCATGGATATTGGCCCACCACAACCTAAAAATAGCAGCCCACAGGCTCCAAAGAAAAGTTAGACTATTAACCCCTTAAGCATCAAGGGTGGTTTGCATGTTAATGACGGCAAATTTTTACAATTCTGACCACTGTCCATTTATGAGGTTATAACTCTGGAACGCTTCAACGGATCCTGATAATTCTGACAATATTTTCTCATGACATATTGTACTTCATGCCAGTGGTAAAATTTCTTTGATAAGACTTGCGTTTATTTGTGAAAAAAAATGGAAATTTGGCAATTTTCCAAATTTGAATTTTTATGCCTTTAAATCACAGAGATATGTCACACAAAATACTTAATCAGTAACATTTTCCACATGTCTACTTTACATCAGAACAATTTTGGAACCAAAAATTTTTTTTGTTAGGGAGTTAAAAGGGTTAAAATTTGACCAGCAATTTCTCATTTTTACAACACCATTTTTTTTAGGGACCACATCTCATTTGAAGTCATTTTGAGGGGTCTATGTGATAGAAAAAACCAAGTGTGACACCATTCTAAAAACTGCATATTTCAAGGTGCTCAAAACCACATTCAAGAAGTTTATTAGCCCTTAGGAACTTTTGGAATGTTTAAATAGAAATGAACATTTAACTTTTTTTCACACAAAATTTACTCCAGCTACAATTTGATTTATTTTACCAGGGGTAACAGGAGAAAATGGATGCCAAAAGTTGTTGTACAATTTGTCCTGAGTATGCCGATACCCCACATGTGGGGGTAAACCACTGTTTGGGCGCATGGCAGAGGTCGGAAGGGAAAGAGCGCTATTTGACTTTTCAATGCAAAATTGACTGGAATTGAGATGGGACACCATATTGCGTTTGGAGAGCCACTGATGTGCCTAAACATTGAAACCCCCCACAAGTGACACCATTTTGGAAAGTAGACCCACTAAGGAACTTATCTTGAGGTGTGGTGAGCACTTTAACCCACCAAGTGTTTCACAGAAGTTTATAATGCAGAGCCGTAAAAATAAAAAATCATATTTTTTCACACAAATGATCTTTTCGCCCCCAATTTTTTATTTTCCCAAGGGTAAGAGAAGAAATTGGACCCCAAAAGTTGTTGTGCAATTTGCATTGAGTACATGGATACCCCATATGTGAGGGTAAACCACTGTTTGCAGGTAAAGAAGCTGCGGAGACACCATCACGTGTTTCTCGACGCAAGCAGTGAATAGCCAGGCCTTTCCCCGGGAAGGAACAACCACGGGAAGGGCAGCATCCTATGAAGGAAAGCCACCTATGCCAAGCATGGTATCCATCCACAGACAGCTGTTTCTTTTTTTTTTTTTTTTTTTTTTTCCCTCAGATGGGAAAATCCACGGTCCAGAAATCCAAGACCAAAGAAAAATCCCAAACAGCTGCGTCAAATCCAAAACACAAAAGCTGTTCCCATCATCATCGGAAAATTTCAGTTTAATACAACATCAGAAAAAGCAAGTCAAGACATATTTACAAGGTATCTCCACTTCTTCACCTTCCAAATCCCTTCGGCATCCACCTCCCCCCTTATTCTTTTATCCCATAGAAAACACACATACATCTTCCCCAAAATCACTTTTAGACTATTCTTTACTACAATTTCCTTTCTCTTAAAAACATACACATTCCTCACATCCCATAATACTTCTTTTATACATGCAACTATTAACCACAACACTCTCTCCTTCACTCCATCACACATTCCCAAGCCAAACATGAACAACTCGAATGATAACAAGCTCACACCACACAATTCTTTACACAACGGTCCCATTCTTCCAATCACCTCCCTAGCATAATGACAATTCCAAAACACATGTATTACACTTTCCCTTCCACCACACCCACCTCTCGGACACATATCATTTCTCCCCAACCCACGATTCTTCTGAAATTCTCTAACTGGTAACACTCCATGCAAAGACTGCCACACAATCTCACTCTGCCTATTCGTCATACCGTCTAACCGCACTTTCTTCCATACTTTTTCTATATCATTCCCTCTTACCATGTTTATTCCACACTCTGTCTCTCTACATTCAATCATCCTATATACAGCCTTCTTATTACTCAACAACCTAACATCCACATCACATAACTCATACTTCACCAAAAATTTATAAACCCACACATACCATCTAGGCACGTCAAAAGCAACCGGATACCTCAGATCCCTCTCTCGCCACTTCAAACGAAATAAATACGCCCCAAACAAAAACCTACACAGACAAGAAAACTTGCCATCCATCCTAATCTCCCTCAACACAAAAACCACAATATTTACACCAAGAAACACCTCAAGGTTTGGAAAACCCAACCCACCTTTTTCTAAACGTTTCACCAAAACCTCCCTCCTAGCCCTCTCCATTCTAGAATTCCACAAAAACACAAACAGAATCCTATTTAACCCTCTCATACACATATACCCCGGCGGAAAGACCACTGCAATATATAAGAAAATAGGCAAAATCACACTTTTAATAACTAAGATTTTTCCAAAAAACGAAAGACTTCTCATCTTCCAAAAACATAACTTCCGCTCAACCTTTCCTTTTGCATCATCCCAACTTTCTTTCCCATCCAAACTCTCTGAAAATTTCACCCCCAAAACCTTAATAGACCCAGTCACCTCATTCACTCCTACATCCTTACTTAAAACCCCTCCCCCAAAAACCTTACACTCACTCTTCTCCCAATTCACCTTAAATGCTGACGCACCACAAAAAATAGACACTAATAACTTCACCCGCCTCACAGAATACTCTGAATCACACAACACACACACGTCATCCATATAAGCACTAACCTTCCATTCCCTCCCTCCACCTCCTGGCACTTGTACTCCTCTAATCACTTTATCTTTCCTCAACATACAAAGCAACGGTTCAATCGCACAAATAAAAACCACAGGAGACAAAGGACAACCTTGTCGCACACCTGAAAAAACATTCACTCTTCTACCCACAGAACCATTCATCAAAACACAACTATAAATGTCTTTATATAAGCTCCTCACCCTCCAAACAAAATCAGGCGGAAACCCCATTCTCAATAATACCCGGAACAAAAAACTATGTGATAACCGATCATACGCCTTTTCAAAGTCCAAACTCAAAACAAATACACTCTTCTTCCGACTCATACAGTCCCACAAACAATCTCTCAACATACACACACACTCATGTATACGTCTCCCAGGCACCGCACAACACTGTTCATCCCCAATCACACTCTCTATCACATCACGCATCTTATTCGCCATTACTTTCGCATAGATCTTATAATCGCAATTCAACAACGTTATCGGTCTCCAATTTTTTAAACTCTTCAAATCTCCTTTTTTAGGTATTAACACAACCATACCTGCACGCATACTCTCAGCCACCTCCATACTAGACCACATATACTTACACACATCCACAAAATCCTTACCAATCACATGCCACATCACCCTATAAAACTCTATAGGAAGACCATCCTCTCCTGGAGTCTTATTTAACGCCATGCTATTCATTACCTTCCATACCTCATCACCTGTCACCTCACCCATCACTCTCTCTCTCTCCATCTCACTCAATTTATTTTCTAATACACTTAGTACATCCTCCTCCAAAGCCTCATCCCTCCACTTCACTGCATACAGCTCCTCATAAAACTTAGCCACATGTTCACACATATCCTCCCCACTTACCTCTCTTCCATCCTCTGCATTCAAAACACCCATACTCTGCTTTTTCCCAAAAACCTTTTTAAAGAAAAACCTCGAACACCTTTCATCTTGCTCCATTCTATCAATTTTTGCCCTAAAAATAATACTCTTCCCTTTCTCTTCCAAAAACTCTTTAATTTCTTTTTTAACCTTTTTTATCCCCTCCTCCACCTCCATTCCTCCTTCCCTCAATTTATACAATAAACATAAACGGGCATTCAACTTAACAAACTTTTCCCTCTTAATTGCCGCAAATTCATACCCCACACTTTTAAAAAACTTTTTTGTCTGCCTCTTAACCCAATCCCACCACTCACAAACATTCCCAAAACTTTCCTTACTTTTACACCACTGTTCATACTTTCTCACATACTCCTTCCTCACAGCTTCATTTTCCAACAATTTCACATTTAATTTCCACAAACCCTTTCCAAACACACCACTAACATTAATATCTAACTCGCACAACACACAAACATGGTCCGAAAAAACGACCCTATCCTGCTTATATCCAACAGGAATAATATTTTTAGAAATAAAACAATAATCCAACCTGGACTGTGCTCTTCCACTATCAGAAAAAAAGGTATCTAACAAAGGGTTAACCTTACACACACGCTGCATATCACTCAAATCAAAGTCAGTAACTAACTCCAGCAAAACTTTTCCAGACACATCCACATTCACTCCCCCCACATCACAATTCATATCACCCACAATCACCACAGGCACTCTTCCTGGAACAAAAAGCTTCACTTTTTCAAATAATAACTTACGCTCATTTTTTTCTACTGGCGCATAAATATTGATAACACAAAACTTAGCATTTTTATATTCAAAATTCGCTAAGATACACCTCCCCACCTCCACCACCAAATAATTATTCAAAACCACCTCCTGCCCCTTAACTAAAATACCCACACCATCATTTCTATTATTTGCACTACCAGACCACACAGACGCACCATAAGACCACTCATCCCCTTTCACACCATCCACAATCCCACATTCTTGCAAACAAAAAATAGATGCACTCTGCATAGCTAAAAAATCCAAAATTGCTGCTCTCCTCCTCGCTTTCTTAAAAACTCTCACATTTTGAGAAACTATAGAAAAACCCATACTATAAAAACAAAAAACAATGCAAAAATTACCACAAAACTACACACATTACACAAAAAGCCCTTGACAAAGGTCAAGACTCACAGAAAGGAGAGAAAAAAAAAAAAAAAAAAACAACAGATCCACTGAGCTTTCATTTTACCCAGTATCACCATTGTCCTCCTCTGCCATTCGGACTGAACAGCAAGTCTCTGAACCACTAGCCCCTTCGTGCTCACTCCATTTTTTTTTAGCTGGCCCAATTTTCCTCTTAGGCATACTACTGCATGCCTCATCACTTTCCCCATCCTCCTCCCTCTGACACTTATTCGCACCCCTGTCCTGATCTGAAGAAAGCCCTCTAATATTCTGAGGATCTGAGGGGTGCACAGGGCTCTCAGCTTCAGAAATACGCACGTCTTCCTCCGTTGCATCCATTGCTTCCTCAAGAGAAAACATTTCAGGCACAGTAGAGTCATCATCTTCTTCCTCATCTTCTTCCTGATCTTCTTCCTTCTTCTTAAACCCCTTCTCTACTTTTTTTGCCGCCAACCAAAACTCCTTATCTTCCTTCTGTGCATCACTCATAGTACCACGGGGTGCTAGCACAATGTCATCTGGAGTCACAGAGCGTCTTTCCCTCTCCCTCTCCCTCCTTTCCTCTCTCTCCATTCTTTCAGTTTCCTTCCTGATAGTCGCCAACCTCCTCCTTCTCTCCTCCTCCTCTCTCCATTCACTCTCTGAGCGTCTAGGCGCCCTCCACGGACAATCCTTATACATGTGGTCACTACTACCACACACGTCACAGGTCTTAGCCATCGGGCAATCACCAGCCATATGCCCCTCCTTCTTGCAGTTTCGGCAACACTGCCCCTTCTGGCAGTCTGCCTGGACATGTCCAAAAGAGAAACATCTCCTGCAAAACAGAGGCTGCCCAGGGTACGTGAGGAAACCCCTATGCCCTGCCACAGAGAAGTTCGCCGGAGGGTGTCTGAACCCACCCACACTGCCAGGATCTCTTCTGAACTTTACACGATATTTGTATCGACAATTGAAGATTCCTAAACAGTTCACTTGCTTCTCTCCCTTTGAAACAAAGTCACAATACTGTGAGAGGAAGCTCTCCAACAATGCAGGTTCAGTAAAGGGGTTATAGACAGTGATAGTCACCTGCCTTTCCTGAAGACCAAACAGTGGTTCACATTTGACTCCCTTCAAACAGGGATCTCCGGCATGATTCCGAAACCACTCATAGACATTCAGGCAATAATGCTCCGACATAAAAGTAACATCGTAGTTACCTTGATTAGGGAACTCATTGATGCTATAGATGTTCTCCCGCTTTCCTCCAGCCTTTTCCTCAATAAGGTCACGTACAATAAAGACCACGCTGTTCCTTGCCCGGATAGATGGCTCCAACGTCACTCGGATGGTGTTCTTCACATAACTCATCTTCAAAGCTGTCGGTACAAACGACCACAGAAAAAAACAGAATTCTCTGCAAAAGGGTCTGGATTGCTCCAGAAAACCTCACTCCAGACAGCTGTTTCGGGGTGTTTGCCCCTCATCAGTGTGGAGTAGGAATCTGGCTATTAGGAGCAGTGCCTAGTAAAAAGGCTATAAAGGCACAGATGATTGGCCTCGGGGAGACCAAAACATCCAACACTGCGGAGACACCATCACGTGTTTCTCAACGCAGTGATTCCAGAACACTGCCCCCATCCCTTATGGGAAATATGCAGATGCAGGTAAAGTAGCTGTGGAGACACCATCACGTGTTTCTCGACGCAAGCAGTGAATAGCCAGGCCTTTCCCCGGGAAGGAACAACCACGGGAAGGGCAGCATCCTATGAAGGAAAGCCACCTATGCCAAGCATGGTATCCATCCAATAGCCAGATTCCTACTTCACACTGATGAGGGGCAAACACCCCGAAACAGCTGTCTGTGGATGGATACCATGCTTGGCATAGGTGGCTTTCCTTCATAGGATGCTGCCCTTCCCGTGGTTGTTCCTTCCCGGGGAAAGGCCTGGCTATTCACTGCTTGCGTCGAGAAACACGTGATGGTGTCTCCGCAGCTTCTTTACCTGCATCTGCATATTTCCCATAAGGGATGGGGGCAGTGTTCTGGAATCACTGCGTTGAGAAACACGTGATGGTGTCTCCGCAGTGTTGGATGTTTTGGTCTCCCCGAGGCCAATCATCTGTGCCTTTATAGCCTTTTTACTAGGCACTGCTCCTAATAGCCAGATTCCTACTCCACACTGATGAGGGGCAAACACCCCGAAACAGCTGTCTGTGGATGGATACCATGCTTGGCATAGGTGGCTTTCCTTCATAGGATGCTGCCCTTCCCGTGGTTGTTCCTTCCCGGGGAAAGGCCTGGCTATTCACTGCTTGCGTCGAGAAACACGTGATGGTGTCTCCGCAGCTTCTTTACCTGCATCTGCATATTTCCCATAAGGGATGGGGGCAGTGTTCTGGAATCACTGCGTTGAGAAACACGTGATGGTGTCTCCGCAGTGTTAGATGTTTTGGTCTCCCCGAGGCCAATCATCTGTGCCTTTATAGCCTTTTTACTAGGCACTGCTCCTAATAGCCAGATTCCTACTCCACACTGATGAGGGGCAAACACCCCGAAACAGCTGTCTGTGGATGGATACCATGCTTGGCATAGGTGGCTTTCCTTCATAGGATGCTGCCCTTCCCGTGGTTGTTCCTTCCCGGGGAAAGGCCTGGCTATTCACTGCTTGCGTCGAGAAACACGTGATGGTGTCTCCGCAGCTTCTTTACCTGCATCTGCATATTTCCCATAAGGGATGGGGGCAGTGTTCTGGAATCACTGCGTTGAGAAACACGTGATGGT
Source organism: Ranitomeya imitator (assembly GCF_032444005.1). NCBI lineage: Eukaryota > Metazoa > Chordata > Amphibia > Anura > Dendrobatidae > Ranitomeya > Ranitomeya imitator. Next base: position 322,922,618 of record NC_091282.1, on the reverse strand, counting down.
GTCTCCGCAGTGTTGGATGTTTTGGTCTCCCCGAGGCCAATCATCTGTGCCTTTATAGCCTTTTTACTAGGCACTGCTCCTAATAGCCAGATTCCTACTCCACACTGATGAGGGGCAAACACCCCGAAACAGCTGTCTGTGGATGGATACCATGCTTGGCATAGGTGGCTTTCCTTCATAGGATGCTGCCCTTCCCGTGGTTGTTCCTTCCCGGGGAAAGGCCTGGCTATTCACTGCTTGCGTCGAGAAACACGTGATGGTGTCTCCGCAGCTTCTTTACCTGCATCTGCATATTTCCCATAAGGGATGGGGGCAGTGTTCTGGAATCACTGCGTTGAGAAACACGTGATGGTGTCTCCGCAGTGTTGGATGTTTTGGTCTCCCCGAGGCCAATCATCTGTGCCTTTATAAACCACTGTTTGGGCGCATGGCAGAGCTTGGAAGGGAAGGAGGGCTGTTTGACTTTTCAATGCAAAATTGACAGGAATTGAGATAGGACGCCATGTTGCATTTGGAGAGCAACTGATGTGCCTAAACATTGAAACCCCCCACAATTGACACCATTTTGGAAAGTAGACCCCCCTAAGGAACTTATCTAGATGTGTTTATGAGAGCTTTGAACCCCCAAGTGTTTCACAACAGTTTATAACGCAGAGCCGTGAAAACAATTATTTTTTTCCACAAAAATTATATTTTAGCCCCCAGTTTTGTATTTTCCCAAGGGTAACAGGAGAAATTGGACCCGAAAAGTTGTTGTCCACATTGTCCTGAGTACGCTGATACCCCGTATGTGGGGGGAACCACCGTTTGGGCGCATGGCAGAGCTCGGAAGGGAAGGAGCCCCATTTGGAATGCAGACTTAGATGGATTGGTCTGCAGGCGTCACATTGCGTTTGCAGAGCCCCTAATGTACCGAAACAGTAGAAACCCCCAAAAAGTGACCCCATATTAGAAATGAGACCCCTCAAGGAATTTATCTAGATGTGTTGTGAGAACTGTGAACCCCAAGTGTTTCACTACTGTTTATAACGCAGAGCTGTGATTATAAAAAATCATTTTTTCCCACAAAAATGTTTTTTAGCTCCCCAAACTTTTATTTTCCCAAGGGTAACAAGAGAAATTGAACCCCAAAAGTTGTTGTCCAATTTGTCCTGAGTATGCTGATACCCCATATGTTGGGGTAAACCCCTGTTTGGGTGCACGGGAGAGCTCAGAAGGGAAGGAGCACTGTTTTACTTTTTCAACGCAGAATTGGCTGGAATTGAGATGGGACGTCATGTCGTGTTTGGAGAGCCCCTGATGTGCCTAAACAGTGGAAACCCCCCATTCAAACTGAAACCATTACCCTTGCCCCAACCCAAGCCCTAATCCTAGTCCTAGCCCTAATCCTAGCCCTAGCCCTAACCTTAACCTCAGCCCTAACCCTAGCCCTAACCCTAACCTTAACCCTAACCCTAAGCCTACCCTAGCCCTAACCCTAGCCCTAACAGTAACCCTAGCCCTAACCCTAACCCTAACCCTTGCCCTAATACTAACCCTAGCCCTAACCCTAGCCCCAACTCTAGCCCTAACCCTAGCCGTAACTCTAGCCTTAACCCTACCCCTAACCCTAAACCTACCCCTAACCCTAACACTAACCCCAGCCCTAACTCTAGCCCTAATCCTAACCCTGGCCCTAACGCTAGCCCTAACCCTAGCCCTGACCTTAATGGGAAAATGGAAATAAATACTTTTTTAAATTTTATTATTTTTCCCTAATTAAGGGGGTGATGAAGGGGGGTTTGATTTACTATTTATTGCAGGGTTTTTTTTAGCTGATTTTTATGATTAACAGTCGTCACAGACTAAAAGACGCTTTTTATTGCAAAAAATTGGTTTTGCGTCTCCACATTTTGAGAGCTATAATTTTTCCATATTTTGGTCCACAGAGTCATGTGAGATCTTGTTTTTTGTGGGACGATTTGACATTTTTATTGGTAACAATTTCAGACACGTGACATTTTTTGATTGTTTTTTTATTCTGATATTTGTGAAGCAAAATGACCAAAAACCAGATATTCATGAATTTATTTTTGGAGGGGCATTTATACCATTCCACGTTTGGTAAAATTGATAAAGCAGTTTTATTCTTCGGGTCAGTACGATTACAGCGATACCTCATTTATATCTTTTTTTATGTTTTGGCGCTTTTATACCATAAAAACTACAGTATTTTATACAAACAATAATTATTTTTGCATTGCTTTATTCTGAGGACTATATCTTTTATAATTTTTTGCTAATGATGCTGTATGGCAGCTCATTTTTTGCGGGTCAAGATGACGTTTTCAGCGGTACCATGGTTATTTATATCCGTCTTTTTTATCGCGTGTTATTCCTCTTTTTGCTTGCGGTATGATAATAAAGCGTTGTTTTTTGCCTCATTTTTTTTTACCGCGTTCACTGAAGGGGTTAACTAGCGGGACAGTTTTATAGGTGGGGTCATTAGGGACGCGGCGACATTAAATATGTGTACTTTTATTGTTTTTTTTAATATTTAGATAAAGAAATGTATTTATGGGAGCAATATATATATCTTTTTCTTTATTTAGGATTTTTTTTTTTTTACACATGTGAATATGTTTTTTTTACTTTATAACAGTGCCCCGGGAGGGGGGGCATCATGTTATAGTGACAGATTGCTTTTCTGACACATTGTAAAGCACTGTGATCTGACATGCAGGGCTGCAGGCTTACCAGTGCTTGCTCTGAGCAGTCGCTGGTAAGCCACCTCCCTGCAGGACCCAGATGTAGCCATGCAGCCATTTTGGATCTGGGGCCTGCAGGGAGAAGGAGGTAGGAGACCCCTGGAGCAATGCAATCACATCGCGTTGCTCCGAGGGTCTCAGGGAAGCATGCAGGGAGCCCCCTCCCTGCGCGATGCTTACCTATGCCACCGGAACACTGCAATCATGTTTGATCACAATGTACCGGGGGTTAATGTGCCAGGGGCAGTCTGTGACCACTCCTGGCACATAATTCCAGATGTCAGCTGCGATAGTCAGCTGACACCCAACCGCGCTCGGCTGCGCTCCCTGTTATGATCTGGTAATTCAGTACCACAATGGACATAGAAGTCAGAGCACATACAGTGACCTGACAATAACCCAAAAACATAGAACGAGCTCTGAGACGTGGGAACTCTGCTGACCGCAATCCCTAATCCTCTCCAACCACACTAGAGGCAGCCGTGGATTGCGCCTAACGCTCCCTATGCAACTCGGCACAGCCTGAGAAACTAGCTAGCCTGAAGATAGAAAATAAGCCTACCTTGCCTCAGAGAAATACCCCAAAGGAAAAGGCAGCCCCCACATATAATGACTGTGAGTTTAGATGAAAAGACAAACGTAGAGATGAAATAGATTTAGCAAAGTGAGGCCCGACTTTCTGAACAGAGCGAGGATAGGAAAGGTAACTTTGCGGTCAACACAAAACCCTACAAACAACCACGCAAAGGGGGCAAAAAGACCCTCCGTACCGAACTAACGGCACGGAGGTACACCCTCTGCATCCCAGAGCTTCCAGCAAGCAAGAAAAAACAAATAAGCAAGCTGGACAGAAAAAACAGCAAACAAATAGCAAAAGCGGAACTTAGCTATGCAGAGCAGCAGGCCACAGGAACAATCCAGGAGGAAACAGGTCCAATACTAGAACATTGACTGGAGGCCAGGATCAAAGCACTAGGTGGAGTTAAATAGAGCAGCACCTAACGACTTCACCACATCACCTGAGGAAGGAAACTCAGAAGCCGCAGTACCACTCTCCTCCACCAACGGAAGCTCGCAGAGAGAATCAGCCGAATTACCACTTGTGACCACAGGAGGGAGCTATGCCACAGAATTCAGAACAGTACCCCCCCTTGAGGAGGGGTCACCGAACCCTCACCAGAGCCCCCAGGACGACCAGGATGAGCCATATGAAAGGCACGAACAAGATCGGGAGCATGGACATCAGAGGCAAAGACCCAGGAATTATCTTCCTGAGCATAACCCTTCCACTTAACCAGATACTGGAGTTTCCGTCTTGAAACACGAGAATCCAAAAGCTTCTCCACAATATACTCCAACTCCCCCTCCACCAAAACCGGGGCAGGAGGATCAACAGATGGAACCATAGGTGCCAAGTATCTCCGCAACAATGACCTATGGAATACGTTATGAATGGAAAAAGAATCTGGAAGGGTCAGACGAAAAGACACAGGATTAAGAACCTCAGAAATCCTATATGGACCAATGAAATGAGGTTTAAACTTAGGAGAGGAAACCTTCATAGGAATATGACGAGAAGACAACCAAACCAAATCCCCAACACGAAGTCGGGGACCCACACAGCGTCTGCGATTAGCGAAACGTTGAGCCTTCTCCTGGGACAAGGTCAATTTGTCCACTACATGAGTCCAAATCTGCTGCAACCTGTCCACCACAGTATCCACACCAGGACAGTCCGAAGACTCAACCTGCCCTGAAGAGAAACGAGGATGGAACCCAGAGTTGCAGAAAAACGGCGAAACCAAGTTAGCCGAGCTGGCCCGATTATTAAGGGCGAACTCAGCCAAAGGCAAAAAGGACACCCAGTCATCCTGATGAGCAGAAACAAAGCATCTCAGATATGTTTCCAAGGTCTGATTGGTTCGTTCGGTCTGGCCATTAGTCTGAGGATGGAAAGCCGAGGAAAAAGACAAGTCAATGCCCATCCTAGCACAAAAAGCTCGCCAAAACCTCGAAACAAACTGGGAACCTCTGTCAGAAATGATATTCTCTGGAATGCCATGTAAACGAACCACATGCTGGAAGAACAATGGCACCAAATCAGAGGAGGAAGGTAATTTAGACAAGGGTACCAAATGGACCATCTTAGAGAAGCGATCACAAACCACCCAAATGACTGACATTTTTTGAGAGACGGGAAGATCTGAAATAAAATCCATAGAGATATGTGTCCAAGGCCTCTTCGGGACCGGCAAGGGCAAAAGCAACCCACTGGCACGAGAACAGCAGGGCTTAGCCCGAGCACAAATCCCACAGGACTGCACAAAAGAACGAACATCCCGCGACAGAGATGGCCACCAAAAGGATCTAGCCACTAACTCTCTGGTACCAAAGATTCCAGGATGACCAGCCAACACCGAACAATGAACCTCAGAGATAACTTTATTCGTCCACCTATCAGGGACAAACAGTTTCTCCGCTGGGCAACGATCAGGTTTATTAGCCTGAAATTTTTGCAGCACCCGCCGCAAATCAGGGGAGATGGCAGACACAATTACTCCCTCTTTGAGAATACCCGCCGGCTCAGATAAACCCGGAGAGTCGGGCACAAAACTCCTAGACAGAGCATCCGCCTTCACATTTTTAGAGCCCGGAAGGTACGAAATCACAAAATCAAAATGGGCAAAAAACAGCGACCAACGAGCCTGTCTAGGATTCAACCACTTGGCAGACTCGAGATAAGTCAAGTTCTTATGATCAGTCAAGACCACCACGCGATGCTTAGCTCCTTCAAGCCAATGACGCCACTCCTCGAATGCCCACTTCATGGCCAGCAACTCTCGATTGCCAACATCATAATTTCGCTCAGCAGGCGAAAACTTCCTGGAAAAGAAGGCGCATGGTTTCATCACCGAGCAATCAGAACTTCTCTGCGACAAAACAGCCCCTGCTCCAATCTCAGAAGCATCAACCTCGACCTGGAATGGAAGCAAAACATCTGGTTGACACAACACAGGGGCAGAAGAAAAACGACGCTTCAACTCTTGAAAAGCTTCCACAGCAGCAGAAGACCAATTGACCACATCAGCACCCTTCTTGGTCAAATCGGTCAATGGTTTAGCAATACTAGAAAAATTGCAGATGAAGCGACGATAAAAATTAGCAAAGCCCAAGAACTTTTGCAGACTTTTCAGAGATGTAGGCTGAGTCCAATCATGGATGGCTTGGACCTTAACAGGGTCCATCTCGATAGTAGAAGGGGAAAAGATGAACCCCAAGAATGAAACCTTCTGAACACCAAAGAGACATTTTGATCCCTTCACAAACAAAGAATTAGCATGCAGGACCTGAAACACCGCTCTGACCTGCTTCACGTGCGACTCCCAATCATCCGAGAAGATCAAAATGTCATCCAAGTACACAATCAGGAATTTATCCAGGTACTCTCGGAAGATGTCATGCATAAAGGACTGAAACACTGATGGAGCATTGGCAAGTCCGAATGGCATTACTAGATACTCAAAATGGCCCTCGGGCGTATTAAATGCAGTTTTCCATTCATCGCCTCGCTTAATACGCACAAGATTATACGCACCACGAAAATCTATCTTGGTGAACCAACTAGCCCCCTTAATCCGAGCAAACAAATCAGATAACAACGGCAAGGGGTACTGAAAGTTAACCGTGATCTTATTTAGAAGGCGGTAATCTATACAAGGTCTCAGCGAACCATCCTTCTTGGCCACAAAAAAGAACCCTGCTCCTAATGGCGACGATGACGGGCGAGTATGCCCCTTCTCCAAGGACTCCTTCACGTAACTCCGCATAGCGGCGTGCTCAGGCACAGATAAATTAAACAGTCGACCCTTTGGGAATTTACTACCAGGAATCAAATCGATAGCACAATCACAATCCCTATGCGGAGGTAGGGTATCGGACTTGGGCTCATCAAATACATCCCGGTAATCAGACAAGAACTCTGGAACCTCAGAAGGGGTGGATGATGAAATAGACAGAAATGGGACATCACCATGTACCCCCTGACAACCCCAGCTGGACACAGACATGGATTTCCAATCTAATACTGGATTATGGACTTGTAGCCATGGCAACCCCAACATGACCACATCATGCAGATTATGCAACACCAGAAAGCGAATAACCTCCTGATGTGCAGGAGCCATGCACATGGTCAGCTGGGTCCAGTACTGAGGCTTATTCTTGGCCAAAGGCGTAGCATCAATTCCTCTCAATGGAATAGGACACTGCAAGGGCTCCAAGAAAAACCCACAACGCCTAGCATACTCCATGTCCATCAAATTCAGGGCAGCGCCTGAATCCACAAATGCCATGACAGAATAAGATGACAAAGAGCAGATCAAGGTAACGGACAAAAGAAATTTTGACTGTACCGTACCAATGGTGGCAGACCTAGCGAACCGCTTAGTGCGCTTAGGACAATCAGAGATAGCATGAGTGGAATCACCACAGTAGAAACACAGCCCATTTAGACGTCTGTGTTCTTGCCGTTCAACTCTGGTCAAAGTCCTATCGCACTGCATAGGCTCAGGTTTATGCTCAGATAATACCGCCAAATGGTGCACAGATTTACGCTCACGCAAGCGTCGACCGATCTGAATGGCCAAAGACATAGACTCATTCATACCAGCAGGCATAGGAAATCCCACCATGACATCTTTAAGGGCTTCAGAGAGACCCTTTCTGAACATAGCTGCGAGCGCACCTTCATTCCATTGAGTGAGTACGGACCACTTTCTAAATTTCTGACAATATACCTCTATCTCATCCTGACCCTGACACAGAGCCAGCAAATTTTTCTCTGCCTGATCCACTGAATTAGGTTCATCGTACAGCAATCCGAGCGCCAGGAAAAACGCATCTATATTACTTATTATTATATCAACCAAATACCCTGTTTTTTACATCTTTTACTAGCACTTGCGGATTACTGCAACATTTTTTCAAACTGAGTGTTTTTGGTTTTACTATTCTCTTTTGTGTCTTCAGGTTTCTTGGTGGTGTGTGAACATGATCATACAGACTTGTTCACTGTGCAAGTAGCCCATGTGTTCCTGTTTCCATAATTGTTCTCTTGTGTCTACAAGACTGGGGAGTTCCACCACTCCTCTTGGGCTATCTGCACAAAAGCTGTTCTACCCTGTATGCACACATGGATTTTTCCTCTCTGAACCCTGTTCACACAGGTTATATACAGATGATCAGGTTTTTAAATACATCAGATAGGGATTGCATACATTAGTTAGGACTGCTCTGATAAGGGTATACCGTGAAGATTGGTAGAGCAGCTTAGTATACATTTTTTGCAAAAAACGTATCAACCAAATACCCTGTTTTTTACATCTTTTACTAGCACTTGCGGATTACTGCAACATTTTTTCAAACTGAGTGTTTTTGGTTTTACTATTCTCTTTTGTGTCTTCAGGTTTCTTGGTGGTGTGTGAACATGATCATACAGACTTGTTCACTGTGCAAGTAGCCCATGTGTTCCTGTTTCCATAATTGTTCTCTTGTGTCTACAAGACTGGGGAGTTCCACCACTCCTCTTGGGCTATCTGCACAAAAGCTGTTCTACCCTGTATGCACACATGGATTTTTCCTCTCTGAACCCTGTTCACACAGGTTATATACAGATGATCAGGTTTTTAAATACATCAGATAGGGATTGCATACATTAGTTAGGACTGCTCTGATAAGGGTATACCATGAAGATTGGTAGAGCAGCTTAGTATACATTTTTTGCAAAAAACGTATCAACCAAATACCCTGTTTTTTACATCTTTTACTAGCACTTGCGGATTACTGCAACATTTTTTCAAACTGAGTGTTTTTGGTTTTACTATTCTCTTTTGTGTCTTCAGGTTTCTTGGTGGTGTGTGAACATGATCATACAGACTTGTTCACTGTGCAAGTTGCCCATGTGTTCCTGTTTCCATAATTGTTCTCTTGTGTCTACAAGACTGGGGAGTTCCACCACTCCTCTTGGGCTATCTGCACAAAAGCTGTTCTACCCTGTATGCACACATGGATTTTTCCTCTCTGAACCCTGTTCACACAGGTTATATACAAATGATCAGGTTTTTAAATACATCAGATAGGGATTGCATACATTAGTTAGGACTGCTCTGATAAGGGTATACCGTGAAGATTGGTAGAGCAGCTTAGTATACATTTTTTGCAAAAAACGTATCAACCAAATACCCTGTTTTTTACATCTTTTACTAGCACTTGCGGATTACTGCAACATTTTTTCAAACTGAGTGTTTTTGGTTTTACTATTCTCTTTTGTGTCTTCAGGTTTCTTGGTGGTGTGTGAACATGATCATACAGACTTGTTCACTGTGCAAGTAGCCCATGTGTTCCTGTTTCCATAATTGTTCTCTTGTGTCTACAAGACTGGGGAGTTCCACCACTCCTCTTGGGCTATCTGCACAAAAGCTGTTCTACCCTGTATGCACACATGGATTTTTCCTCTCTGAACCCTGTTCACACAGGTTATATACAGATGATCAGGTTTTTAAATACATCAGATAGGGATTGCATACATTAGTTAGGACTGCTCTGATAAGGGTATACCGTGAAGATTGGTAGAGCAGCTTAGTATACATTTTTTGCAAAAAACGTATCAACCAAATACCCTGTTTTTTACATCTTTTACTAGCACTTGCGGATTACTGCAACATTTTTTCAAACTGAGTGTTTTTGGTTTTACTATTCTCTTTTGTGTCTTCTGGATTATGGACTTGTAGCCATGGCAACCCCAACATGACCACATCATGCAGATTATGCAACACCAGAAAGCGAATAACCTCCTGATGTGCAGGAGCCATGCACATGGTCAGCTGGGTCCAGTACTGAGGCTTATTCTTGGCCAAAGGCGTAGCATCAATTCCTCTCAATGGAATAGGACACTGCAAGGGCTCCAAGAAAAACCCACAACGCCTAGCATACTCCATGTCCATCAAATTCAGGGCAGCGCCTGAATCCACAAATGCCATGACAGAATAAGATGACAAAGAGCAGATCAAGGTAACGGACAAAAGAAATTTTGACTGTACCGTACCAATGGTGGCAGACCTAGCGAACCGCTTAGTGCGCTTAGGACAATCAGAGATAGCATGAGTGGAATCACCACAGTAGAAACACAGCCCATTTAGACGTCTGTGTTCTTGCCGTTCAACTCTGGTCAAAGTCCTATCGCACTGCATATGCTCAGGTTTATGCTCAGATAATACCGCCAAATGGTGCACAGATTTACGCTCACGCAAGCGTCGACCGATCTGAATGGCCAAAGACATAGACTCATTCAGACCAGCAGGCATAGGAAATCCCACCATGACATCTTTAAGGGCTTCAGAGAGACCCTTTCTGAACATAGCTGCGAGCGCACCTTCATTCCATTGAGTGAGTACGGACCACTTTCTAAATTTCTGACAATATACCTCTATCTCATCCTGACCCTGACACAGAGCCAGCAAATTTTTCTCTGCCTGATCCACTGAATTAGGTTCATCGTACAGCAATCCGAGCGCCAGGAAAAACGCATCTATATTACTTATTATTATATCAACCAAATACCCTGTTTTTTACATCTTTTACTAGCACTTGCGGATTACTGCAACATTTTTTCAAACTGAGTGTTTTTGGTTTTACTATTCTCTTTTGTGTCTTCAGGTTTCTTGGTGGTGTGTGAACATGATCATACAGACTTGTTCACTGTGCAAGTAGCCCATGTGTTCCTGTTTCCATAATTGTTCTCTTGTGTCTACAATACTGGGGAGTTCCACCACTCCTCTTGGGCTATCTGCACAAAAGCTGTTCTACCCTGTATGCACACATGGATTTTTCCTCTCTGAACCCTGTTCACACAGGTTATATACAGATGATCAGGTTTTTAAATACATCAGATAGGGATTGCATACATTAGTTAGGACTGCTCTGATAAGGGTATACCGTGAAGATTGGTAGAGCAGCTTAGTATACATTTTTTGCAAAAAACGTATCAACCAAATACCCTGTTTTTTACATCTTTTACTAGCACTTGCGGATTACTGCAACATTTTTTCAAACTGAGTTTTTTTGGTTTTACTATTCTCTTTTGTGTCTTCAGGTTTCTTGGTGGTGTGTGAACATGATCATACAGACTTGTTCACTGTGCAAGTAGCCCATGTGTTCCTGTTTCCATAATTGTTCTCTTGTGTCTACAAGACTGGGGAGTTCCACCACTCCTCTTGGGCTATCTGCACAAAAGCTGTTCTACCCTGTATGCACACATGGATTTTTCCTCTCTGAACCCTGTTCACACAGGTTATATACAGATGATCAGGTTTTTAAATACATCAGATAGGGATTGCATACATTAGTTAGGACTGCTCTGATAAGGGTATACCATGAAGATTGGTAGAGCAGCTTAGTATACATTTTTTGCAAAAAACGTATCAACCAAATACCCTGTTTTTTACATCTTTTACTAGCACTTGCGGATTACTGCAACATTTTTTCAAACTGAGTGTTTTTGGTTTTACTATTCTCTTTTGTGTCTTCAGGTTTCTTGGTGGTGTGTGAACATGATCATACAGACTTGTTCACTGTGCAAGTTGCCCATGTGTTCCTGTTTCCATAATTGTTCTCTTGTGTCTACAAGACTGGGGAGTTCCACCACTCCTCTTGGGCTATCTGCACAAAAGCTGTTCTACCCTGTATGCACACATGGATTTTTCCTCTCTGAACCCTGTTCACACAGGTTATATACAGATGATCAGGTTTTTAAATACATCAGATAGGGATTGCATACATTAGTTAGGACTGCTCTGATAAGGGTATACCGTGAAGATTGGTAGAGCAGCTTAGTATACATTTTTTGCAAAAAACGTATCAACCAAATACCCTGTTTTTTACATCTTTTACTAGCACTTGCGGATTACTGCAACATTTTTTCAAACTGAGTGTTTTTGGTTTTACTATTCTCTTTTGTGTCTTCAGGTTTCTTGGTGGTGTGTGAACATGATCATACAGACTTGTTCACTGTGCAAGTAGCCCATGTGTTCCTGTTTCCATAATTGTTCTCTTGTGTCTACAAGACTGGGGAGTTCCACCACTCCTCTTGGGCTATCTGCACAAAAGCTGTTCTACCCTGTATGCACACATGGATTTTTCCTCTCTGAACCCTGTTCACACAGGTTATATACAGATGATCAGGTTTTTAAATACATCAGATAGGGATTGCATACATTAGTTAGGACTGCTCTGATAAGGGTATACCGTGAAGATTGGTAGAGCAGCTTAGTATACATTTTTTGCAAAAAACGTATCAACCAAATACCCTGTTTTTTACATCTTTTACTAGCACTTGCGGATTACTGCAACATTTTTTCAAACTGAGTGTTTTTGGTTTTACTATTCTCTTTTGTGTCTTCTGGATTATGGACTTGTAGCCATGGCAACCCCAACATGACCACATCATGCAGATTATGCAACACCAGAAAGCGAATAACCTCCTGATGTGCAGGAGCCATGCACATGGTCAGCTGGGTCCAGTACTGAGGCTTATTCTTGGCCAAAGGCGTAGCATCAATTCCTCTCAATGGAATAGGACACTGCAAGGGCTCCAAGAAAAACCCACAACGCCTAGCATACTCCATGTCCATCAAATTCAGGGCAGCGCCTGAATCCACAAATGCCATGACAGAATAAGATGACAAAGAGCAGATCAAGGTAACGGACAAAAGAAATTTTGACTGTACCGTACCAATGGTGGCAGACCTAGCGAACCGCTTAGTGCGCTTAGGACAATCAGAGATAGCATGAGTGGAATCACCACAGTAGAAACACAGCCCATTTAGACGTCTGTGTTCTTGCCGTTCAACTCTGGTCAAAGTCCTATCGCACTGCATATGCTCAGGTTTATGCTCAGATAATACCGCCAAATGGTGCACAGATTTACGCTCACGCAAGCGTCGACCGATCTGAATGGCCAAAGACATAGACTCATTCAGACCAGCAGGCATAGGAAATCCCACCATGACATCTTTAAGGGCTTCAGAGAGACCCTTTCTGAACATAGCTGCGAGCGCACCTTCATTCCATTGAGTGAGTACGGACCACTTTCTAAATTTCTGACAATATACCTCTATCTCATCCTGACCCTGACACAGAGCCAGCAAATTTTTCTCTGCCTGATCCACTGAATTAGGTTCATCGTACAGCAATCCGAGCGCCAGGAAAAACGCATCTATATTACTTATTATTATATCAACCAAATACCCTGTTTTTTACATCTTTTACTAGCACTTGCGGATTACTGCAACATTTTTGCAAACTGAGTGTTTTTGGTTTTACTATTCTCTTTTGTGTCTTCAGGTTTCTTGGTGGTGTGTGAACATGATCATACAGACTTGTTCACTGTGCAAGTAGCCCATGTGTTCCTGTTTCCATAATTGTTCTCTTGTGTCTACAATACTGGGGAGTTCCACCACTCCTCTTGGGCTATCTGCACAAAAGCTGTTCTACCCTGTATGCACACATGGATTTTTCCTCTCTGAACCCTGTTCACACAGGTTATATACAGATGATCAGGTTTTTAAATACATCAGATAGGGATTGCATACATTAGTTAGGACTGCTCTGATAAGGGTATACCGTGAAGATTGGTAGAGCAGCTTAGTATACATTTTTTGCAAAAAACGTATCAACCAAATACCCTGTTTTTTACATCTTTTACTAGCACTTGCGGATTACTGCAACATTTTTTCAAACTGAGTTTTTTTGGTTTTACTATTCTCTTTTGTGTCTTCAGGTTTCTTGGTGGTGTGTGAACATGATCATACAGACTTGTTCACTGTGCAAGTAGCCCATGTGTTCCTGTTTCCATAATTGTTCTCTTGTGTCTACAAGACTGGGGAGTTCCACCACTCCTCTTGGGCTATCTGCACAAAAGCTGTTCTACCCTGTATGCACACATGGATTTTTCCTCTCTGAACCCTGTTCACACAGGTTATATACAGATGATCAGGTTTTTAAATACATCAGATAGGGATTGCATACATTAGTTAGGACTGCTCTGATAAGGGTATACCATGAAGATTGGTAGAGCAGCTTAGTATACATTTTTTGCAAAAAACGTATCAACCAAATACCCTGTTTTTTACATCTTTTACTAGCACTTGCGGATTACTGCAACATTTTTCAAACTGAGTGTTTTTGGTTTTACTATTCTCTTTTGTGTCTTCAGGTTTCTTGGTGGTGTGTGAACATGATCATACAGATTTGTTCACTGTGCAAGTAGCTCATGTGTTCCTGTTTCCATAATTGTTCTCTTGTGTCTACAAGACTGGGGAGTTCCACCACTCCTCTTGGGCTATCTGCACAAAAGCTGTTCTACCCTGTATGCACACATGGATTTTTCCTCTCTGAACCCTGTTCACACAGGTTATATACAGATGATCAGGTTTTTAAATACATCAGATAGGGATTGCATACATTAGTTAGGACTGCTCTGATAAGGGTATACCGTGAAGATTGGTAGAGCAGCTTAATATACATTTTTTGCAAAAAACGTATCAACCAAATACCCTGTTTTTTACATCTTTTACTAGCACTTGCGGATTACTGCAACATTTTTTCAAACTGAGTGTTTTTGGTTTTACTATTCTCTTTTATGTCTTCAGGTTTCTTGGTGGTGTGTGAACATGATCATACAGACTTGTTCACTGTGCAAGTAGCCCATGTGTTCCTGTTTCCATAATTGTTCTCTTGTGTCTACAAGACTGGGGAGTTCCACCACTCCTCTTGGGCTATCTGCACAAAAGCTGTTCTACCCTGTATGCACACATGGATTTTTCCTCTCTGAACCCTGTTCACACAGGTTATATACAGATGATCAGGTTTTTAAATACATCAGATAGGGATTGCATACATTAGTTAGGACTGCTCTGATAAGGGTATACCGTGAAGATTGGTAGAGCAGCTTAGTATACATTTTTTGCAAAAAACGTATCAACCAAATACCCTGTTTTTTACATCTTTTACTAGCACTTGCGGATTACTGCAACATTTTTTCAAACTGAGTGTTTTTGGTTTTACTATTCTCTTTTGTGTCTTCTGGATTATGGACTTGTAGCCATGGCAACCCCAACATGACCACATCATGCAGATTATGCAACACCAGAAAGCGAATAACCTCCTGATGTGCAGGAGCCATGCACATGGTCAGCTGGGTCCAGTACTGAGGCTTATTCTTGGCCAAAGGCGTAGCATCAATTCCTCTCAATGGAATAGGACACTGCAAGGGCTCCAAGAAGAACCCACAACGCCTAGCATACTCCATGTCCATCAAATTCAGGGCAGCGCCTGAATCCACAAATGCCATGACAGAATAAGATGACAAAGAGCAGATCAAGGTAACGGACAAAAGAAATTTTGACTGTACCGTACCAATGGTGGCAGACCTAGCGAACCGCTTAGTGCGCTTAGGACAATCAGAGATAGCATGAGTGGAATCACCACAGTAGAAACACAGCCCATTCAGACGTCTGTGTTCTTGCCGTTCAACTCTGGTCAAAGTCCTATCGCACTGCATAGGCTCAGGTTTATGCTCAGATAATACCGCCAAATGGTGCACAGATTTACGCTCACGCAAGCGTCGACCGATCTGAATGGCCAAAGACATAGACTCATTCAGATCAGCAGGCATAGGAAATCCCACCATGACATCTTTAAGGGCTTCAGAGAGACCCTTTCTGAACATAGCTGCGAGCGCACCTTCATTCCATTGAGTGAGTACGGACCACTTTCTAAATTTCTGACAATATACCTCTATCTCATCCTGACCCTGACACAGAGCCAGCAAATTTTTCTCTGCCTGATCCACTGAATTAGGTTCATCGTACAGCAATCCGAGCGCCAGGAAAAACGCATCTATATTACTTAATGCAGGATCTCCTGACGCAAGAGAAAATGCCCAGTCCTGAGGGTCGTCACGTAAAAAAGAAATAATGATCCTAACTTGTTGAACTGGGTCACCAGAGGAGCGAGGTTTCAAAGCCAGAAATAGTTTACAATTATTTTTGAAACTCAGAAATTAAGTTCTATCTCCAAAAAACAAATCAGGAATAGGAATTCTTGGTTCTAACATAGAATTCTGAACCACAAAGTCTTGAATATTTTGTACTCTTGCCGTGAGCTGATCTACACATGAAGACAGACCTTTAAAGTCCATCGCTACACCTGTGTCCTGAACCACCCAAATGTCTAGGGGGAAAAAAAGGCAAAACACAGTGCAGAGGAAAAAAAATGGTCTCAGAACTTCTTTTTTCCCTCTATTGAGAATCATTAGTACTTTGGGCCTCCAATACTGTTATGATCTGGTAATTCAGTACCACAATGGACATAGAAGTCAGAGCACGTACAGTGACCTGACAATAACCCAAAAACATAGAACGATCTCTGAGATGTGGGAACTCTGCTGACCGCAATCCCTAATCCTCTCCAACCACACTAGAGGCAGCCGTGGATTGCGCCTAACGCTCCCTATGCAACTCGGCACAGCCTGAGAAACTAGCTAGCCTGAAGATAGAAAATAAGCCTACCTTGCCTCAGAGAAATACCCCAAAGGAAAAGGCAGCCCCCACATATAATGACTGTGAGTTAAGATGAAAAGACAAACGTAGAGATGAAATAGATTTAGCAAAGTGAGGCCCGACTTTCTGAAAAGAGCGAGGATAGGAAAGATAACTTTGCGGTCAACACAAAACCCTACAAACAACCACGCAAAGGGGGCAAAAAGACCCTCCGTACCGAACTAACGGCACGGAGGTACACCCTCTGCGTCCCAGAGCTTCCAGCAAGCAAGAAAAAACAAATAAGCAAGCTGGACAGAAAAAACAGCAAACAAATAGCAAAAGCGGAACTTAGCTATGCAGAGCAGCAGGCCACAGGAACGATCCAGGAGGAAACAGGTCCAATACTAGAACATTGACTGGAGGCCAGGATCAAAGCACTAGGTGGAGTTAAATAGAGCAGCACCTAACGACTTCACCACATCACCTGAGGAAGGAAACTCAGAAGCCGCAGTACCACTCTCCTCCACCAACGGAAGCTCACAGAGAGAATCAGCCGAATTACCACTTGTGACAACAGGAGGGAGCTCTGCCACAGAATTCACAACAGCTCCCCCCCATGAGTGCGGCCGATCGCATATGAGGTACTATCCTGTCACTGGGAATTAAGTCCCAGGTCACCTTGACGGGATAGTACATCATATGGGATTAAGGGGTTAAACCTTACTCACATCATTACCCATTCCACTGAAGCCATGATCTCCTGTATTTAAACAAAAATAAAAAACAACCTTATCCCTCACCCATCAGTCTATAAGACACATATCCATTACTAACCCCATAGTCACATTGTGTAAAAACACACACAGTAAGAATAAATTTGTTTAATTGAAAAAATGACAGACTCCTTTAATAATGTTAATTAAACCATACTTACAACCTCGCCTAATTCCACGAAGCCCTCGTTCTCCTGTAATAAAACAACAATATACCATACCTGTTCGTCGTTCTGTCCCACACCATAATTCGTGTCTGGGGATAAACAGTTTTCAACCTGGACAGTGCTAAGATGCAGCTGTCCAGGCTGAGAACCACTGAGGTATGAGCTGTTGCAAGCACAGGATCATTGACTAGCAGTGATGTTATCAAGGTTTCCGTTGGTAACAGGCTGCGTTTCCAGCATGGCCCATCAATGCAGTGACCTCGGTGAGATCACCGCTAGCACAGTGGGAAACGTCTCACAGTGCAGAATGAAAGTTCAACTCACTGCACTGTTACATCTTTTCCCACGGCACTCAGTGAGTTGAATTGAGTTCATTCGCTGTGAACTCCCAAGACATTTCTGATGGCATTGCAAGTGTGTGAACTTTCTCAAGCTCGTGGTGTTTTCAGTCCTGTCATAGGAGTTCACTTCTAGATACAGAGCAGCGGTAGCACATGCACGAGCAGTACCGCTGATTTCCAGCTTCTGGTACGTGTCACACTGTTGACACAGGGATGTCATCTGTGAGTCATCAGTGTGCACATGTGCGGAATGCTTTGCAGCCCATGCTACTATCGGAAACACCGATGTCACAAAAAGCCTTTAGTTCATTTACTGAACTTTGTCTGACTTTTGCAGATTTTTAGTAAAACATATCGGGAATCCGAATGTGCAACGTTCGCGCCAAATGTGAGATTGGCAAACATTTTTTGAACAAGTTCGCTCATCTCTAAACTCTACCTTAGACACTATCAAATTCACAGAATTAAAAAAAAAATAAGGAACAAAATGTTACCAAAACTATTCAAAACAATTTTAAAACCATTTCATGAAAAAAAGAACTTCTCCAAAAAACTGAAAAGTATCATTTCCTGAAGCTGTTACCTCTTAAAAACATGTTGTCAGTGTCATACTGACTAAAGAAAGTCTGTAAATTTTAGTCTTTGTTAACTTCTTAGTGGTGGATATTTAGTTGTCCAGTGTGGCAAGTAATTTAGTAGTGTTACTGGCTTTGTGGCTATATGTCAAGAATCAACTTCTTCTACTTATTCTACTTAAACTAAAGTAGGGATATAGCTATAGAGAATACAGACTTTCCAGAACCTGGTACTTGAGAGACGTCTGTGCCCAAATTACCAAATAATAAGACAACATCAGTTTTATATTTAGAGTATGGTAGTAGAGAAGTTTCTTTGCAAATTTTTCCTATGAATACTAAATTGTGCCTCTGTATATGACTACTGCCATGACCTATTTTTCCTTCTCTTTAAGCTGATTTCAGACTCATTCCTTTGCATGTGTTTTTTTTTTGCTCAATATTTATTCGTTTTTGTTTTTGTTGCTTAAAAATGCCACAACCAGGTGATTCTTCAAAATCTATACTAAAATATTGTTTAAACACAGAATTTTTGTGGTGTTCTTGCAGAGTTTTTCAGAATAGTTTTGTTTTTTTTATTTTCTTACACAGGCTTTTCTACAGAACTTAAAAAAAGTCATAAAAAATGCATAAAGGTCATAGAATTTTAAAATTATAGATACATAAAGTTTGAATCAAGCCATTGAAAATTGTTCTACCCCTTAAACATTCAAACATGTAGTACTGTGTAAGCATTATATCCACGAGAGCTGGAGATATGCCCATTGCATCCTTTTGTCAATCAAAATTTTTTTTAGTTATCTTATTTCATCTTGGGGCCACATAACTATAATTCAAAATCTCATATTGCAGCATAGAAGAGGATCTCTATACAATACATACAATAATTATTTTGTACTCAAACTGGTTTTACAATTGGTTAAGATTATTGCAGTACACCAGAGCTCTGCTCAATTATCCTCAGTAAAGCACCATTTTCTATTTACTGCAGTTGAGCCCTGTGATCAACAGTACATATAATGTATGCATTTCTAACAGCAAATTTACCCAGCGCATTTCCCAAATTGCAAACCGAGCAGTTCTATATACTTTTACGAACCATACACTATTAGTTTATATTTGGCTATCCTTAAAGGGACTCTGTCACCTGAATTTGGCGGGACTGGTTTTGGGTCATATGGGCGGAGTTTTTGGGTGTTTGATTCACCCTTTCCTTACCCGCTGGCTGCATGCTGGCTGCAATATTGGATTAAAGTTCATTCTCTGTCCTCCATAGTACACGCCTGTGCAAAGCAAGATTGCCTTGTGCAGGCGTGTACTATGGAGGACAGAGAATGAACTTCAATCCAATATTGCAGCCAGCATGCAGCCAGCGGGTAAGGAAAGGGTGAATCAAACACCCAAAAACTCCGCCCATATGACCCAAAACCAGTCCCGCCAAATTCAGGTGACAGGTTCCCTTTAACTTTATTCTGTGCATAAAAACATTGTAAGTTGTGTTTTTATCACTTGTATAGTAAATGGTTAATGCACTTGTCTTTTGTCTTTTCGCATAATGAAGTGAAGCTTTTCATTTATCCTGATTCCTATTAAGAATTCATTTAGCCTTACTATTATCTGTCAATCAAAGTGACGGATTGTGCATGAGGAAAACTTATGATAACTGGAGATTCAAAGATTTTTTAACCCTTTCTCTGCTCTGAATTTAACAAGACTTTAATAGGAAACATATTTTATTCAATATTCTCTCCTATAAAAGCTTCATGGGGAGATTACCTTTGCAATACAATATGCTAGGAATGATGTTACATTTCCTGCAGTATACAGAAGCCTAGAAAAACATATGAAGCATATGAAGGTGTAAGTCCAGAGGAGCAACATTACATATTTAGGCAACAGAAATTCGCAGGTACACTTTGCACTAATAATGTAAGCATTTATTTATTTTTTAACATCACAAAATTTTACAGTAATAAAGAGCTAATTAATAAAATATGACTTTTTGGCCTAGAGTTATAAATAGTGTTGAGCGATACCGTCCGATATTTGAAAGTATCGGTATCGGATGGTATTGGCCGATATCCGAAAAATATCGGATATCGCCGATATCCGATACCAATACACGAAACCCAATGCAAATCAATGGGGAATCAAAGTTGGCAGTGAGTGGAGGACAGGAAAACACCTACAGTGCCCATTTTAATGCCAAAAGCATCAATTCTTATTACTTAAGCTTGTCAATCTTAAGCTTAAGCTTAATCTTAAGCTTAAGCTTGTCAATCTTAATTTACTTTATAATAATAGTTAGGCATTGAAAACTGGGGGTCATTTGGCTAAAGTTGTGGAGGGGTAGGACTGGCTCAAGATTTTCGTGGGCCCAGGAAACGCAGAATACATCACGGCGGTGAAGCAGGGAGAGGTAAGTGATCCTGAGCAAGCGGGGGGCCCACTCGTTGGCACTGGCACAGGGCCCCTCATAGTACGGCGGTGTGTTTGACGGCGGGTGGTGCCTCCCACTGGCAGAGACAGTTTTGCATACTATGAGGGGCCCTGTGCCAGTGATGTCGCCAACGAGTATGCCCCCCCACCTGATGAAGGAACCTGCACTTTCATCTGCACCTTCCTCTTTGTCCCCGTGTAAGGTGGTATAGTAAGCGGGAAGGGGAACCTGGCTTTCAACAGGGTCAGATTCTGGCTGTGTGGAGTGCAAAGGGAATATAGTGATCTGGGTCAATGTA
Source organism: Ranitomeya imitator (assembly GCF_032444005.1). NCBI lineage: Eukaryota > Metazoa > Chordata > Amphibia > Anura > Dendrobatidae > Ranitomeya > Ranitomeya imitator. Next base: position 322,901,679 of record NC_091282.1, on the reverse strand, counting down.
CCAGCAGACTCATCTAGCAGTGGCTGGGCAATGGGCAGGATGATTAGGAAACACAGATATAGGCCCAAATAATAAAGTAGGCTAAATGCAGTTCAAAATTGGTAATAGGACTAAACAGGCGGCATTGCTTTGTTTAGTGGAGGACAACTGTAATGAGTGGCAGACACAGTTAGTAGGCCCAAATAATAAAGAAGGCTAAATGCAGTTCAAAATTGGTAACAGGACTAAACAGGCGGCATTGCTTTGTTCAGTGGAGGACAACTGTAATGAGTGGTAGACACAGTTAGTAGGCCCAAATAATAAAGTAGGCTAAATGCAGTTCAAAATTGGTAACAGGACTAAACAGGCAGCATTGCTTTGTTCAGTGGAGGACAACTGTAATGAGTGGTAGACACAGTTAGTAGGCCCAAATAATAAAGTAGGCTAAATGCAGTTCAAAATTGGTAACAGGACTAAACAGGTGGCATAGCTAGGTACAGCGGTGGGCTCCTCTGCTGAGTAGCAGACAATGGTAGTAGGCGCAAAGTATTAACTGGTCTAAATGGAGGCCAGGGCCCCTGTATATTTTAACTATCATCTATCATTTCAACAAATTTGTGTTGGCAGTGCCATTGAAGGATTTAACAGCACTGACTACACAGTGGTGGAGCAGGGAGAGGTAAGTATTGCAAATGGTAGAGCACTGTTCGAGCTGGGGGGGAACACTCTCTCATGGGTGGCGGTACTGGCACAGGGCCCCTCATATTACGATGGTGTGCGTGTACTCGAGCGTGGGAAAATATTCTGAAAACTTCCCAGGCTCGCGTTCATATGAGGACATCCAGCAGAGGGCGCATCACCGCAAATCGAGGTAACTACAGGTCATTGACCTACATTCCATTCATTCCCCGGGGTTTTACAGGCAGGAGCACAGCTGCATTAGCAGAGCTTCTGCTTGTAAAATTAGTTAACCCCTTCAGATGGATTTACATTGTTGGACGTGACAGAACGACGTAAGGTATGGAATATTGTTGTTTTTTTATTTTATCTTTTTTACAGAACGAGGGTCTTCAGGTGGATTACCAGTATAATAAAATATTACAAAAACCTGTGTATTTATATCATTAAAATACTTTGTAATAATGGGTGTGTGTGTTTTTTAACCATTTCATACTTTTGGATTAATAATGGATATTTGTGATAATTGATGCCTCTCCATTATTAATCTGGCTTAATGTCACCTTACAATAGCAAGGTGACATTAACCCTTTATTACCCCATATCCCACCGCTACACGGGAATGGGAAGAGAGTGGCCAAGTGCCAGAATAGGCGCATCTTCCAGATGTGCCTTTTCTGGGGTGGCTGGGGGCAGATGTTTTTTGCCAGGGGGGGGGGGGCAATATCCATGGACCCTCTCCAGGCTATTAATATCTGCCCTCAGTCACTGGCTTTACCATTCTGGCGGAGAAAATTGCACGGGAACCCACGCCAATTTTTTTCCGCGATTTAACCCTTTAATTTAATAGCTAGAGCGCCCAAATTTTGCACATACACACTACTAACATTAGTAGTGTGGAATATGCAAAAAAAGGGATATGAGATGGTTTACTGTATGTAAACCATGTCTCATATCATGTCGGGTTTGAGAAGGAGATAGGAAAAGCAAGCAATTGAATTACCGCCTTTTAAGCTATCTAGCGCTGTATGATATATTACTATATATATATATATATATATATGTGTGTCTCACTGACATACATATATATGTATATATATATATATATATATATAGACAGTATATATGTTTTTACGATTTTTTGAGCACATGGGTCCATTGTATGTCCGTATGTCGGTTTTGCAAGCCTGCGAGAAAATCGCGCAGTACAGATGACATACGGATTACATATGGAGGATGCCATGCGCAAAATACGCTGACACACCCTACCTACAGATGACATACGGACCACTATTTTGGGGACTTTTCTGTGTGTTACGGCCGTAAATAACGGACCGTATTTTTATACGCTGAGTGTGAGGCCGGCCTTATTCTTCGGGTTAGTACGAATACAGCGATACCTCATTTATATCTTTTTTTATGTTTTGACGCTTTTATACAATATAAACTATTTTATGGAAAAAATAATTATTTTTGCATCACTTTATTCTAAGGACTATAACTTTTTTATTTTTTCTTTGATGATGCTGTATGATGGCTCATTTTTTGCGGGACAAGATAATGTTTTCATTCGAATCATGGTTATTTATATCCATCTTTTTTATTGCATGTTATTCCACTTTTTGTTTGGCGGTATGATAATAAAGTGTTGTTTTTTGCCTGTTTTTTTTTTTTACAGTGTTCACTGAAGGGGTTAACTAGTGGGGCAGTTTTATAGGTCGGGTCATTACGGACACGGCGATACTAAATATGTGTACTTTAACCCCTTCCCGACCTGTGACACAGCGTATGCGTCATGAAAGTCGGTGCCAATCCGACCTGTGACGCATATGCTGTGTCACAGAAAGATCGCGTCCCTGCAGGCCGGGTGAAAGGGTTAACTCCAATTTCACCCGGCCTGCAGGGACAGGGGGTGTGGTAGTTTAGCCCAGGGGGGGTGGCTTCCCCCCCCCGTGGCTACGATCGCTCTGATTGGCTGTTGAAAGTGAAACTGCCAATCAGAGCGATTTGTAATATTTCACCTAAAAAACTGGTGAAATATTACAATCCAGCCATGGCCAATGCTGCAATATCATCGGCCATGGCTGGAAACACTTATGTGCCCCCACCCCACCGATCGCCCCCCCAGCCCCCCGATCTGTGGTCCGCTCCCCTCCGTCCTGTGCTCCGCTCCCCCGTCCTCCTGTCCGCTCCCCCCGTGCTCCAATCACACCCCCCGTGCTCCGGTCAAACCCCCCCGCACTCCGATCCCCCCCCGCACAGCGATCCCCTCCGTGCTCCGATCCACCCCCCTGCACAGCGATCCCCCACCCCGTGCTCCAATCCACCCCCCCGTGTTCCGATCCACCCCTTCATGCTCCGATCCACCCCCCCGTGCTCCGATGCCCCCCCGTGCCCTGATCTCCCCCCCCTTATACTTACCTGGCCTCCCGGGATCCGTCCATCTTCTTTCCTGGGCGCCGCCATCTTCCAAAATGGCGGGCGCATGTGCAGTGCGCCCGCCGAATCTGTTAGGGTTAGGGGTAGGGTTAGGGGTAGGGTTAGGGTTAGGGGTAGGGTTAGGGGTAGGGTTAGGGCTAGGGGTAGGGTTAGGGGTAGGGGTAGGGTTAGGGTTAGGGGTAGGGTTAGGGGTAGGGTTAGGGTTTCGGTATGTGCACACGTATTCTGTTCCTCTGCGGATTTTTCCACTGCGGATTTGATAAATCCGCAGTGCTAAACCACTGTGGATTTATCGCGGATTTACCGCGGTTTTTCTGCGCATTTCGCTGCGGTTTTACAACTGCAGTTTACTATTGGAGCAGTTGTAACACCGCTGTGGAATCCGCAGAAAGAAGTGACATGCTGCGGAATGTAAACCGCTGCGTTTCCGTGCAGTTTTTCTGCAGCATATGCACAGCGATTTTTGTTTCCCATAGGTTTACATTGAACTGTAAACTCATGGGAAACTGCTGCGGATCCGCAGCATTTTCCGCAGCGTGTGCACATACCTTTAGAATTAGGCCATGTGCACACGGTGCGGATTTGGTTGCGGATCCGCAGCAGATTGGCCGCTGCTGATCCGCAGCAGTGTTCCATCAGGTTTACAGTACCATGTAAACCTATGGAAAACCAAATCCGCTGTGCCCATGGTGCGGAAAATACCACGCGGAAATGCTGCGTTGTATTTTCTGCAGCATGTCAATTCTTTGTGCGGATTCCGCAGCGTTTTACACCTGTTCCTCAATAGGAATCCACAGGTGAAATCCGCACAAAAAACACTGGAAATCCACGGTAAATCCGCAGGTAAAACGTAGTGCCGTTTACCCGCGGATTTTTCAAAAATGATGCTGAAAAATCTCACACGAATTCGCAACGTGGGCACATAGCCTTAGGGTTAGGGTTGGAATTAGGGTTGTGATTAGGGTTGTGATTAGGGTAATGGCTACAGTTGGAATAAGGTTTAGGGGTGTGTTGGAGTTAGAATTGAGGGGTTTCCACTGTTTAGGCACATCAGGGGTCTCCAAACGCAACATGGCGCCACCATTGATTCCAGCCAATCTTGTATTCAAAAAGTCAAATGGTGCTCCCTCACTTCCGAGCCCCGATGTGTGCCCAAACAGTGGTTTACCCCCACATATGGGGTACCAGCATACTCAGGACAAACTGCGCAACAATTACTGGGGTCCAATTTCTCCTGTTACCCTTGTGAAAATAAAAAAATGCTTGCTAAAACATCATTTTTGAGGAAAGAAAAATTATTTTTTATTTTCACGGCTCTGCGTTGTAAACGTCTGTGAAGCACTTGGGGGTTCAAAGTGCTCACCACATGTCTAGATCAGTTCATTGGGGGGTCTAGTTTCTAAAATGGGGTCACTTGTGGGGGGTTTCTACTGTTTAGGCACACCAGGGGCTCTGCAAACGCAACGTGACGTCCGCAGACCATTCCATCAAAGTCTGCATTTGAAAAGTCACTACTTCCCTTCAGAGCACCGACGTGTGCCCAAACAGTGGTTTACCCCCACACATGGGGTATCAGCGTACTCAGGAGAAACTGGACAACAACTTTTGGGGTCCAATTTCTCCTGTAACCCTTGGGAAAATAAAAAATTCTGGGCTAAAAAATTATTTTTGAGGAAAGAAAACGTATTTATTATTTTCACGGCTCTGCATTATAAACTTCTGTGAAGCACTTGAGGGTTCAAAGTGCTCACCACCCATCTAGATAAGTTCCTTTGGGGGTCTAGTTTCCAAAATGGGATCACTTGAGGGAGGTTTCTACTGTTTAGCCACATCAGGGGCTCTGCAAACGCAACGTGACGCCTGCAGAGCATTCCATCAAAGTCTGCATTTCAAAACGTCACTACTTCAATTCCGAGCCCCGGCATGTGCCCAAACAGTAGTTTACCCCCACATATGGGGTATCAGCGTACTCAGGAGAAACTGGACAACAACTTTTGGGGTAAAATTTCTCCTGTTACCCTTGGGAAAATAAAAAATTGCAGGTTACAAGATCATTTTTGAGAAAATAATTTTTTATTTTTATTTTCATGGCTCTGCGTTATAAACTTCTATGAAGCACTTGGGGGTTCAAAGTCCTCACCACACATATAGATTAGTTCCTTTGGGGGTCTAGTTTCCAAAATGGGGTCATTTGTGGGGGATCTCCAATGTTTAGGCATACAGGGGCTCTCCAAACGTGACATGGTGTCCGCTAATGATTGGAGCTAATTTTCCATTTAAAAAGCCAACGGGCGTGCCTTCCCTTCCGAGCCCTGCCGTGCGCCCAAACAGTGGTTTACCCCCACATGTGGGGTATCAGCGTACTCAGGACAAACTAAACAAGAACATTTGGGGTCCAATTTCTCCTATTACCCTTGGCAAAATAGGAAATTCCAGGCTAAAAAATCATTTTTGAGGAAAGAAAAATTATTTTTTATTTTCATGGCTCTGCGTTATAAACTTCTGTGAAGCACCTGGGGGTTTAAAGTGCTCAATATGCATCTAGATAAGTTCCTTGGGGGGTCTAGTTTCCAAAATGGGGTCACTTGTGGGGGAGCTCCAATGTTTAGGCACACAGGGGCTCTCCAAACGCGACATGGTGTCCACTAACAATTGGAGCTAATTTTCCATTCAAAAAGTCAAATGGCGCGCCTTCCCTTCCGAGCCCTGCCGTGTGCCCAAACAGTGGTTTACCCCCACATATGAGGTATCGGCGTACTCGGGAGAAATTGCCCAACAAATTTTATGATCCATTTTATCCTATTGCCCATGTGAAAATGAAAAAATTGAGGCAAAAATAATTTTTTTGTGAAAAAAAGTACTTTTTCATTTTTACAGATCAATTTGTGAAGCACCTGAGGGTTTAAAATGCTCACTATGCATCTAGATAAGTTCCTTGGGGGGTCTAGTTTCCAAAATGGGGTCACTTGTGGGGGAGCTCCAATGTTTAGGCACACGGGGGCTCTCCAAACGCGACATGGTGTCTGCTAACGATGGAGATAATTTTTCATTCAAAAAGTCAAATGGCGCTCCTTCCCTTCCGAGCCTTACCATGTGCCCAAACAGTGGTTTACCCCCACATGTGAGGTATTGGTGTACTCAGGAGAAATTGCCCAACAAATGTTACGATCCATTTTATCCTGTTGCCCATGTGAAAATGAAAAAATTGAGGCTAAAAGAGTTTTTTTGTGAAAAAAAAGTACTTTTTCATTTTTACAGATCAATTTGTGAAGCACCTGGGGGTTCAAAGTGCTCACTATGCATCTAGATACGTTCCTTGGGGCGTCTAGTTTCCAAAATGGGGTCAATTGTGGGGGAGCTCCAATTTTTAGGCACACGGGGGCTCTCCAAACGTGACATGGTGTCCGCTAAAGAGTAGAGCCAATTTTTCATTCAAAAAGTCAAATGGCGCTCCTTCCCTTCCAAGCCCTGCCGTGCGCCCAAACAGTGGTTTACCCCCACATATGAGGTATCAGTGTACTCAGGACAAATTGGACAACAACTTTCATGGTTCAGTTTCTCCTTTTACCATTGGTAAAATAAAAAAATTGTTGCTAAAAGATAATTTTTGTGACTAAAAAGTTAAATGTTCATTTTTTCCTTCCATGTTGCTTCTGCTGCTGTGAAGTACCTGAAAGGTTAATAAACTTCTTGAATGTGGTTTTGAGTACCTTGAGGGGTGCAGTTTTTAGAATGGTGTCACTTTTTGGTATTTTCAGCCATATAGACCCCTCAAACTGACTTCAAATGTGAGGTGGTCCCTAAAAAAAATGGTTTTGTAAATTTCGTTGTAAAAATGAGAAATCGCTGGTCAAATTTTAACCCTTATAACTTCCTAGCAAAAAAAAATTTTGTTTCCAAAATTGTTATGATGTAAAGTTTACATGTGGGAAATGTTATTTATTAACTATTTTGTGTCACATAACTCTCTGGTTTAACAGAATAAAAATTCAAAATGTGAAAATTGCGAAATTTTAAAAATTTTCGCCAAATTTCCGTTTTTATCACAAATAAACGCAGAATTTATTGACCTAAATTTACCACTAACATGAAGCCCAATATGTCACGAAAAAACAATCTCAGAACCGCTAGGATCCGTTGAAGCGTTCCTGAGTTATTACCTCATAAAGGGACACTGGTCAGAATTGCAAAAAACGGCAAGGTCTTTAAGGTCAAAATAGGCTGGGTCATGAAGGGGTTAATTGTTTTTTTTTTATTTAGATAAAGAAATGTATTTATAGGAACTATACATATATATTTTTTTTTTATGAATTGTTTTAGGAATTTTTTTTTTTATTTTTTTTTTACACATGTGAATATTTTTTTTTACACTATAACATTGCCCTGGGGGAGGGAAAACCATGTTATAGTGTAAGATCGCTGATCTGACACTTTGCTGTGCACTGTGTCAGATCAGCGATCTGACGTGAACAGCAGTGAGGCTTCCCGGTGTCTGCTCTGAGCAGGCACTGTGAAGCCACCACCCTGCAAGACCCAGATGCCGTGGCCATTTTGGATCCGGGCCTGCTGCAGTGAGGAAGGAGGTAGGAGACTCTCGGAGCAACGCGATCGCATCGCATTGCTCGGGGGGTCTCATAGAGGCCCGCAGGGAGCCCCCTCCCTCCCTGCCCGATGCTTCCCTATACCGCCGGAACACTGCAATCATGTTTGATCGCAGTGTGCCGGGGGTCAATGTGCCGGGGGCTATCCGTGACCGCTCCTGGCACATAGTGCCAGATGTCAGCTGCGATAGTCAGCTGACGACCGGCCGCGATCGGCCACGCTCCCCCCGTGAGCGTGGCTGATGGCTCTGGATGTACTATTCCATCCTTGGGAATTAGGGCCCACCCCACATGGACGGAATAGTACATCCAATGGCAGAAAGGGGGTAATACTACAAGGGACAAATACCATCACACCATGACCAGATCACATATTACCACCACATAGTGACTGAATACTGCCACATAAAAGGGGACAAATACCGCCACACCATGACCAGACCACATATTACCAACACACAGTGACCGAATGCTACTACATACAAGGGAGAAATCCAGCCACATCATGCCAAGAACCACATATTACTGTTACGGATCTGCAACACAGGGCTAAGGTAGAAGGGGGAAAACTGACCCTGCACTATGACTAGGCTGAAACCCATTCCTTGCAAATAGACCCACCGACGATCCAAGGTAAATCTCAAGTGAAAACCTATAGATAAGGGGAAGGGATACCCTAAAAGAACTAAGGACTGGGTACAAAAACGGGTCACCTCCTAGTGGAAAACACAGAGAAGGCTGCAGAAACCAATAGAAAACAGAAACTAAGGCTAGCAGAGCCAGAGGTACCAGTACTGCACAAATAACACACACAGAACACTAAGCAAAGCACCAAGCTAGAGCTCAAGCAGATTAACACTGTTGTCCAGTAAGGACTGGGAGGCAGGTGCTGGTTAATAAAGAGTGAAACAAACACCTGACCCAAGACAAACCCAGAACCAGAGGAAAAAGACCAGCAGCCAGAACTCCACAAGAAAATGGCAGATGGTAACAAACCAAACAAGTTCTAACAGTACCTCCCCTTTAACGAGGATCCCCCGGATCCTCTAGGCCGGGCCTTATTCCGAAATCTCCTGTGAAAAGCCTTAATTAATCTTGAGGCTTAGACGTCCATAGCTTTCACCCAGGAATTCTCCTCAGGACCGAAACCCTTCCAGGACACAAGATACTGTAAACCTCCTCTATGCCACCTGGAATCAAGAATGTGTGAAATCTCACAGTCCTCATCAATTGGAGGAGCAGACGGCATAGCCACCTTATCTGGCATGTCAACCTTCTACAGCAAAGATACATGAAAAACTGAATTAATTTTCCAAGACAAAGGAATGTCTAATCTCACTGCTGCCGAATTGACAATGTGAACCACTTTGAAAGGTCCTACAAACTTCGGCCCCAACTTTTTAGAAGGGATCTTCAAATGCAGATTTCTAGAGGACAACCAAACCATGTCCCCAATAACAAACCTTGCCTCCCTTCTACTCTTGTCAAAAAATTTCCTATATCTCCTATTAGCCTGCTTAAGATTATGGCGCACAGTGGTCCAAACCCTTTCCAAAATTCCAGAAAAACTCTCCTGCTCAGGCACCGCCACCCCAATAATAGGAAAAGGACCAAAAGATGGATTCTTTTCAGTACAACAAAAGAAAGAACAACACCCAGCCGAAGAAGACATATGATTATTGAGAGCAAACTCAGCTAATGGTAGATATTCCGACCACATCTCCTGATTGTCTGCTACAAAACATCTCAAAAACTGCTCAATGTCCTCGTTCTTCCTCTCGGACTGTCCACTGGACTACGGATGATAGCTCGATGAAAATGACAAATGAACCTTAAGTCTGTCACAAATGGCACGCCAAAAGAGAGCCACAAACTGTGGTCCCCTATCGGAGACAATGTCCGTGGGAACACCATGGAGTCTGATAATCTTTTACAAATGCCCTGGCAGGTGTCTTAGCGCAGGGTAATTTATTGAATGGGACCAGATGACACATCTTACTAAACTGGTCCACAGCGACCCAGATAACAGAAAAACCCTCAGAGACAGGCAGGTCGGTGAAAAATCCATTGCAAGATGCGTCCATGGAGAACTAGGAACCTCTAACGAGCAAAGCAACCCTGCCGCCGGAGCATGAGAAGCCTTAGACCTAGCGCACATGGTACACTGATGCACCCACTTTACAATTTCTCTTAGCCACCCTGGCCACCAGAAACTCCAACTGATCAACCTTCTTGTTTCAGCAATCCCTGTATGACCCGCCCAACAAGACTCATGACATTCCGTAAGCAAAGCTCTCCTCAGGGCTTTAGGCACAAATAATTTCCCATACGGAGTGTGTTAGGAGTCGAGTTTCCACTGCTGCACTGGGGGAATCTCGATCCGTCTCCGCTGCGGTCTCCCATTCTTCTCCAGCCGCGGTGGAGTCTGCTCAGCAGGGACATCGATCCCAGCGTCTCGCTCAGTCTAACTCTGTGCGAAGAGTTACTGCTGCTTTTCCTGCTTCTGCTATTGAAGCCAGTGCTGGGCAGCGGCGAGTGGACGTTTCTGGATCTAAGTCCTGCTTTTCTCTGTCTGAGCATGCCCAGGGCAGGATCTCCCGTTGGAGATCGAGGGTCACATGCTCAGGTATTGCAGCACATCCCATTGGTCCTCTTGGCAGGTCCTGGAAGGGCAAAACTTCTGGAGCTGCTTCCTGTGCTGCTACTATATAAACTGCGCATGACCGCACGGCCATGCGCTAGTATTGTCTTGTAAATATGTGTGTGTGTTGTGAGTGAAAGTCGCTCTTTAAATAACCCTCCCTATTGAATGTCTGTTCGCGGAAGGTGTATGTTTGCTATCTAGCGCCCGACTTATCCAACAGCACGAAACACACATTACAGCTACCAGTTACTGTGTCTGCCAGTACGGCGCCGTGCCCTTGCTCTGCGCTTTCCTGACCCAAGCCTGGGTGGTTAGTGGCTTCCGTCAGTGCGGCACCGCACGCACTCTTGTGCCTTTATATATTATTATTTATGTTCCTCTGACACACCCAGTTGCGGTGTTGTGCCAGCAAGTGTCTAATCGGACTTCAATCCTGTGTAGGGGTTGAGTCCGCTGACTTCTTGCTCGCGCTTTATGTGCGGTACTGTGGTCCTGTGACGCAACAGGATCGCTTCCTTCACGCAGGGTGAAGTTAACCCATGTGTGTATACTTAGTACCACCATATAGTCCGTCTTACTAGCAGCAGGGTCTTTTACCTGCACGGTGGACCTCGGACCTCGATTATCTATACTTGGTGCGTTCCGCCGGTCCTTAACATAATACTAGCGCCAAGGTCTGGCTAGTAAATGATGGACGATCAGCGTTCACAGCGGTACATCCAGCAGCTGGAGGAAAGGTTGGCGGCTCTTGAGCGTTCAACCTCAGCTGTGGATGTCACTGCTGTAGCTGTTCAGGCTGCTAGTGTTGCTGCAGCCACCTTGTCCACTGCCGCTCCTGTCCCGACTCTAACTCGCCTCCCGCTTCCAGAGAAATTCTCTGGTGACAGTAAGTCTTGTAGGGGTTTCGTGAGTCAGTGCTCTATCCATCTCGAGCTTCTGGCCTCTCGTTTCCCTACAGAGCGGGCTAAGGTGGGATTTATAGTGTCTCTTCTATCGGACAGGGCGTTGCAGTGGGCTACGCCGCTATGGGAGCGTAACGATCATGTGGTACAGAGTGCTCCGTTGTTTCTGAGCACTTTGAAACAGGTCTTTTTAGGACCTCGTGTCACCCATGATACGGCACTCCAATTGTTGGCATTGACTCAGGGCTCGTCCTTGGTCAGTCATTTTGCCGTTCGCTTCCGCACTTTAGCATCTGAGCTGGAGTGGTCGGATAAAGCTCTCATTCCAATATTTTGGAGGGGGCTGGCTGACCACGTTAAGGACACCCTGGCCACTAGGGAGATTCCCGCCACACTGGAGGAATTAATAACTTTATCCACTCGTATTGATCTCCGTTTTAACGAGCGGAGGTTAGAGCGAGCCCAGTGTAGGCAGAGGTTTCGGCTGGCTCCCACCTTCGCCAAACCTTTGGAATCTCCAGACCAGGCTCCTGAGCGCCATGAGCCTGTGGTAGAGTCACGAGCGGGATCTAAGTCCCGGACCGCTCGTGCACTCCAGATTTGCCATCTTTGCCAACAGTCAGGACATCTTGCCTCCAGATGTCTCCAGCGGTCGAGGAAATGTCAGCGTCTAGTGGTAGTTGGTGGAGGTGCACTAGACACGGCGACGTTTGCCTCCAAATTGTCCTTTAAGGGGACAATAACATTGGGCTCATCCTCTCACTCAGTAGAACTCTGCGTGGATTCTGGGGCGGAGGGCAATTTTATGTCTTCAGCCTTCGCCCAACGTCACGCAATTCCTCTGGTCATGCTATCTCAACCAGTATCGGTACGAGTGGTGAATGGGTCGACACTGCCCGCACAAATTACACATCAAACTATCCCTTTTACTCTGTCCATGTCACCATCTCATCAGGAGGTTATATCTCTACTCGTCATTCCTGAGGGAATTGATGAGGTTCTCTTAGGGATACCTTGGTTACGGTACCACTCTCCTCACATTGAGTGGTCCTCAGGCAGAATTCTGGGATGGGGTGAATCTTGTGGGAACAGGTGTCATCGAGAGTGCGTTCAGGTTGCTACTACAGAGGTACCCGCAGATCTTTCCTCTCTCCCCAAGCAATATTGGTTTTATGCAGACGTGTTCTCCAAAAAGGCAGCGGAGACCCTTCCGCCCCATCGCCCCTATGACTGTCCTATTGATCTCTTGCCTGGTGCTGAGCCTCCCCGGGGTCGAGTCTATCCATTATCTCTCCCGGAAACGGAGGCAATGTCTCAGTACATTCAAGAGAATTTGGCAAGAGGGTTCATCAGGAAGTCAGTGTCACCTGCTGGGGCAGGGTTCTTTTTCGTGCAGAAAAAGAGTGGAGAACTACGTCCATGCATAGACTACAGGGGTCTTAATGCTATTACAGTTAAGAACAAGTACCCTTTGCCTTTGATATCTGAGCTTTTCGATAGGCTTCGGGGAGCTAGAGTGTTTACTAAACTAGATCTGTGGGGTGCTTATAACCTGATTCGCATCCGTGAGGGGGACGAATGGAAAACGGCGTTTAACACCAGAGATGGGCACTATGAGTATCTGGTGATGCCCTTCGGGCTCTGTAATGCACCTGCCGTTTTCCAAGACTTTGTCAACGACATCTTCCGGGATATGCTTTCCACCTCGGTTGTAGTCTATCTGGATGATATCCTCATCTTTTCTCCAGATATTGACTCCCATCGGAGAGATGTTGGCAGAGTCTTCGACCTCCTACGGGCAAACTCTCTATATGCGAAGTTGGAGAAGTGTGTGTTTGAGCAGGAGTCCTTACCTTTCCTGGGCTATATCATATCCGCCCAGGGATTGGCTATGGATCCTGCCAAGCTACAGGCTGTGATGGACTGGCAAGAGCCCCATTCTCTTAAAGCGGTGCAGTGCTTTATGGGGTTCATAAACTATTACCGCCAGTTCATTCCCCACTTCTCAACTCTGGTAGCTCCCTTGGTGGCCCTCACCAAGAAGGGAGCGAATCCCAAATTGTGGTTGGAAGAGGTCTCCAAGGCCTTCACTTCTATTAAGTCCCACTTTGCTAGCGCTCCCATCTTACATCGTCCCAATGTGGATAAGCCATTCCTAATGGAGGTGGATGCCTCGTCCGTTGGTGCTGGAGCAGTCCTCTATCAAAAGGATGCTCAAGGTCGGAAGCATCCATGCTTCTTCGTCTCTAAGACCTTCACGCCAGCAGAGAGAAACTACTCCATCGGGGGCAGGGAGTTGCTAGCAATGAAGTTGGCCTTTTCGGAGTGGAGACACCTTCTGGAGGGTGCGCGGTTTCCCTTACAAGTTTACATGGACCACAAAAATTTGGTCTATTTACAAACAGCCCAGCGGCTAAATTCTCGCCAGGCCAGATGGTCCCTATTCTTCTCCCGGTTCCACTTTTCCCTTCATTATCTCGCCTAAGAGAAGAATATCCATGCTGACGCTCTCTCTCGCTCCCTTATGTCAACTGAGGAGGAGGAAGAGGAGCCTCGGCTTATTGTCCCTTCCGAGAGCCTGAGAACCGTAGCGCCGGTTTCGCTAGAGTCTGTGCCTCCGGGCAAGACTTTTGTGCCCATTAATTTGCGACCGGAGGTTCTCTCTTGGGCTCGTTCGTCCAGGGTGGGTGGACACTTTGGGACAAAGAGGACATCTGAGCTCCTGCGAGGACGTACTGGTGGCCGCATATGGTCCGTGATGTCAGGGATTGAATTCTGGCGTGTGTCTCCTGCACCAAAAATAAATCTCCGCGTCAAAGGCCAGCTGGGTTGCTCTATCCCTTGCCGGTGGCAGATAGGCCCTGGGAGATGGTCGGGATGGACTTTGTTGTGGGTTTACCCAAGTCTCGCGGCTGTACCATCATTTGGGTCATCACCGATCATTTCTCAAAAATGGTGCATTTGGTGCCGCTACCACGGTTACCTTCTGTACGGGCCTTGGCAGCGTTGTACATCAAACACATCTTCCGCCTACATGGTATGCCTGACAAAATTGTCAGTGACCGGGGTCCCCAGTTTGCGTCTCGGTTCTGGAGAGAGCTTTGTTGTCTTCTCAGTATTGAGTTGAATCTCTCTTCCGCTTATCATCCCGAGACGAATGGGTTGGTAGAGAGGGCCAACCAGACCTTGGTCACATACCTGCGACATTTTCTTTCAGCCAGGCAGGATGACTGGGCATCCTTGCTATCATGGGCAGAGTTTGCACTGAACAACGCCATAGCCGACTCCACTGGACAAACCCCATTCCTCCTCAACTATGGTCAGCATCCACGGGTACCTGTGCCTATGCCCGTGTCTTCCGCCGACTCCAGGGTGGCAGACTGGGCTGTGGAGGCACGGGATATTTGGGACCGCACTCAGGATGCCATTCGGGCCTCTAAGGAGAGAATGAGGTCCTCCGCCTATGCTCATCGGCGCCCCGCTCCGACCTTTGCTCCTGGCGACTTGGTGTGGCTCTCCGCCCGTAACATCAGGCTGCGAGATGAGTCCACTAAATTTGCTCCTCGCTACTTGGGTCCGTTCAAGGTGCTCGAGCAGGTTAATCCTGTGGTCTATCGTTTGGCCCTTCCGCCACGCCTGGGTATCACCGACACCTTTCATGTGTCCCTCTTGAAACCTGGGTATATGTCCTGGTTTTCCGAGTCATCTGCTGGGACATCGGGTTCGTCTACGGACGATTATGAGGTGAACGCTATTTTGGGGTGCAAGGTGGTACGTGGCAAAAAATTTTATTTGGTGGACTGGAAGGGTTATGGCCCCGAGGACAGATCCTGGGAGCCTGTTGAGCACATTCGTGCCCCGCAGCTCATTGCTGCCTTCGAACGTGGCGAGGCCCAAGGAGGGGGGGGGGCTAGAGGAGGGGGTAATGTTAGGAGTCGAGTTTCCACTGCTGCACTGGGGGAATCTCGATCCGTCTCCGCTGCGGTCTCCCATTCTTCTCCAGCCGCGGTGGAGTCTGCTCAGCAGGGACGTCGATCCCAGCGTCTCGCTCAGTCTGACTCTGTGTGAAGAGTTACTGCTGCTTTTCCTGCTTCTGCTATTGAAGCCAGTGCTGGGCAGCGGCGAGTGGACGTTTCTGGATCTAAGTCCTGCTTTTCTCTGTCTGAGCATGCCCAGGGCAGGATCTCCCGTTGGAGATCGAGGGTCACATGCTCAGGTATTGCAGCACATCCCATTGGTCCTCTTGGCAGGTCCTGGAAGGGCAAAACTTCTGGAGCTGCTTCCTGTGCTGCTACTATATAAACTGCGCATGACCGCACGGCCATGCGCTAGTATTGTCTTGTAAATATATGTGTGTGTTGTGAGTGAAAGTTGCTCTTTAAATAACCCTCCCTATTGAATGTCTGTTCGCGGAAGGTGTATGTTTGCTATCTAGCGCCCGACTTATCCAACAGCACGAAACACACATTACAGCTACCAGTTGCTGTGTCCGCCAGTACGGCGCCGTGCGCTTGCTCTGCGCTTTCCTGACCCAAGCCTGGGTGGTTAGTGGCATCCGTCAGTGCGGCACCGCACGCACTCTTGTGCCTTTAAATATTATTATTTATGTTCCTCTGACACACCCAGTTGCGGTGTTGTGCCAGCAAGTGTCTAATCGGACTTCAATCCTGTGTAGGGGTTGAGTCCGCTGACTTCTTGCTCGCGCTTTATGTGCGGTACTACGGTCCTGTGATGCAACAGGATCGCTTCCTTCACGCAGGGTGAAGTTAACCCATGTGTGTATACTTAGTACCGCCATATAGTCCGTCTTACTAGCAGCAGGGTCTTTTACCTGCACGGTGGACCTCGGACTGCGAACGCACCTAGTTTCTTATTATCTATACTTGGTGCGTTCCGCCGGTCCTTAACAGAGTGTTAGTTGGTGCCGCATCCTCGGCTTTAAGAATGCTATTTTCCAACTCAGAACCTAATCCTGCCACAACTACCCCTCTCTGCAGAATAGATTCTTCCTTTTCAGTATTAACCGCTGGGGAGAAACCTTGAGACAAAGCATCAGCTTTAACATTTTTTGTCCCAGGGATATATGTCACAGAGAAATGGAACCAGGCAAAAAAACAATGCCCACATAGCTTAACGGGCATTCAAATGTTTAGCAGCATCTAGGTAGGTCAGGTTCTTATGATCAGTAAAGACATGTATAAGATGTCTAGCGCCCTCCAAAAAATGTCACCAATGCTCAAACGCAAGCTTAATAGCCAGCAATTCTTGGTTTCCAACATCGTAGTTGAGCTCCGCCTCTTCAAAATTTTTAGAAAAGAAAGCACAGGGATGCACCCCATCCTCCCACTCCTGGGACAGAACAGCCCCCACTCCTACTGATGAGGTGTCCACCTCTACCAGAAAGGGCTTAGACTCATATGTCTGGATTAAAACAGGAGCAGAGCTAAACCTTTCCTTGAGATGCTCAAAAGCTTTAACAGCCTCAGGGCAACACTGAACAGTATTGGAACCCTTTTTAGTAGGATCAGTAAGGGGTTTTGCGATAACAGAAAGATTATTTATGAATTTTCTATAATGCAAACCTCAAAAATCTCTGAATCGACTTCAAGCATTCAGGTCTAGGCCACTCCAATACCACCTGAACCTTCACCGGATCCATCTCAAAACCATCACTGGTACCCCAAAAAACTAATATTCTGTACTGCAAACTCACATTTCTCCAGTTTAGCAAAGAGTGTGTTTTCTCTCAGAATCTGCAGAACCTCACAGACTCTCTTCCAATGCGACTCCAGATTGGGCAAATAGATCAAAATGTCATCCAAATAAATAATCACACTCCTACCGATCAACGGTCTCAGGATGTCATTAATAAAATTTTGAAAGAACGTCGGAGCATTTGTAAGGCCGAAAGGCATAACTAGATGCTAAAAATGACCTTGCGGGGTATTAAAGGCTGTCTTCCATTCATCGCCTTCTTTAACCCGCAGAAAATTATATGCCACACGGAGATTGATCTTAGAGAACCACTTGGCTCCAACTAATTGGTTACACAAATCCGGAATTAGCGGCAAGGGGTAAGGATTGCGCACAGTGATCTTATTAATCTCCCTGTAATCCAGACATGGCCTAAGACCCCAATCTTTTTTTTTGACAAAAAAGAACCCCACTGCCACAGGGGACTTACAGGGTCTTATATGATGGTGGCTCAGTGGATAGCACTGCAACCTTGCAGCGCTGGGATCCTGGATTCAAATCCCACCGTGGACAACATCGGCAAAGAGTTTGTATGTTCTCCCCGTGTTTGCGTGGGTTTCCTCTGGGTTTTCTAGTTTCCTCCCACATTCCAAAAAACATACCGATAGGGAATCTAGATTGTGAGCCCCATCGGGGACAGTGATGATAATGTGAGCAAACTGTAAAGCGCTGCAGAATGTGTTAGCATTATATAAAGATTATTATTATTATGACCTGCAGCAAGACTAGTCTGCAGGTATTCCTTTAAGGTCTCCCTCTCAGGAATCGTCAGATTAAATACAGGTCCTTCTCAAAAAATTAGCATATAGTGTTAAATTTCATTATTTACCATAATGTAATGATTACAATTAAACTTTCATATATTATAGATTCATTATCCACCAACTGAAATTTGTCAGGTCTTTTATTGTTTTAATACTGATGATTTTGGCATACAACTCCTGATAACCCAAAAAACCTGTCTCAATAAATTAGCATATCAAGAAAAGGTTCTCTAAACGACCTATTACCCTAATCTTCTGAATCAACTAATTAACTCTAAACACATGCAAAAGATACCTGAGGCTTTTATAAACTCCCTGCCTGGTTCATTACTCACAACCCCCATCATGGGTAAGACTAGCGACCTGACAGATGTCAAGAAGGCCATCATTGACACCCTCAAGCAAGAGGGTAAGACCCAGAAAGAAATTTCTCAACAAATAGGCTGTTCCCAGAGTGCTGTATCAAGGCACCTCAATGTTAAGTCTGTTGGAAGGAAACAATGTGGCAGAAAACGCTGTACAACGAGAAGAGGAGACTGGACCCTGAGGAAGATTGTGGAGAAGGACCGATTCCAGACCTTGGGGAACCTGAGGAAGCAGTGGACTGAGTCTGGTGTGGAAACATCCAGAGCCACCGTGCACAGGCGTGTGCAGGAAATGGGCTACAGGTGCCGCATTCCCCAGGTAAAGCCACTTTTGAACCATAAACAGCAGCAGAGGCGCCTGACCTGGGCTACAGAGAAGCAGCACTGGACTGTTGCTAAGTGGTCCCAAGTACTTTTGTCTGATGAAAGCAAATTTTGCATGTCATTCGGAAATCAAGGTGCCAGAGTCTGGAGGAAGACTGGGGAGAAGGAAATGCCAAAATGCCTGAAGTCCAGTGTCAAGTACCCACAGTCAGTGATGGTGTGGGGTGCCATGTCAGCTGCTGGTGTTGGTCCACTGTGTTTCATCAAGGGCAGGGTCAATGCAGTTAGCTATCAGGAGATTTTGGAGCACTTCATGCTTCCATCGGCTGAAATGATTTATGGAGATGAAGATTTCATTTTTCAGCACGACCTGGCACCTGCTCACAGTGCCAAAACCACTGGTAAATGGTTTACTGACCTTGGTATTACTGTGCTCAATTGGCCTGCCAACTCTCCTGACCTGAACCCCATAGAGAATCTGTGGGATATTGTGAAGAGAAAGTTGAGAGACGCAAGACCCAACACTCTGGATGAGCTTAAGGCCGCTATTGAAGCATCCTGGGCCTCCATAACATCTCAGCAGTGTCACAGGCTGATTGCCTCCATGCCACGCCGCATTGAAGCAGTCATTTCTGCCAAAGGATTCCCGACCAAGTATTGAGTGCATAACTGAACATTATTATTTGTTGTTTTTTTTTGTTTGTTATTAAAAAACACTTTTATTTGATTGGATGGGTGAAATATGCTAATTTATTGAGACAGGTTTTTTGGGTTATCAGGAGTTGTATGCCAAAATCATCAGTATTAAAACAATAAAAGACCTGACAAATTTCAGTTGGTGGATAATGAATCTATAATATATGAAAGTTTAATTGTAATCATTACATTATGGTAAATAATGAAATTTAACACTATATGCTAATTTTTTGAGAAGGACCTGTATACGACTCTTAGGGAGAGTAGCACCTGGGACAAACACAATAGCGCAACCGTAATCTCTATGAGATGGGAGAGCTTGTGACTTCACTTTTGAAAAGACTTTCCAGAATTCCTGAATAGCTTCAGGTAGCTCTTTTTTCACAACAGCAGCAATCTGAACATCACAACATTTCCCATAACACTCCTGACCCCAGGATCTTATCTTACTAGACAACCAGTCCAGTACAGGATTGTGCATCTTTAACCAGGGTAACCCCAGGACAACTGGAAAAGGTAATTTATCAAGTACAAACAAATCTAAAGATTCCTGGTGTTCCATATTCACAGTGAGTGGAAACCCGGTGACATTTCGAGAAACGCACCCATGCTCTAGAGGAGTGATATCTATTGCCACTACAGGAAAAGGGCATGATAAAGGTGCAGAATCAATCTTATACTTGTCTAGAAATTGTTGATCGATCAAATTAAGTGCAGAACCACAGTCCACCATCACTTGAAAATCGACTGACCACGACAGGTAGAACTACCAGAAAAATAAACTCCTGCCGACCGTAAAAATGCAATGCGAAAGGGAGGGTTATTCTGATTGATCTTTTTTTTCTATTTTCCTTGTCTATGCGTCTTTCACATTGCTTAATAAAATGGTCAGCCTTACCACAATAAAGACATAGCCCCTCTGAGAATCTTCTCTGCCTTTCCTGGGAGCGAGTGAACATCGCCCCAAGTTGCCTCGGCTCTCCACAGTCAACGGGGCTCTCCAGCAAAATTGAAACCTTCTCCTCATTCTGTCTACTTTCTAATCTTCTATCCACCTGGATAGCTAATTGCACAGCAACCTCAAGTGTAGCAGGTGCAGGATATGCAATGAGCAAATCTTTAACCCTGTCATTCAAACCTGCTAAAAACTGACTCTTGAGTGCTGGATCATTCCAGCTGACCTCTGCAGACCATCATCTGAACTGGGTACAATATCTTTCAGCATCGCCAGAACCCTGTTTTAGCCGCCTGAGTTTTGCCTCGGCTGCAGTGACCCAATCAGAATCATTGTGTAACACCCCCATAGCAAAAAAAAGCGCTTCTACAGACATCAAACAAGGGTCATCCAGATGCAATGAAAATGCAAAAACTTAGGTCTCACCTAGCAATAACGACATAATAATCCCCACATGCTGTAATTCAGTCCCTGAAGACCTGGTTCTAAGCCGAAAATAAAGTAAACATGCATTTTTAAACAAAAAAAATTCCAGCCTTTTACCAGAAAAACATTCAGGAAAACCCACCTTAGGTTCTTCAGAGCGGATTCCAGGGCAATTATGTACTGCTGTAACCCTTGCAGACGCTGAGGAAGACCTTGAACGCTGTTCATGTTGCAGAAAACCAGAAGGGTTTTTTTATATATACTTCTTTCTGGCTGGACAATCTGTTACCGATCTGCAACACAGGACTAAGGTAGAAGGGGGAAAACTGACCCTGCACTATGACTAGGCTGAAACCCTACGATGGAGTGGGTGACCCATTCTTTGTGAATAGACCCACCGACAATCCTAGGTAAATCTCAAGCGAAGACCTATACATAAGGGGAAGGGGTACCCTAAAAGAACTAAGGACTGGGTACAAAAACGGGTCACCTCCTAGTGGAAAACACAGAGATGGCTGCAGAAACCAATAGAAAGCAGAAACTAAGGCTAGCAGAACCAAAGGTACCAGTACTGCACAAATAGCACACACAGAAAACTGAGAAAAGCACCAAGCTAGAACTCAAGCAGATTAACACTGTTGTCCAGCAAGGACTGGGAGGCAGGTGCTGGTTAATAAAGAGGGAAACAGACACCTGACCCAAGACAAACCCAGCACCAGAGCAAAAAGCCCAGCTGTCAGAACTCCACAAGAAAATGGCAGATAGTAACAAACTAAACATGTTCTAACAATTACCACCACATGGCGACTGAATATCATATACAAAGAGCAAATACCATTATACCATGACCAGACCACATATTACCACCACATAGTGACCAAATACTACAATACTGATCATTAATAAAAAAAACACAATACTAAGTGCCATTATACACAGAAGCCCTTTATTTACTGTCAGTGTACAAGTAATGCAGTGAGCACAAATGACATTATACACATGAGCTCTGTATATAGCGTTCAGATAATACAATGATCACCGATGACATTGTACACAGGAGCTTTGTATATAGAGTCAGCGTCAGAGATCACCACTAACAATTTAACAGAAGCTCTGGATATATTGTACAGGTAATGCAGTGATCACCGGTGACATAATACACAGGATCTCTGATACATTGATCACCAATGGCATTAAACACAGGAGCTCTGTACATAGTATACAGTGTATATTGTCAGTGTACAGGTAATACACTGACTCACCAGTGACGTCTCTAGCTCAAGTTCTTCATCCTTGCTTTTCTATTTCATGCAGCGCAGACCACCATCACTTCTTTCAGCCAGGACTTGTCTGTGCATAAAATAACTCCGCTTCAAGAGCACATACCTCACATTTTCCCTTTCTTCTACACTACACAGCTGAATACAGACCTGCACCCACCATTAATATATAGTTAGTTCATATGCAAACCACCATTCTAAATATAAGTTAAAATCCACCACTGTGCCCCCACTAACTATACATAGCCACTTTCCCCACCTAATAAATATATAAATGAATTTGCACCTGTACTTTTTGTACCCTCAATGTTCCCCACTATGTACCTCACGCTCCCCGATTCATTATATTTCAATGTACCCTTCCACATCAATTCATTGTCATGTCTTTTCTCTCTCCCACCCTCTATTCATTATAAACTGCTTTCCCCACATTAAATACATCATTTACTCCACCCACCCTCAAAATTCATCATTATTTTCTCTCCCCACCCCCACCTTCAATTAATCATTTGTTCTCCCCACCCCACCTAAATTCAATTGCTGTCCCCCATCCGTCACCTTAAATTCATAACTTGCAGCCCCCCTCCCCTCACTTCACGATTTGCAGTCCCCCATCCCCTACTTCATCATTTTCAGACCCACGTCCCCTCCCCCACTTCATAATGTACAATCCCCCTCCCCCCACTAAATCATGTACAGTCCCTCCGCTCATGTGCAGTCCTCCACCCAAGACACACTTCATGTGCAGTCCTCCTACCACCACTTCATCTTGTGCAGTCCCCTACCTCAGACACACTTCATGTGCAGTTCCCCTCCCCCATTTCATCATGTGAAGCCCCCACTCCGACACACTTCATCATGTGCAGTCCCCCTCCTTTGCCCCTCACCCATTTAATTCACTTTATAAATAAAAGCAAAATCATTTTACATACTTACTTCACAGATTATCCCCCGCAGGCACCGATCAGCTTCTGGCTTCCTCGTACATGTTGGTGAAGAAGTCCAGAAGAGACGAAGGGAGGTGGAGCTGCTCAGCCGTCAAGGTTAGATGGCCGTGCACAGCTACGAGTACACTCCCAGGCCCTAGCGCTGATGTGTGTGCCGTAGTGCACAGCACATGATGGGGCCAGGTTAGCAGAAGCATAAGAGGCATGCCCAGGGGCCCCCCTCTGTACTGCTGCTCACCAGGTCCCATACAGCAGTAAGGGCAGTAATGCCCTGATGGCGGCCCTGATGTGGATTTCATGAATCTTACTAATTTCAGAAATATGATAGAATCAAATGTTACAGTCCAAATAATTTTATTAATTGCCATTTCCTAGTGACTGGTTTCATATTGAGGGGTATTTTGTTTATTAAATAACACACTTGCTGTTAGGCAACGGGTTTCTCCTTCGCACAGGGTAGATCCTAAGCCTTGTCTGCCTCTGCGGTCTTCCATTCTGCTCCAGCCACAGTAGGGGCTACTCAGAAAAGATTTCGGTCTCAGTGTCTTGCTCATACTTTGGCTGTCCGCTTGGCCTTGTAGCCAAAGCTATGGTAATCAGCAGTTAGCTGTGGCAAACAGACACTCCAGAGACTAAGACCAGAAGGTACTCTACTGAGCATGCTCATGAGGTGGCGACTTCTCATTGGTGGTCATTTGTCAGCTGCTCGGGTGATGTGGTAGTTCTTGACTGTTCCTCAAGCAAGGTCCTGTCTGGCTGGACTTAATCGGAAAGTATAAAAGGATCTCTGGAGAGAATGGCTGCATGCTAAGATCATTTATATCATATGTGTATTTGGAACATAACGGTAGTGTGGACTTGTCTGCGTGTGCTCAGGGCAGGCATATAGCCTTTAGAATTCTGGCACCTCCAGAGAGGAGTTTGGGTGACTTCAGGGCAGGTGTATATACTTTAGAATTCCGGCACCTCCGAAGAGGCAGCCCAATCTCCAGAGCTGAACCCCATTGAAAACCTCTGGAATATAATCAAGAAGATGATGGATAGTCACAAGCCATCAAAGAAGAACTGCTTACATTTTTGCACCTGAAGCAGTGTGAAAGACTGGTGGAAAGCATGCCAAGACGCATGAAAGCTGTGATTTAACTAGAACTACCGTTAGGGGTCA
Source organism: Ranitomeya imitator (assembly GCF_032444005.1). Lineage (NCBI taxonomy): Eukaryota > Metazoa > Chordata > Amphibia > Anura > Dendrobatidae > Ranitomeya > Ranitomeya imitator. The sequence continues at coordinate 322,877,760 of NC_091282.1, read as the reverse complement.
TTTTGACCCCCATTCAAAAGTACTGACTCTGGAGTAAAAATTACTTTTTGTTGCCAACAAATTAAAGAACATTTATTTTAACTTAGTAGGAGCAGTATTAAGATCAAGTACAGCATGCATTTTCCTTTTACATGGTCATGGCATTAAGCGGAAGAACGATCTCCCGTTTGCTAATTTTACTCCCAGTTGCTGTTTTATAGAGTATAGTTGCATTTATAGCTGCTAAATCAAGTACATTACAAAACACCTGAACAGGCCATCGGCGGCTTCCAGATTTTGTGGTGTACTTTCGAGCCATCTGGTCTACTGTGTCCCCTCCAACCTTTGTTTTATTATAAAATTGTACCGTTTCTGTTTTTTTTTTTGTCATTTCCAACTGCTACATCTGGGTGACATGCGACATGCGCCGCATCAGGTGGAAATCATCGTAGCTGATTGCGTAAATTTATATGGCACACCTAGGACATGTAGCAACACTGCCCCCTGACGAAGCAAACGCGAAACGCGCGTTGGGGCCACCACGTGGGTCATCCTGGTTACCAACCTTTGGGTAAGGATCAATAAGATCTATTTATGGTGTCTTTCTTTTCCCCTTCTCCTTGGCTTTTGATTATTGACCGGATGTAGTGGTCACTTAGCCTGTGCGCAGGGCTATTTATATGCATACATAGCCATTAAGTATAGACTTATAGGGGTACCCTTATACTATCTGGTCCTTTTCCCGATTACTTTGTGGCACTATGCACTTTATTAATATTAAATTGGTATCAGGATTACCTACGTGGTGTCTAATTCCATCTTTTGCTACCATTTATTCTTTTTTTCAGTTATATGCTATGTTTAATTGAATTATGATTTTTGTATATTTTTCTGGCTATGGTTGCCAATTGTTGTAAAGAATAAAACTTGATTTTTGGACTTTAACTCCATTGTTTCTTTCTTATTGCTATTGTGAGGAGTGTCCACTTTTACTATTGGTATCGAATATCTCCCTGGGTAGCTCCCCAACTTGGGGTGTGAGTATGGTGGAGGTTTCGGGTACAGTATCTTCATATTTGGTCTTTTGCTGCTACATCTGGGTGAAGACTACTGAGCAAAATGACATTCTTATTTGGCTTACCTTGGTAAACTGTAAGAGTGATGTCACCATTCTTCATCAGAGTAGTCTCATATGTATTTGTTATTAGGAGACTTGCCTACTACTACTTTTATGTATGGGGTCAAATTGACCCCTTCAGTACTTATAGGTATGAATTGTAAAATCCGGGCCCCTGAAAAAGTTTCAATTCATTTTTGTGTCCTAAAATATACACTACCTTGAATAAATAAAAGTCACAAAAACTCAGAACTCATTTGTTAAAATTTTAGATATTATAGGAAAAAGAAATAGCAAAAGGGTCAGAATGACCCCTCCGGTAGTTCTAGTGTTAAAATCATGGTTATTCCACAAAATATTGATTTCTGAACTCTTCCTGAGTTAAAACATTAGTGTTGATCTTTCTAAATGATTATGAGCTTGTTTGAGGTCTGAAAGCACTGTTTTTTTTATTTTTTACCATTTCTCCTTTTTAGAAGAAAAAAACAAAATTTATTGCTTGGAAATTCGGAGACTTTGTCAGAGGTTTATAGAATATAAGAACAATTTACATTTTACTCAAAAATATACATATAAAGAGAAAAATCAGACAAACTGAAAGTTTTGCAGTGGTCTCTTAATTTTTGTCAGAGCTGCATTTAATTACTGATATAATTGAAATTCAAAACGATAAATTTAGAGATTGTGTGAATCAATTCACAGAACCAGGTTCAGTGGCCATACTAATAATCTGTTATGGCCAGGAGTCCTACAAACAGCCTACTTGCCAGCATCTGTAGTTCTTCTTTTGACTAGCTGCCCTGTTTTGACATCACGTGTACAATGCCGCAAAAATAATGCTGCACCAGGCCGCTAATCAATAAATGTACCATGAATACAATAAAGTGAGATGCGGTTCATCTGGTGTGATTGCTGGACCCAATCCAGAGAAGTGATGAGCAGCATATCTAATTATAATACATTGTTATTATTATTATTATTATTATTATTATTATTATTAATATTATTCTCTTAACCAAACAAATAGAGATGCTTGCTGATTGAAATCAAAAAACACTTTTGTTAGGACTCTGAATCTTATTTCAGTGAATGTTGCAATCTCATTTATTAGGCTACTGCAGTTTTCTAAGAATGATGGACAGTAATTAAAACTTAGCTAGTAATAACCTCCTCACTCTTGACATTTCTTCAGGGTTTTTCGTCCGCCACTATCTACATATAGATTAAAAATTGTAATTGGACCATGGAAAGGGTAAAAGAAATAAGCCCAGTTCGTTTGCTTGTGACTGACATTCTGGAATTTTATTTAATTTGAGAAAATTGAGTTGAACCACATAACACCATTAATAGTGAGTTGTCTTGAATGATATAAAAAGGATGAAAACATTTCTACAATTTAAAAACTAAGGATGGAAACTGTACTGTAAGACGAAGAAAGCTTAAATTACTTTTCAGACAGAGGTAAGACTGTTAGTTTAATGTTGTAATTGTTATATCATTCCTGTGCAAAAGTCAATTCTTTATAGGTTAAGATGTGTTTCAATAGATCAACAAAATAAGTTTGAACAGGATAAATTATATCAACAACACAAAATAAATGGAAATGCATGTTTCTGCTTATATTTTTCATTTACTGAGAACGTAAACTAAAATGAGTAATTTTGATTAGTTACTAAGAAATGTCCTGGTAATTTCAAGGTATATGTCCTGATTTCTATAATCTGCCAATTATGCCAATACAGCATAAGACAGCAGACAGGCCCATACTGGCCTTCCCCCTACATCAATTTCACCAGTTGGGAGATGTCTATTACTATTATAACTCTGCCCGTTGTTGGAGGTAATCAAGATTTATTACAAGACCAATTTCTCCGCTATGTAAGATTAAATAATACTGTCACACTATGACTACATAATACAACCATATAATGACAGAAAATTACTACTGTACTGCTTTTTAAAGAAGTTTTATATTCCTGAGTAAATTCTCAGTAAGACATTCCACTTGCCAAATCCTAACAGTATGTACTATACACACCGTAAGATTTGGCTCCACTTTCCAGTGGTCATCACATGATTATAAGTAGGCATACTTGCAGTAACATGCTAATACTTTAGTTGGCATATTATCACAAGAACTGCAAATTGTATGAGTGCAATCATGTGCATTGGAACTGTAAAACCGAATGCTAAAGGTGTGTGCGGCGCCCCAGGGTCCTGGCCTTCGCAGTGGTATTGCTTTCCTCTCGGGGAGAGTGATGCTACGTTTGGAGGTAAAGAAGGATAACTGCATCCAGGTATCACAAACATGCAACACATTTCACACTCCAGGCCACCAGGGGGAGCTCTTGCTCCTATTTATTAGGTAACTCCCCACATTAGTAAAACTGGTCGCCTGTAGGGAAAGTTAGTTAATTGCTGGCTGAGCTTCACTCAGGTAGTTAGGCCCTGACAGGGGCGGGATCCTGTCAGAGATCAAAGGAGAAGGACACAGAGCTGTGCATGCCCTCAGAGCTGCAGCTAATAGAAAGAGACATTGAAGGCAGAACTGTATTGTAGCGAGCGTGCAAGGAAGTCATAGCAAAGGAGTGGATAGCAGAAAGGGACCAGCCCTACACAGGCTGCCACCTTCTGAGGCGCAGGACCCCGGTAGCCGGAACACCGAGGGAGCAACAACCCTTTATGCCTTGCTCCAGAAACCGGCAGGACAGCTAATTTCACGTTACCTGTCCGACATACACCCAGGAGGCATGGTGGCACCGCTTAGAGGCTGGTGCATGATAGAATCCCTATAAACCGCCTCAAGCCACCAGTCATATGGGTTTGTCCTATCCTATATGGGGGACAGAGAGAGAGACATTACATCTGTAAGGACCTTATGTGAAGTCTTAGGCAGTAAGGAACTACAACACCACGGCGCTAGAGGAAAGCTACTGATTTCCACCTGTACAAGGGGACTCTGGACTTGTCTCCAAACCGGACTGACTCTGCCTGCCCTGTGATCTGGTGCTCTGGACTGTGGATGCTGAGGTGTTCAGTAAAGGTAAATAGACTGCAACCTTGTGTCCTCGTTCTTCTCTGCGCCTCTCACCATCCACCATCTACACACCGGGGAGCCCTGGGGACATACTTCACCTGTGCGAAGGTATACCATCTAGCTGCCATAACATCACCCCAGCGGACCCCTTAAAGCAGCGTCGGTCATCCTGACCGAACACCACAGGTGGCATCACGAACATTTCCCCTTTAAAGACCTTTCCCTTTTACACGCACGTCCCAGGGCCACGGACCGGGTCAGCCCCCGTGATATCCCCCTGTGAACCGAAGGACCCGGTACCGAGTACCCCACGGCCCCGTGGGGGCAATCCATATGTATTACAAACCATCACGATTCAGCAAACTGCATGGCTTACCTTAAATTTCCTTAGGACTATATAACCCCTTTAACCACTTTACCCCCAAGGGTGGTTTGCACGTTATGGACCGGGCCAATTTTTACAATTCTGACCACTGTCCCTTTATGAGGTTATAACTCTGGAACGCTGCAACGGATCCCGGTGATTCTGACACTGTTTTCTCGAGACATATTGTTCTTCATGACAGTGGTAACATTTCTTTGATATTACCTGCGTTTATTTGTGAAAAAAATGGAAATTTGGCGAAAATTTTGAAAATTTCGCAATTTTCCAACTTTGAATTTTTATGCAAATAAATCACAGAGATATGTCACACAAAATACTTAATAAGTAACATTTCCCACATGTCTACTTTACATCAGCACAATTTTGGAACCAAATTTTTTTCTTGTTAGGGAGTTATAAGGGTTAAAAGTTGACCAGCAATTTCTCATTTTTACAACACCATTTTATTTTAGGGACCACATCTCATTTGAAGTCATTTTAAGGGGTCTATATGATAGAAAATACCCAAGTGTGACACCATTCTAAAAACTTCACCCCTCAAGGTTCTCAAAAGCACATTCAAGAAGTTTATTAACCCTTCAGGTGCGTCACAGGAATTTTTGGAATATTTAAATAAAAATTAACATTTCACTTTTTTTCACAAAAAATTGACTTCAGCTCCAATTTGTTTTATTTTACCAAGGGTTACAGGAGAAAATGGACCCCAAACGTTGTTGGACAATTTGTCCTGAGTACGCTAATACCCCATTTGTGGGGGTTAACCACAGTTTGGGCGCATGGCACAGCTCGGAAGGGAAGGAGCGCCATTTGACTTTTCAATGCAAAATTGTCTGGAATTGAGATGGGATGCCATGTTGCGTTTGGAGAGCCACTGATGTGCCTAAACATTGAAACCCCCCACAAGTGACACCATTTTGGAAAGTAGACCCCCTAAGGAACTTATCTAGAGGTGTTGTGAGCACTTTGACCCACCAAGTGCTTCACAGAAGTTTATAATGCAGAACCGTAAAAATAAAAAATCTTTTTTTATCACAAAAATTATCTTTTCGCCCCCAATTTTTTATTTTCCCAATGGTAATAGAAGAAATTGGACCACAAAAGTTGTTGCACAATTTGTCCTGAGTACTCTGATACCCCATATGTGGGGGTGAACCACTGTTTGGGCGCATGGGAGAGCTCGGAAGGGAAGGATCGCCGTTTGACCTTTCAATGCAAAATTGACAGGAATTGAGATGGGACGCCATGTTGCGTTTGGAGAGCCACTGATGTGCCTAAACATTGAAACCCCCCACAAGTGACACCATTTTGGAAAGTAGACCCCTAAGGAACTTATCTAGAGGTGTGGTGAGCACTTTGACCCACCAAGTGCTTCACAGAAGTTTATAATGCAGAACCGTAAAAATAAAAATCATTTTTCACAAAAAATATCTTTTCGCCCCCAATTTTTTATTTTCCCAATGGTAAGAGAAGAAATTGGACCACAAAAGTTGTGGCACAATTTGTCCTGAGTACTCTGATACCCCATATGTGGGGGTAAACCATTGTTTGGGCGCATGGGATAGCACGGAAGGGAAGGAGCGCCGTTTGATCTTTCAATGCAAATTGACAGGAATTGAGATGGGACGCAATGTTGCGTTTGGAGAGCCACTGATGTGCCTAAACATTGAAACCCCCCACAAGTGACACCATTTTGAAAAGTAGACCCCCTAAGGAACTTATCTAGATGTGTGGTGAGCACTTTTACCCAATAAGAGCTTCACAGAAGTTTATAATGCAGAGCCGTAAAAATAAAAATAAAATTTTTTCCCACAAAAATAATTTTTTAGCCCCCAGTTTTGTATTTTCCCGAGGGTAACAGGAGAAATTGGACCGCAAAAGTTGTTGTGCAATTTGTCCTGAGTGCGCTGATACCCTATATGTGGGGGAGAACCAGCGTTTGGGCGCATGGGAGGACACGGAAGGGAAGGAGCGCCATTTGGAATACTGACTTAGATTGAATGGTCTGCAGGTGTCACATTGTGTTTGCAGAGCCCCTAATGTACCTAAACAGTAGAAACCCCCCACAAGTGACCCCATATTGGAAACTAGACCCCCCAAGGAACTTATCTAGATGTGTTGTGAGAACTTTGAGCCCCCAAGTATTTCACTACAGTTTATAACGCAGAGCCGTGAAAGTAAAAAAAAAAATTTCCCCTCAAAATTATTTTTTAGCCCCCAGTTTTTTATTTTCTCGAGGGTAAAAGGAGAAATTGGACCCCAAAAGTTGTTGTCCAATTTGTCCTGAGTGCGTTGATACCCCATATGTGGGGGGGAACCAGCGTTTGGACGCATGGGAGGGCTCGGAAGGGAAGGAGCGCCATTTGGAATGCAGACTTAGATGGAATGGTCTGCAGGCGTCACATTGCGTTTGCAGAGCCCCTAATATACCTAAACAGTAGAAACCCCCCACAAGTGACCCCATATTGGAAACTAGACCCCCCCACGAACTTATCTAGATGTGTTGTGAGAACTTTGAGCCCCCAAGTGTTTCACTACAGATTATAACGCAGAGCCGTGAGAATAAAAAATCTCTTTTTTTCCCACAAAAATTATTTTTTAGCCCCCAGTTTTGTATTTTCCCAAGTGTAACAGGAGAAATTGGACCCCAAAAGTTGTTGTCCAATTTGTCCTGAGTACGCTGATACCCCATATGTTGGGGTAAACTCCTGTTTGGGCACACGGGAGAGCTCGGAAGGGAAGGAGTACTGTTTTACTTTTTCAATGCAGAATTGGATGGAATTGAGATCGGTCGCCATGTCGCATTTGGAGAGCCCCTAATGTGTCTAAACAGTGGAAACCCCCAATTATAACTGAAACCCTAATCCAAACACACCCCTAACCCTAATCCCAACGGTAACCCTAACCACACCTCTAACCCAGACACACCCCTAATCCTAATCCCAACCGCAAATGTAATCCAAACCCTAACCCTAACTTTAGCCCCAACCCTAACTGTAGCCTTAACCCTAACCCTAGCCCTAACCCTAGCCCTAACCCTAGCCCTAACCCTAACCCTAGCCCTAACCCTAGCCCTAACCCTAACCCTAACCCTAGCCCTAACCCTAGCCCTAACCCTAACCCTAGCCCTAACCCTAGCCCTAACCCTAGCCCTAGCCCTAACCCTAGCCCTAACCCTAGCCCTAACCCTAGTCCTAGCCCTAACCCTAGCCCTAACCCTAGGGAATAAATACATTTTTTAAATTTTTCCCTAACTAAGGGGGTGATGAAGGGGGGTTTGATTTACTTTTATAGCGGGTTTTTTAGCGGATTTTTATGATTGGCAGCCGTCACACACTGAAAGACGCTTTTTATTGCAAAAAATATTTTTTGCATTACCACATTTTGAGAGCTATAATTTTTCCATATTTGAGTCCACAGAGTCATGTGAGGTCTTGTTTTTTGCGGGACGAGTTGACGTTTTTATTGGTAACATTTTCGGGCACGTGACATTTTTTGATCGCTTTTTATTCCGATTTTTGTGAGGCAGAATGACCTAAAACCAGCTATTCATGAATTTCTTTTAGGGGAGGCGTTTATACCGTTCCGCGTTTGGTAAAATTGATAAAGCAGTTTTATTCTTCGGGTCAGTAAGCTTACAGCGACACCTCATTTATTTCATTTTTTTATGTTTTGGCGCTTTTATACGATAAAAACTGTTTTATAGAAAAAATAATTATTTTTGCTTCGCTTTATTCTGAGGACTATAACTCTTTTATTTTTTTGCTGATGTTGCTGTTTGGCGGCTCGTTTTTTGCGGGACAAGATGATGCTTTCAGCGGTACCATGGTTATTTATATCCGTCTTTTTGATCGCGTGTTATTCCACTTTTTGTTCGGTGGTACGATAATAAAGCGTTGTTTTTTGCCTCGTTTTTTTTTTTCTTACGGTGTTTACTGAAGGGGTTAACTAGTGAGACAGCTTTATAGGTCGGGTTGTTACGGACGCGACGATACTAAATATGTGTACTTTTATTGTTTTTTTTTTATTATTTAGATAAAGAAATGTATTTATGGGAATAATATATATTTTTTTTTTTTTCATTATTTAGGATTTTTTTTTTTTTTTTTACACACTTGGAAATTTTTTTTTTTACTTTGTCCCAGGGGGGGACAATACAGATCGGTGATCTGCTAGTTTGCACAGCACTCTGACAGATCACCGATCTGTCAAACAGCGCTGCAGCGTTACCAAGTGCCTGCTCTGAGCAGGCACTTGGTAAGCCACCTCCCTCCCTGCAGGACCCGGATCCGCGGCCATCTTGGATCCGGGACTTGCTGCAGGGAGGAGGTAAGAGACCCCCGGAGCATCGCGATCACATCGCGTTGCTGCGGGGGTCTCAGGGAAGCCCGCAGGGAGCCCCCTCCCTGCGTGATGCTTCCCTATACCGCCGGCACATCGCGATCATCTTTGATCGCGGTGTGCCGGGGGTTAATGTACCGGGGTTGGTCTGTGACTGCTCCTGGCACATAGTGCCGGATGTCAGCTGCGATAGGCAGCTGACACCCGGCCGCGATCGGCCGCGCTCCCCCCGTGAGCGCGGCCGATCGCGCTGGACGTAATATTCCGTCCTTGGGAATTAATGCCCACCCCACATGGATGGAATATTACGTCCAATGGCAGAAAGGGGTTAATAATAATGAATATACAAAGAAATATATAGGATCAATGCTGAAATATAACAGTAAAATGTTACCGCCAAACCGTAACCAGCATATGCAAATAATACCACTATTCTAATCCTTAACCAAAACAATTATACTAAAACTAATATTGCCACTAAAGATGAGCGAACCTTTCACGATTCAATTCAGTTTGGATTTAGCGAACCAAACCTCATTAGTTTCAATGGGAGGCAAAACCAAATGCATTGACACCACCTTCAAGGGGGGGGAGAGAAGATGCCCAAGAAGCTCAAATTAATGGCACCATGAAAAGTGGCATCAATTGACCAACAGTAGAAATGTTATAATAGTGCAGCAGTCAGGCATGGGCCATGAGTGAGACAGTGTCCGAGCCAGCATTAACAGCTTGGAATTAAAATTTCAAAGACGACCTGGTAGTTAAGGGAGTGGTAAGCTTTCTGGGCTGATTAAATAGCTCCTTTTCACTACAAAACGGTGTGCTGCCTCCAATTTTTCAGGATTTTTATGATTGAGGTTTGGTATTTGCCTTCGTCCAGATTTCTTACCTGATGCTTTAATGGCTTTTTTATGACCATGCTTGGTTTTGTCTTCTTTTTTTGTCATGCATAAACATATTTTTTATCATTATATTGCTTTTTGTGTAGAGTCTTTTTCTTTTTGTAAGTGTATTTGTCTCTCTTGGCTGCCATAAAAGATATATTATAATTGTTTTGTTTTTTTTTATAAATCTTGTCAGACTAACTTAATTTCCTTCTTTGACAGAACCACTAACTGGATGGATGAAGGAAATGCAGTAGATATGGTATATTTTAACTTCAGCAAAGCATTTGACAAAGTATCTCTTACCATCCTTATTGAAAAAATGACCAAGTATGGAATGGACAAGGCAACTGTTAGGTGGATTCATAACTGGATTAGTGATTGGACCCAAAGATTGGTCATAATTGGCTGTACATCCAGATGGAAGAATGTCTTAAGTGGGGTACCGCAGGGCTCTGTCATGGGCCCTATGTTGTTCAACATATTTATCAATGATTTAGATAAAGAAATTGAGGGTAAATTGATTAAATTTGCTGATGACACAAAGCTAGGGATGATAGCTAATTCTAGAGAAGAGAGAAATAATTCAAAAAGATTTAAACAAATTGAAACTGTGGGCAGCAAATAACATAATGGTTTTAACCGTTTCACGACATGCGCCGTACTATTACGGCGCATGCCGTGTCACCCCCTTTGATGTGGGCTCCGGCGGTGAGCCCACATCAAAGTCGCGACATGTCAGCTGTTTTGTACAGTTGACATGTGCGCGCAATAGCGGCGGGTAAAATCGCTATTCACCCGCCGCTATTAACCTGTTAAATGCCGCTGTCAAAAGCAGACAGCGGCATTTAATCGGCGCTTCCGGCCGGGCGGCCGGAAATGATGTCATCGCCGACCCCGTCACATGATCGGGGGTCGGCGATGCATCAGGAAGGTAACCATAGAGGTCCTTGAAACCTATATGGTTACTGATGCCGGCCTGCTGTGAGCGCCCCCCTGTGGTCGGCGCTCACAGCACACCTGCATTTCAGCTACATAGCAGCGATCTGATGAAAAATAACCTAGAAATGTTAGATGTCTATGAACTCGTCATGACCTAGAGAATCACAATGGCTGGTTAGTTTTAGCATTTAATGAACCTAGCAAAAAAGCCAAACAAAAAACAAGTGTGGGATTGCACTTTTTTGCAATTTCACTACACTTGGAATTTTTTTCCTGTTTTCTAGTAAAAGACATGGTAAAACCAATGGAGTCGTTCAAAAGTACAACTCGTCCCGCAAAAAATAAGCCCTCACATGACCATATTGATGGAAAAATAAAAAAGTTATGGCTTTGGGAAAAAGGGAAGTGAAAAATGAAAACGCAAAAACGGAAAAAGGGCCGCGACTTGAAGGGGTTAAACAGTGAGAAATGCAAAGTCCTACATCTGGGCAAGAAAAATGAAAAAAACATATACAGAATGGTAGAATAGGACAAAGCAACAGCACATGTAAAATAGACGGGTATACTAATAGATCACAGATTGAACAAGAGCCAATAATGTGATGCAGCAGCTAAAAACAGAAGCATACAGTCTAGATCACATGAAGTAATTGTCCCCCTGTACTCCTCTTTGGTCAGACCCCATCTGGAATACTGTGTCCAGTTCTGGGCACTGCATTTAAAAAAAAGACATGAACAAACTGGAGCAAGTTCAGAGAAGAACGACCAGAATGGTGACTGGTCTGCAATCAATGTCCTATGAGGAATGACTAGAGGATTTGGGAAAGTTTATCTTACAAAAAGAGAAGACTGTGAGGAGTCTTAATAGCTATCTATAAATATCTCATGGGCTGTTACACTGTAGAGGGATCAGCCTTATTCTTATTTGCCCAAAGAAAGACTAGAAGCAATGAGATGAAACTGATTGGGAGAAGATACAGATCAGATATTAGAAAAAACATTGTCTGGGATGATTTAGTGAATCCTGCATTGAGCAGGGGTTGGACAAGATGACCCTGGATTTCCCTTCTAACTCTACCTTTCTATGATTATATTGTTCCTCTGTTTGTATTGGATCAACACAAAAAGAAGCAGAAAAAAATAAAAATTGGATATCATTTTACTAGTGATGAGCAAGTTGACTCTTTGCTTGGGTTTTCCTGAGCATGCTTGGGTGTCCTCCAAGAATTTTGGCGTGCTCGGAGATTTAGTTTTCATCGCCTCAGCTGCATAATTTGAGGCTTCTAGACAGCCTGAATACACATGAGGAAAGCCTGTTTGTTGGAGAATCCCCACATGTGTTCAGGTTGTCCAGCAGCCGCAAATCATGCAGCTGAGGTGACAAAAACTAAATCTCCTAGCACGCCCAAATACTCAGAGACCACCTGAGCATGCTCGGGAAAACCCGAGCAATGAGTATACTCGCTCATCAATAAATATTACACAAAACCCCCAAAATGGGCTGGATGAAATTGTTTACACCATAAACTTAATATTTGGTTGAACACTCATAGGATTAAATAACTGCAATAAATTGCTGCCTATAACCATCAAAAGTTTCTTACACCTCTCAACTGGAATTTTGGACAAGTCTTCTTTTCCATACTGTTCCAAGTCTCTTATATGTGAAAGGTGCCTTTTCCCAAAATACATTTTAAGATCTCTCAACCGGTGTTCAATGGGATTTAGATCTGGATTAATTACTGGTCACTTTAGAACTCTCCAGCACTTTGTTTCCATTCATTTTTGGGTGCTTCTTGAAGTATGTTTGAGGTCAGTGTCCTGCTGGAAGACCCTTGATATAGGACAGAAACCAAGCTTTCTGACATTGGCCTTTACAATTGCCATTCAAAATCCTTTGCTAATATTCAGGGTTCATGATGCTTTGCACAAAGTCAAGAAACTCAGTTCCAGAGGCAGGAAAAAAACATCAAAACACCATATTTGACTGTAGGTACTGTGTGCTAGGCATTGGGATTCTCCCGCTGCACAGGATAGATCCCAAGCCTTACCTGCCTCTATGGTCTGCCATTCAGCTTCGGCCGCTGCTGAGCATAGACGCCGGTCTCAGAGTCTTGCTCAGGCTCATGCTGTTCATTTGGTTACTGCTGGCTCTCCAGCCAAGTGTATGGTAATCAGCGATAAGCAGCAATGACCAGTGCTCATTGGTCCTCTAGGAAGGTCCTGGAGTTGCTCGGGTATTGTAGCAGATTCCATTAGTCCTCTAGGAAAGTCCTGAAGCTGCTGCAGCTATAAAAGGTTCGCATGGCCGCATGGCCATTCACTAGTATCACTTCATGTTATGAGCTTGCTATTTGTGGTCGCGCCTGTGTGTGGATAGGGTTTGGCTGAAATAAGCCCCTAGAATACCGGTACCTCCGGTGAGGAGTTTGTATGAATGTATTCAGGGCTGGCAAATAGCCACTAGAATTCCAGTTCCACCGGAGAGGAGTGTTTGTGTGCTTCTTTGTGTGCATGACCACTGACTGCCATCAGCTCAGCAGTTAGCTGTGTTCCTCTGTGACGCTAACAGGGCACAGCGTGTTCTTTGCAGTGCGACTCAGTGAAGTAACTGAGTTCACTTAAAACGCCCTATAGTGCCGCCATCTTCTAGCAGCAGGTTTTCTCCAGCTCGGTGGACCCCGGCCTGCGAACGCACCAATTATAACATCTATATTAACTTGGTGCATTCCGCCAGTCCTTCCATAATACTAGCGCCAGGGTCTGGCTAGAAAATGGCTGACGATCAGTGTCTACAGCAGTACGTCCAGCAGCTGGAGGGTAGGTTGGCGGCTCTTGAGCGCACAACCTCAGCTGTGGATGTTACTGCAGTCGCTGTTCAGGCTGCTAGTGTAGCTGCAGCCAGTTTGTCCTCTGCCACCCCTTCAACGACTCTATCCCGTCTCCCACTACCAGATAGGTTTGATGGTGACAGTAAGCTATGTCGAAGATTCGTGAGCCAGTGCAACATACATCTAGAGATTCTGGCTGCATGTTTTTCCTATAGAACGGACTAAGGTGGGATTTATCATATCCCTTTTGTCAGGCAGGGCGTTGGAGTGGGTAACACCGCAGTGCGAGCATGATGATCATGTGGTGCAGAGTGCTCCTCGCTTCCTGGACACTTTTGAAACAGGTCTTTTTAGGACCTCGTGTCACCCACAATACGGCGCTCCAACTATTGGCAATTACACAGGGTTCGTCCATGGTCAGCCAGTTTGCCATCCAATTCCGTCAGAGCTGGAGGTATATACTCACCCTTGGACGCGCCCTGGTTCTAACCCGCAGCCTTCCTTCCTAAGAATCAGTGCTTGAAGGACCTTTCGGTGACGTCGCGGCTTGTGATTGGTCGCGTGACGCCCATGTGACCGCTCACGTGACCAATCACAAGTCGCGACGTCATCGAAAGGTCCTTCAGGCACTCATTCTTAGGAAGGAAGGCTCCCGGTTACATCCAGGGCGCGTCCGAGGGTGAGTATAGCAATATTTTTTATTTTTATTCTTTATTTTACACTTAAATCTGAATTCCGATACTGATTCCCGATATCTTAAACATATCGGGAATCGGTATCGGAATTCCGATTCCAGTTCAGAAGATCGCCGACCTCATGGCCGACCCCACACAGGGGTCGGGTTGGGTTTCATGAAACCCGACTTTGCCAAAAGTCGGCGACTTCTGAATCTGGCCGACCTGTTTCGCTCAACTCTAGTCAGGACATCTTGCCACCAGATATCCCCAGCGGTCGAGGAAACGTCAGCGTCTAGTGGTAGTGGGTGGAGGTACACTAGACACGGCGACGTTTGCCTCCAAATTGTCCTTTAATGGGACAATTTTTATAGGCTCATTCTCCCACTTGGTAGAGCTCTGCGTGGATTCTGGGGCGGAGGGCAATTTTATGTCTTCTGCCTTCGCCCAACGTCACGCAATACCCCTGGTTATGCTAGCTCAACCAGTAACGGTACGAGTGGTGAATGGGTCGACACTGCCCTCACAGATAACACACCAGACCATCCCTTTTACTCTGTCCATGTCGCCATCCCATCAGGAAATTATATCTCTGCTCGTCACTCCTGAGGGAATTGATGAGGTCCTGTTGGGAATACCTTGGCTACGGTACCACTCTCCTCATATCGAGTGGTCCTCAGGCAGAATTCTGGGATGGGGTGAATCTTGTGGGGGTAGGTGTCAGAGGGAGTGCATTCAGGTTGCTACTACAGAGGTACCCGCAGATCTTTCCTCTCTCCCCAAGCAATACTGGTCTTATGCAGACGTGTTCTCCAAAAAGGTGGCTGAGCCTCCCCGGGGTCGAGTCTATCCGTTATCTCTCCCTGAGACGGATGCAATTTCACAGTACATCCAGGAAAATCTGGCAAGAGGATTCATTAGGAAGTCAGTGTCACCTGCAGGGGCTGGGTTCTTCTTCGTGCAGAAGAAGAATGGGGAATTGCGTCCATGCATAGACTACAGGGGTCTTAACGCCATCACCATTAAGAATAAGTATCCTTTGCCCTTGATATCTGAGCTCTTCGATAGGCTTCAGGGAGCAAGGGTATTTAATAAATTAGATCTGCGGGGTGCTTACAACCTGATTCGCATCCGTGAGGGGGACAAATGGAAGACGGCTTTTAACACCAGGGATGGGCACTATGAATATCTGGTGATGCCCTTCGGGCTCTGTAATGCCCCAGCTGTCTTCCAAGACTTTGTAAATGACATCTTCCGGGATATGCTCTCCACCTCGGTCGTAGTCTATCTGGATGATATTCTCATCTACTCTCCAGATATTGACTCCCACCGGAGAGATGTTTGCAAAGTCTTCAACCTCCTACGGGCAAACTCTCTCTATGCCAAGTTGGAGAAGTGTATGTTCGAGCAGGAGTCCTTTCCTTTCCTGGGCTATATCATCTCCACCCAGGGATTGGCTATGGATCCTGCCAAACTACAGGCTGTGATGGACTGGCAAGAACCCCATTCACTTAAAGCGGTGCAGCGCTTTATGTGGTTCATTAACTACTATCGTCAGTTCATCCCACACTTCTCAACTTTCGTAGCTCCCTTGGTTGCCCTCACCAAGAAGGGAGCAAATCCCAAGTTGTGGTCAGAGGAGGTCTCCAAGGCCTTTCTCTCGATTAAGTCACACTTCGCTAGCACTCCCATCCTACATTGCCCCGATGTAGATAAGCCATTTGTCATGGAGGTGGATGCCTCTGCCGTTGGTGCTGGAGCAGTCCTTTTCCAAAAGGATGCTCAAGGTCGGAAGCATCCTTGCTTCTTCTTCTCCAAGACCTTCACACTAGCGGAGAGGAATTATTCCATCGGGGACAGGGAGTTGCTAGCCATGAAGTTAGCTTTTTCAGAGTGGAGACACCTCTTGGAGGGAGCTCGCTTTCCCTTCCAAGTGTTCACTGACCACAAGAGCTTGGTGTACCTGCAGACAGCCCAGCGGTTAAATTCTCGACAGGCCAGATGGTCCTTGTTCTTCTCCCGGTTTCATTTCACCCTCCATTTTCTTTCTGGGCAGAAGAACATTTGGGCCGACGCTCTCTCTTGCTCCGTTGTGTCATCTGTGGATTAGGAAGAGGAGCCTCGGCTTATTGTCCCCACCGAGAGCTTGAGAACTGTGGCCCCGGTTTCGCTAGAGTCTGTGCATCCGGGCAAGACTTTTGTACCATCCAGTTTGCGACCGGAGGTTCTCTCTTGGGCACACTCGTCCAGGGTGGGTGGACATTTTGGTTCCAAAAGGACATCTGAGTTACTGGCGAGGACATACTGGTGGCCGCATATGGCTCGTGATGTCGCAGAATATGTTTGGGCGTGTGTCTCTTGCGCCAAGAACAAGTCCCCTCGGCAACGGCCAGCTGGTTTGCTTTTCCCTCTGCCGGTGGCGAATATGGGAGATGGTCGGGATGGACTTTGTAGTGGGCTTACCCAAGTCTCGTAACTGCACCATTATCTGGGTGATCACCGACCATTTTTCCAAAATGGTGCACTTGGTGCCTCTTCCACAGCTACCTTCTGCACGGGCTCTGGCTGTGTTGTTAATCAAACACATCTTTCGCCTACACGGTATGCCAGACAAAATTGTTAGTGACCGGGGTCCCCAGTTTGCGTCTCGATTCTGGAGAGAGCTTTGTCGTCTACTCAGTATTGAGTTGAATCTCTCTTTGGCATATCATCCCGAGACGAATGGGTTGGTAGAGAGGGCCAACCAGACCTTGGTCACATATTTACGACATTTTGTGTCTGCCAGGCAGGATGACTGGGCATCCTTGCTACCGTGGGCAGAGTTTGCGCTTTACAACGCCGTAGCCGACTAAACCGGTCAGACTCCATTCCTCCTAAATTACGGCCAGCATCTGCGTGTCCGTGTGCCCATGCCTGTGTCTTCCGCCGATTCCAGGGTGGCAGACTAGGCTGTGGAGGCACGGGACATTTGGGACCGCACTCAGGATGCCATTCGGGCCTCCAAGGAGAGAATGAGGTCCTCTGCCGATGCTCCTGGCGACTTAGTGTGGCTCTCCGCCCGAAACATCAGGCTGCGTGTTGAGTCCACTAAGTTTGCACCTCGCTACTTGGGTCCCTTCAAGGTCCTCGAACAGGTTAACCCTGTGGTCTACCATCTGGCCCTTCCTCCACGCTTAGGTATCACCGACACCTTTCATGTGTCCCTCTTGAAACCCGTATACATGTCCCGGTTTTCCGAGTCATCTGCCGGGACATCAGGTTCGTCTACGGATGATTACGAGGTGAATGCTATTTTGGGGTGCAAAGTGGTACGTGGCAAAAAATTCTATTTGGTGGATTGGAAGGGTTATGGCCCAGAGGACAGGTCCTGGGAGCCTGCTGAACACATTCATGCTCCACTGCTCATTGCTGCCTTTGAGCGTAGCAAGGTCCAAGGATGGGGGGTAATGTTAGGTGTCGAGTTCCTGCCTCTGCACAGGGGGAATCTCGAACCATCTCTACTGCGGTTTCCCACCAGTCCTTACACATTGATGCACTATAAGTCTACAAGACAGCTTGAGTTTTGTTTGGAACTTGATTGGGCTGCTTATCCCTCATCCAGACCCTGGTGCAATCTTTCATCAATTTTTCTCTGTGGTCCACGTACAGGGAGATAAGCTACAGTGCCATGGGTTGTAAACTTCTTGATTATTTTGCGCACTGTGGACAACAGAATATCAATATCTCTGGAGATGGACTTGTAACCTTGAGATTGTTGATATTTTTCAACAATTTTGTTTCTCAATTCCTCAGCCAGTTCTTTCCTCCTCTTTATGTTCTCCATGCTTAGTGTGGCACACACAATGTAAAGATTGAGTCAAATTCTCTCCTTTTTATGTGGTTTCAAGGGTGATTTTCATATTGTTCACAACTGTTTCTTGCCAAAAGAGATTTTAACACATGCTTGAAACAAAGTTGTTTACCCACAATTTTGTAAAGGGACCAAAAATGTTATATATCTTGGCAGCTATTTACCCCTTAATCCCATATAACGTACTATCCCATCATGGTGCCCTGGGACTTAATTCCCAGTGACGGGATAGTACGTCATATGCGATCGACTATGTGCCAGAAGCGGTCACGGACCGCTCCCGGCACATTAACCCCCGGCACACCGCAATCAAACATGACCGCGGTGTGCCGGCGGTGCAGGGAAGCATCGCGCAGGGAGGGGGCTCCCTGCGGGCTTCCCTGAGACTCCCGCAGCAACGCGATGTGATTGCTTTGCTGTGAGGGTCTCCTACCTTCCTCCAGCAAGGCCCGGATCCAAAATGGCCAAGGCATCCGGGTCCTGCAGGGAGGGAGGTGGCTAACCAAGTGCCTGCTCAGAGCAGGCGCTAGGTAAGCCTGCAGTGCTGTAAGTCAGATCGCTGATCTGACAGAGTTCTGTGCAAACTGTCAGATCAGCGACCTGTGATGTCCCCCCCCTGGGACAAAGTAAAAAAGTAAAAAAAAAAAATTCCACATGTGTAAAAAAAAATAGAAAAAAAAAATATTATTCCCATAAATACATTTCTTTATCTAAATAAAAAACAAACAATAAAAGTACACATATTTAGTATCGCCGCGTCCGTAACGACCCCACCTATAAAACTGTCCCACTAGTTAACCCCTTCATTAAACACCGTAAGAAAAAAAAAAAAACTAGGCAAAAAACATCGCTTTTTTATCATACCGCCAAACAAAAAGTGGAATAACACGTGATCAAAAAGATTGATATAAATAAACATGGTACCGCTGAAAACATCATCTTGTCCCGCAAAAAATGGGCTACCATACAGCATCATCAGCAAAAAAATATCAAAGTTATAGTCCTGAGAATAAAGCGATGCCAAACTAATTATTTTTTCTATAAAATAGTTTTTATCGTATAAAAGCGCCAAAACATAAAAAAAGATATAAGTGATGTATCGCTGTAATCGTACTGCCCCAAAGAATAAAACTGCTTTATCCATTTTACCAAATGCGGAACAGTATAAACGCCTCCCCCAAAAGAAATTCATGAATAGCTGGTTTTTGGTCATTCTGCCTCACAAAAATCGGAATAAAAAGCGATCAAAAACTGTCACGTGTCAGAAAATGTTACCAATAAAAACTTCAACTCGTCCCGCAAAAAACAAGACCTCAAATGACTCTGTGGACCAAAATATGGAAAAATTATAGGTCTCAAAATGTGGAGATGCAAAAACTTTTTTGTTATAAAAAGCGTCTTTTAGTGTGTGACAGCTGCCAATCATAAAAATCCGCTATAAAAAACTCTATAAAAGTAAATCAAACCCCCCCTTTATCACCCCCTTAGTTAGGGAAAAATAATAATATAAAAAAAGTATTTATTTCCATTTTCCCGTTAGGTCTAGGGTTAGGGTTAGGGCTAGGGTTAGGGCCAGGGTTAGGGTTAGGGCTCGGGTTAGGGCTAGGGTTAGGGTTGGGGCTAGGGTTAGGGTTAGGGTTAGAGTTAGGGCTAGGGTTAGGGCTAGGGTTAAGGCAAGGGTTAGGGTTGGGGCTAGGGTTGGAGCTAAAGTTAAGGTTGGCGTTGGGGCTAAAGTTAGGGTTAGGGTTGGGGCTAAAGTTAGGGTTTGGATTACATTTATGGTTGGGATTAGGGTTTGGATTAGAGTTAGGGGTGTGTCAGGGTTAGGGGTGTGGTTAGGGTTACTGTTGGGATTAGGGTTAGGGGCGTGTTTGGATTAGGGTTTCAGTTAGAATTGGGGCTTTCCATTGTTTAGGCACATCAGGGGCTCTCCAAACGCGACATGGCGTCTGATCTCAATTCCAGCTAATTCTGCGTTGAAAAGGTAAAACAGTGCTACTTCCCTTCCAAGCTCTCCCGTGCGCCCAAACAGGGGTTTACCCCAACATATGGGGTATCAGCGTACTCAGGACAAATTGGAAAAAAACTTTTTGGGTTACCCTTGGGAAAATAAAAATTTTGGGGGCTAAAAATCATTTTTGTGAAAAAAAAAGAATTTTTATTTTCACGGCTCTGCGTTATAAGCTGTAGTGAAACACTTTGGGGTTCAAAGTTTTCACAACACATCAAGATAAGTTCCTTGGGATGTCTAGTTTCCAATATGGGGTCACTTGTGGGGGGTTTCTACTGTTTAGGTACATCAGGGGCTCTGCAAATGCAACGTGACACCTGCAGACCAATCCATCTAAGTCTGCATTCCAAATGGCGCTTCTTCCCTTCCGAGCTCTGCCATGAGCCCAAACAGTGGTTCCCCCCCCACATATGAGGTATCAGGGTACTTAGCACAATTTGGACAACAACTTTTGGGGTCCAATTTATCCTGTTAGACTTGTGAAAATACAAAACTGGGGGCTAAAAAAATCAAAAAAATCATGTTTGTGAATAAAAAAAGAATTTTTATTTTCATGGCTCTGCGTTATAAACTGTAGTGAAACACTTGGGGGTTCAAAGCTCTCAAAACACATCTACATAAGTTCCTTAGGGGGTCTACTTTCCATAATGGTGTCACTTGTGGGGGTTTTTAATGTTTAGGCACATCAGGGGCTCTCCAAACGCGACATGGTGTACCATCTCAATTCCAGTCAATTTTGCATTGAAAAGTCAAACGGCGCTCCTTCCCTTCCGAGCTCTGCCATGCGCCCAAACAGTCGTTTACCCCTACATATCGGGTATCAGCGAACGCAGGTCAAATTGGACATCAACTTTTGGGGTCCAATTTCTTCTCTTACCCTTGGAAAAATAAAAAATTGGGGGCGAAAATATCATTTTTGTGAAAAAATATGATTTTTTATTTTTACGGCTCTGCATTATAAACTTCTGTGAAGCACTTGTTGGGTCAAAGTGCTTACCACACATCTAGATAAGTTCCTTAGGGGGGTCTACTTTCTAAAATGGTGTCACTTGTGGGGGGTTTCAATGTTTAGGCACATCAGGGGCTCTCCAAACGCAACATGGCGTCCCATCTTAATTCCAGTCAATTTTGCACTGAAAAGTCAAATGGCACTCCTTCCCTTCCGAGCTCTGCCATGCGCCCAAACAGTGGTTTACCCCCACATATGGGGTATCAGCGTACTCAGGACAAATTGCACAACAACTTTTGCGGTCCATTTTCTCCTGTTACCCTTGGTAAAATAAAACAAATTGGAGCTTTTTGTGAAAAAAAGTTAAATGTTCATTTTCATTTAAACATTCCAAAAATTCCTGTAAAACACCTGAAGGGTTAATAAACTTCTTGAATGTGCTTTTGAGCACCTTGAGGGGTGCAGTTTTTAGAATGGTGTCACACTTGGTTATTTTCTATCATATAGACCCCTCAAAATAACTTCAAATGTGATGTGGTCCCTAAAAGATTTTGGTGTTGTAAAAATGAGAAATTGCTGGTCAAATTTTAACCCTTATAACTCCCTAACAAAAAAAAAATTTGGTTTCAAAATTGTGCTGATGTAAAGTAGACATGTGGGAAATGTTACTTATTAATTATTTTGTGTGACACATCTCTGTGATTTAAGGGCATAAAAATTCAAAGTTGGAACATTACAAAATTTTCAAATTTCCATTTTTTCACAAATAAACGCACGTTATATTGAATAAATTTTACCACTATCATGAAGTACAATATATCACAAGAAAACAGTGTCAGAATCGCCAAGATCCATTAAAGCGTTCCAGAGTTATAACCTCATAATGGGACAGTGGTCAGAATTGTAAAAATTGGCCCGGTCATTAACGTGCAAACCACCCTAGGGGCTTAAGGGTTTAAATTAATTGTCCTATTTGCAATACTTTCTATGTACTTTATTAAGGCACATGGATGACATAGAAGGAGTTAACTTGCTTTTGACTGCCCTAATTAGAATTGATACAAAGGTAGTCATATGATCAAATTCAATGTAACCATGTGGTCCATTGTCGATCTTGCATTTTAATTGGTACTATGTAAAGCTACATAGAACATGTATACTCAATCTGAGCTTATCCATGTAACACCAAGCATTTTAAATGGAATCTGTTAGCATGTTGTTGCTACTTCATCTGAGAGCAGCCTGATGTAGAGGTAGAGAGCCTGAATCCAACGTTGTATCACTCAGTTTACTTTTTGCAGCTATTCTGACACTACTAGAGTTTTTAGATTTAGGAATGCAGCAAAACTGAGTATGTTAACCCTGTCCACACCAGGCTTTGTATATACAATGGCTATACACCCTAAGCTGCTTATCACAGAAAGGGGTGAAGTCGGACAAGGAGGTACATGTGGCTGTGTAATAGCAATAATAAGCTACTGGTTAAATCCGTATTTTAACCCTTACCTCATGTTGTCTTTATATTACAAAGCAAAAAACTACTGATGGATTGCCTTTAAATGCTATCAGAAGAAAAGTATACCAAGAAAAAAAAATAATTTAAAAAATTATGTGTGTAAAGGAATGATAATCAATAAAAAATCAAGTAGTACTAAAACCCGTTCCACAACATTAATTGTAATGTACGAAGGTAGCATTCACATATTGAATTCATATGGCTGCATTTGTTAAGAATAATTCCATGCCCAAGTAACATTATTCTAGAAAGGAATCGTATTGTATCACATTTAAGAAACAGTCAAAATATTTATGAAATGATTTATCTCTCCACATATGGTAAAACATATTTGTTTGACAGAAATAAAAAAATATGATATCTGTTCTGTTAATCAATCAGTAAGCAGAATGCTTATTGTTTGGTGTTTTTACTTTGCAAATGAATATTGTACATAGAGGGAATCTTTCAGCACATTTTTGCTTTGCAATATGAGAACAGCATGAGGTAAGGGTTAAAACACTGAATTCAACGATCTGTCAGGCTGCGTTATGTTGTTTACTTACATTCAGGGTCGGACTGGCCCACCGGGAGATCGGAGAATCCTCCGGTGGGCCCGCCTCCCAGTGGGCCCTCCCCCTCACCAGCAAAAGACTCCTGCCTCATTCATTAGTGCCTGTTCTGCCCTGTATTAAGATTGCGTGCACCCAGCGGTGAGTTCGTTATTCCACACCCAGTGCCGGCCGTCTGCACTGCTCAGCAACAAGTGATGTGAGGTGAGAGCTTTCTCATTATTTGCTGCAGCTTCTACTGATCTCGTGGCGCTCACCGCTCTATCAGCTGTGGCATGCTGGATGAGATAAATAGAAGTGGCAGCAGCAGGTGATGAGAAAGCGCTCACCTCACATCACTTGGCAAAATACAAAAGATGGAGCGCACAACTAGTACCAAGAAATATTAGATGCCAATCGGGGTGCAAACAAGCAGCCAGACTACTGAAACTAGAACCAAGAGAAAAGAAGCTGCTCAATAGAATGCACACCCAGGGCTAATAAAGAACAATCATAAATAATAAACACAGGAATTTTATTGACAAACAACAGCTTCAAAAACATAAAACATAATTAAAAACAACGGTACTGAATACACATGGTCCACATGTAGATATAACATATACAATACACATCTCCATAGTAACAGTCTGCAAACCTAAATGTATGTGATAAAAGTAACCCTCTGGCTCATGGAGCTAAATGCAGAAAAAGGGCAATCTGCACAGCCTAATAGCAGACAGAAGCACCTGCCGAACCTAGGGAGTGACCCTTAAAAAAGCCACTTGCAGGGAAAAACCACCCTGATAAAATGGCTCAAGATGCAAGAAGAGAAAAAACATCAAGACGTCCAGAGGCACCTCATGCCCCTAATAAGGCAACAAAGTGTAACATACCCACGTAGCCGAAGCGAGAGGGGGAGACACGCCGTCCCCAAGTGCAGACCCGTGTGGACCAAAAAGATACAGCCCAACGCATATCGCCCTGCTAAAGAGGGCTTCGTCAGGGGAAGGTATTGTATGCCAAATGCCCCCTGCTTAAATAGTGTACATATGACCCACCTGATGCAAAACCGGTGAGCAAAGTGCCGGCGAGGCCGGAAGCGCGGCGCTTAGGAGGAACGCCCACAGCCAGAGAGGAAGAGACGCAGAACCGACACGCCTCCCCATAGGAATAGGAAGTGCGCAGGCGCGGTCGGCCTGCCAGAAGGAGCGACGTTCCAAGATAACTGGCTGTATGTCTGGCCGCCGCAGAACAGACACAGCCATGTAGGGTGCACAGGGAAGAGATCGCCGCAGTGAGCTAGGTGAACTTAAATAGATTTATGCCACCCTAAAAAAACGGGGCACAGCCCGATAGTTGACAAAATACCGAGCAGAATCCCACATATATGCTGCCGTCATGATATGGCAGGGTGCACCCTGAAAGACCCCACTTGTGTGCTGCATTGATGGCACTGCAGGATGTGCCTAAATAAATAAATGAATAAGCACCAAAACCCCCTCCATAATGACCGAACTGTAGGTGAGAACACCCTCAGTGCAGGGGGAACCCCCAAATCGACGGTCAGAATGTATAAAGCCATATGATAGTGGCCAACCAAGGAGCTTAAACATAAAAAGGGCCACAGGGATAAGGTCCACCAAAGGTGCATATGAGACAAAACAAAAATCATATCACCATACTCTGACACCCATACGGCAGACAGGCACACCACATCACCATTCACCCCCGGGGGCAGACCACCATTCATATCACACAGCACAAAAGAATTCAGGGACCAATCATAACAAACAAAGGAAATAACATAATAAATTAGACAAAGCATATGAACAATTTTATTACATATCATACTATCAAATATCGTAACATAGGAATATATCCCAATTGCACAAAGCCCCAAAATAAGGCCTATTAGAACTTGAAGAAATCATAAGGCCCTAAAATCAGTGTGCTGGTATAGGACTAACCCTGTGATATTCCCAATGGAGATCCCACAGAAAAACTGCATGGTAGCTATTCAAATAAAGGGGGGGGGGGGAAATTGAATAAGGTGGCAAAAGCCTGATGACATATATTCGAACCGCCCCATGAGCCATAGGAGGGTGATGTAATAAACCTGAAATGATAAGTCAGCTCCAGTTCCAAAACAGGGACCGTATGCAAAAGCATCATATACCGTAAAGTCCATTAATCAAAAATGGTCAAACGACGTGACCTAAAGTGGAACCAAATATCCCAGCCTCCACAAGAGATGAGTCCAAAGGAATCCCAACCAATGAGAGCAGCTGATCACCAATCACATCAGATGAAGAAGTCCAACGAAAAGGAATGCAGTCACCAGACGTTGTTGAAAAACGAATCCAGGTGTTCCCTTCCAGGTGTATGTATAAAACCACTGAGGATCCTGGAGTATCACCTAGATCGGAGCAGGGGAGAGAAAGAGAGAAAGGGGTAAATTAACCCAAAAAGCCAGTGAAAAGCAGCTCTTCATTAAGCCCCCCAGGGGCTACTGATCCCAAATGGAAAATCCAGCGGGCCTCAGCCCTGAGGAGCTGGGGTTTGATGGGACCACCCCTATTATTGCAATATATTCTCTCCAGACCTATAACCTGCGTGTTAGAAGTCCGCCCAGCATGATGGGTCAGGAAATGAGACGCTACTGGAGTAAGTATCCTGCCCTTAGCCAGGTCACTAGAAGCCACGTGGATAGTTGAAAAATGCTTCTGCATTCTGCGTCTATAATTCCTGTGTGGTTTGACCCACATACACAAGACTACAAGGGCATATAAGGGCATAAATCACACATGAGGTCTTGCAATTTATATAGGAGCGCAATTTATGGCGTCTGTCATCACGGGGATTGATGAAAAAATCCCTAGTCATAGTCATGTGGAAACAGATATTGCAATCTCCACAGGCAAAAGAGCCATAGAGTCTAATACCCTGGCCCGTCTGAGTCGTTTGTCTAACATAATGGCTCCTGGTAAGGAGATCCCTGAAATTCGGGGCCCTTCTAGCAGTTATCATGGGACGATCACCCACAATAGTTGATGTACTAAGGTCCGTAGTCAGAATCCCCCAGTGTTTGCGCAGGATACTGCCGAGACCATCCCAATTGTTATTAAAGGTTGTAATAAACCTGATCTTGTTATCACCTACCTTGGTCGTTGATTCCAGCAGCAAATCCTGCGTCTGAGTTCTGGCCCGCTGATAGGCTCTAGCAATACTTCTGTGGGGATAATGCCGGGCCTTGAATCGGTGAGTGAGCTCCCTAGCTTCTTCTTGAAAATCCGAGTCATTGGTACAGTTCCTCCTGGCCCAAAGGAACTGGCCCATAGGAACCCCCATTCGGGTATGAAGCGGGTGGAAGCTCCTAAAGTCAAGTAGGCTATTTGTAGCCATAGGCTTCTGAAACAGCTTAGTAAAAATCGATCCATTGTCCAGCGAGATCTCCAAATCCAAAAACGTCACTGTGGACAATGACATGGTATATGTAAGAAGAATGTGATGAGTATTACTGTTCAAAGACTCTATAAAATGGCAACATTCTTCTTGAGAACCCGTCCAAATGAAGAACAGGTCATCAATATACCTCGACCAATGACAAACCTTGTCCCTGAAGGTCATGGATGGAAACACCTGGGTAGCCTCCCACCACCCTAGAAACAAGTTTGCTAGGGCGGGCGCGCATCTCGCACCCATGGCCACCCCAGAAACCTGTAAATAGTAGGCCCTATCGAACAAAAAATAGTTGTGCCTAAGAATAAAATCCAACAGGTCTACTACCAGGTAGTCATGCATACGGTCTGAATGATTAAGCTGGTCCAGAAAAAACAGGACCACCAGGATGCCGTCCTCGTGACCGATGTTGGAGTACAAGGACTCCACATCACAACTCACAAGCCAGGCCCCCGGCGGCACGGTCAAGCCCCGACAGATGTGAATGAAATGGGCTGAATCCTTAACAAAAGAAGGGAGCGTCTTAACTAAAGGCTGTTAAAAAAAAGTCAACATAGACGCAAGCCTTTTCACACAGGCTACCAATGCAGGCCACTATGGGCCTGCCCAGAGGTTTAAGCAAGCATTTATGTACTTTAGGTAGTAAGTAGAAGGTCGCTGTCACCGGGCAGTCAACCCACAGAAACTTGTACTCGTGGTGGTCAATAATGCCCAAGTCCTTGGCCCTGTCAAGAAGACGCCTGAATCTCGAGGCAAAAGTCTCAGTGGGATCGGAAGGCAATTTCCTGTAAAATCTGCAGTCGCCCAATTGGCGCTGCGCCTCTTCCAAGTAGAGGGCATGTGGCCAAAGGACCACATTGCCCCCTTTATCCGCCTCTTTAATCAAGAATGTGGTGTTTTGGCGCAAACTCGTAAGGGCCCTCTGTTCTTCCCTACTTAAATTATTGGGAACCAATGCACGAGGGGAAAGATTCATAATGTCTCTTTTTACCAATTCGAAAAAAACTCGAATGGCGGGCACCAACGAAAAGGGGGGTGTGACATTAGATCGATTTCTGTGAGGAAAGCGATTCCTACCTGTGCCGACCTCATTCTCCTGAAGCAGTTGAATCAAATCCTGGAGTATTTGTTGGTCCGTATGATCAGGACTATTAGCCAGATGGGGCCGACTGTGCAGCACCCGAAGAACGAGCTTCCTACAGAAGAGATATAAATCCTTAACAAGGGTAAATTTGTCAGCACATTGCATTGGTGAGAATGTCAGCCCCCTTTGTAGAACAGAGAGTTCAGAAGGAGACAGCACATAATCAGAGAGGTTGATGACCTGCAAGACGTTACCTGATGCGTGAGTCCGCATCGAATCCGCTTCCAACGAAGACGGAGCTAATATTTGCGGTAATTCCGATACTGTCTCTGCGTTGGTGGTGGACGCCCCCCGAACCGAGTGGTCCGTGTGGGTGCCGCCACGGCGTCTACGGCCTCTTCGGACCCGGCATCTGGCTCGCTCTCTGCTGATGATAAAAAATCGCTGCCAGAGGTGTAATTGGCAGCCCTCGGACCTTCCTGCATGGTGTCCCTAGTTTTCTGTAAAGGAACAGTTGATCTCTGATTGCCATGGTGCTTCCATCTAAAGGCCCTGGACGTCTCAAAATCCGTACGGTCTCTGAAAAATTTAGATTTCTTTTTGTTCATAACGTCCCGATCATATTTATCGAGATTCTCCTTAAGTCTCTGCCTAAAAGGCTGAACCTCCTTGATCTCATCGAATTTCAACAGCCTAGAATCCAAGTCCTTAATTCTGGTTTTGGTAACTAATAATAAATCTCTGTCATGTTCCAACAGCATATCTAATATATAAAGCTGAATGTGTGTGTGTGTATGTGTG
Organism: Ranitomeya imitator; assembly: GCF_032444005.1. Classification (NCBI taxonomy): domain Eukaryota; kingdom Metazoa; phylum Chordata; class Amphibia; order Anura; family Dendrobatidae; genus Ranitomeya; species Ranitomeya imitator. The sequence goes on along the minus strand of NC_091282.1, from coordinate 322,849,370 downwards.
TATGTCCGGGATTGGCATCTGCACCGTCGCAGCTACAGCCACAAAATTTTGCACAGTCACACGTCTGGAACCCGAGAGTGTCATAGGCTATGTTGTGAGGCGAAATTTTAACCCCACGCGTTCCAATTCACCAAACAATTTTGCCCCTATCTCCATAATGGGGAAAAAAGTGAAAGGAAAAGTGTTGGAGGCGTCGCAGCTGCAGCCACAATATTTTGCACAGTCACACGTCTGGACCCCGAGAGCGTCATAGGCTATGTTGTGAGGTGAGATTTTAACCCTGCGCTTTCCAATTCACCAAACAATTTTGCCCCTAGCTACATAATGGGGAAAAGTGAAAGGAAAAGTGTTGGAGGCAAATTGACAGCTGCCAGATGTGAACAAGAGCGATGGCGCCAAAGAGTATATACCGTATAGTTGCTAAGGTGGGGCCCCGACATGGGATACTCGCCACACATGGGGATATGAACACACACACACAAAATGCGCCACACACTACCACGTGCTTGAACACATTTTACCCTCAGCACACATTTCACCACACATACACCAACCTCGCCACATAAAAGTCGAAACACAAAAATCGCCGCTCAAAACTCGCCACGCGCAAAACTCGCCACATGCAAAAACTAGGCTCACGCAAAACTCGCCACAAGTGTACAACTCACCTCATGGAAAACTCGCCACACGCAAAACTTGCACACGCGAAAAAATTGCCACATGCACAAAAGTTGCAACACATGCAAAAGTTGCCTCACACAAAACTTGCACAAACTCAAAAGGCACCACACATAAAACTCACCACACGCAAAACTCGCCATGCGCTAAACTTGCTGCACACAACTTGCTACACTAACCTGTCACATGCAACTCGACACACAAAAAGTTGCTACACGCATGTTGCCACACAAAACTCATCTCACAAAAGTTGCTACATGCATGTCGCCACACGCAACTCAACACACACAACTTGACAAACGAGACTCGCCCTAAAACACACACAAGTCTGGTATTATCCTTCAAAAATAAAAATCTGATTACTAAGCAGACAAACTACAAGTGCAACAAATGTACCATATAGGAAATACGGCAGCTGTCAGTCACATGACCTGTCTATTATGTGTATGTGTGAGCTAATATATACTGCCAGGGGGAGGGCTTCCTGTTGGCTGGGGATTTATCAGGCTGCCAATTTAGCTTACAAATACTGAGGTAAAAATACTGAGCAAATAATGTGTGAACGAGGTCTAATACAGGAGGAGATGACACACAGGTATATACTATATACAGGGGATATGACACACAGATATATACTATATACAGGAGAGATGACACACAGGTATATACTATATAGAGGAGGAGATGACATACAGGTACATACTATATACAGGAGCAGATGACCTACAGGTATATACTATATACAGGAGGAGATGACATACAGGTATATGCTATATATAGAAGATGACATACAGGTATATACTATATACAGGAGGAGATGACACACAGATATATACTATATACAGGGGAGATGACACACAGGTATATACTATATACAGGAAGAGATGACATACAGGTATATACTATATATAGAAGGAGATGACATACAGGTATATACTATATATAGGAGGAGATGACATACAGGTATATACTATATACAGGGGAGATGACACACAGCAGGTATATACTATATACAGGGGAGATGACATACAGATGTATACTATATATAAGGGAGATGACAAACATGTATATACTGAGGTGAAAATGAGAGGTGTGAGGTGAAAATGAAAAGGTGTGAGTGCAAAATGAGAGAAGTGAGGGAAAATAGTGGAGTGATCGGAAAATGACAGATGTGAGGTTGAAATGACAAGTGTTAGGGGGGAATGAGAGGAGTGAGGGAGAAAATGAGAGGTGTGAGGGAGAAAATGAGAGATGTGAGGGGGAAAATGAAAGATGTGATTGGGAAAATGAGAGGCGTGATGGGAAAAAAAGAGAAGTGAGGTGCTATAACTAACCACAGATATTTATTATGCCCAGGCATCGCCGGGCTCTTCAGCTAGTTGATAATAATGCTGGAGCATTTAAGCAGCCCCTGTTCCCAAGTGTTCTTGAACGTGGGCGAGGGATCCCAGGCAGGATAAATGGAGACCCTCAGGCCACGAGGCACAATATTAGCTTTGGTATACTCCTCAAGACTGCGGATATTCCACCACAGCCGTATACCGGTACGATGGGCCGCCGTAAGCTCTGCTGTGATTTTCGCAAAGTCTGAATCGACCGTGACATCTCCTTTGGAAGAGAAGATATCAGCCGACTGAGCCTGCCAGGCCGCCTCACGAGCCTCCCAGTCCATGTTGCGTGGAGTTCCCTTGGGACAATAATGACTGCAACAAACCAAAAAACCCACAATAAGAAACCAAAAATTACAAAAAAACAAAACCAAGCAATGACCAAACAAGATCAATCCTAGCACCACCAAAGGGTCACATCAAACTCACCGAAGAAAATATCATAAAAAAAATACGATCAAACGGCGGTCATATGAAACAACTATAAAAATAGTACAATAATATCCCAAGAGAAATCTGTATCAATGAATATAATCCATAATAGGATGTGTGCCACTCAAGAAACCCTATAAAAGAAATAGGGCAAAAACCAAACTAGGCAAAATACAAAAGATGGAGCGCACAACTAGTACCAAGAAATATTAGATGCCAATCGGGATGCAAACAAGCAGCCAGACTACTGAAACTAGAACCAAGAGAAAAGAAGCTGCTCAAAAGAATGCACACCCAGGGCTAATAAAGAACAATCATAAATAATAAACACAGGAATTTTATTGACAAACAACAGCTTCAAAAACATAAAACATAATTAAAAACAACGGTACTGAATACACATGGTCCACATGTAGATATAACATATACAATACACATCTCCATAGTAACAGTCTGCAAACCTAAATGTATGTGATAAAAGTAACCCTCTGGCTCATGGAGCTAAATGCAGAAAAAGGGCAATCTGCACAGCCTAATAGCAGACAGAAGCACCTGCCGAACCTAGGGAGTGACCCTTAAAAAAGCCACTTGCAGGGAAAAACCACCCTGATAAAATGGCTCAAAATGCAAGAAGAGAAAAAACATCAAGAGGTCCAGAGGCACCTCATGCCCCTGATAAGGCAACAAAGTGTAACATACCCACGTAGCCGAAGCGAGAGGGGGAGACACGCCGTCCCCAAGTGCAGACCCGTGTGGACCAAAAAGATACAGCCCAACGCGTATCGCCCTGCTAAAGAGGGCTTCGTCAGGGGAAGGTATTGTATGCCAAATGCCCCCTGCTTAAATAGTGTACATATGACCCACCTGATGCAAAACCGGTGAGCAAAGTGCCGGCGAGGCCGGAAGCGCGGCGCTTAGGAGGAACGCCCACAGCCAGAGAGGAAGAGACGCAGAACCGACACGCCTCCCCATAGGAATAGGAAGTGCGCAGGCGCGGTCGGCCTGCCAGAAGGAGCGACGTTCCAAGATAACTGGCCGTATGTCTGGCTGCTGCAGAACAGACACAGCCATGTAGGGTGCACAGGGAAGAGATCGCCGCAGTGAGCTAGGTGAACTTAAATAGATTTATGCCACCCTAAAAAAACGGGGCACAGCCCGATAGTTGACACAATACCGAGCAGAATCCCACATATATGCTGCCATCATGATATGGCAGGGTGCACCCTGAAAGACCCCACTTGTGTGCTGCATTGATGGCACTGCAGGATGTGCCTAAATAAATAAATGAATAAGCACCAAAACCCCCTCCATAATGACCGAACTGTAGGTGAGAACACCCTCAGTGCAGGGGGAACCCCCAAATCGACGGTCAGAATGTATAAAGCCATATGATAGTGGCCAACCAAGGAGCTTAAACATAAAAAGGGCCACAAGGATAAGGTCCACCAAAGGTGCATATGAGACAAAACAAAAATCATATCACCATACTCTGACACCCATACGGCAGACAGGCACACCACATCACTATTCACCCCCGGGGGCAGACCACCATTCATATCACACAGCACAAAAGAATTCAGGGACCAATCATAACAAACAAAGGAAATAACATAATAAATTAGACAAAGCATATGAACAATTTTATTACATATCATACTATCAAATATCGTAACATAGGAATATATCCCAATTGCACAAAGCCCCAAAATAAGGCCTATTAGAACTTGAAGAAATCATAAGGCCCTAAAATCAGTGTGCTGGTATAGGACTAACCCTGTGATATTCCCAATGGAGATCCCACAGAAAAACTGCATGGTAGCTATTAAAAAAAAAGGGGGGGGGGGAATTGAATAAGGCGGCAAAAGCCTGATGACATATATTCGAACCGCCCCATGAGTCATAGGAGGGTGATGTAATAAACCTGAAATGATAAGTCAGCTCCAGTTCCAAAACAGGGACCGTATGTAAAAGCATCATATACCGTAAAGTCCATTAATCAAAAATGGTCAAACGACCTGACCTAAAGTGGAACCAAATATCCCAGCCTCCACAAGAGATGAGTCCAAAGGAATCCCAACCAATGAGAGCAGCTGATCACCAATCACATCAGATGAAGAAGTCCAACGAAAAGGAATGCAGTCACCAGACGTTGTTGAAAAACGAATCCAGGTGTTCCCTTCCAGGTGTATGTATAAAACCACTGAGGATCCTGGAGTATCACCTAGATCGGAGCAGGGGAGAGAAAGATAGAAAGGGGTAAATTAACCCAAAAAGCCAGTGAAAAGCAGCTCTTCATTAAGCCCCCAAGGGGCCACTGATCCCAAATGGAAAATCCAGCGGGCCTCAGCCCTGAGGAGCTGGGGTTTGATGGGACCACCCCTATTATTGCAATATATTCTCTCCAGACCTATAACCTGCGTGTTAGAAGTCCGCCCAGCATGATGGGTCAGGAAATGAGACGCTACTGGAGTAAGTATCCTGCCCTTAGCCAGGTCACTAGAAGCCACGTGGATAGTTGAAAAATGCTTCTGCATTCTGCGTCGTAATTCCTGTGTGGTTTGACCCACATACACAAGATGACAAGGGCATATAAGGGCATAAATCACACATGAGGTCTTGCAATTTATAGAGGAGCGCAATTTATGGTGTCTGTCATCACGGGGATTGATGAAAAAATCCCTAGTCATAGTCATGTGGGAACAGATATTGCAATCTCCACAGGCAAAAGAGCCATAGAGTCTAATACCCTGGCCCGTCCGAGTCGTTTGTCTAACATAATGGCTCCTGGTAAGGAGATCCCTGAAATTCGGGGCCCTTCTAGCAGTTATCATGGGACGATCACCCACAATAGTTGATGTACTAAGGTCCGTAGTCAGAATCCCCCAGGATACTGCCGAGACCATCCCAATTGTTATTAAAGGTTGTAATAAACCTGATCTTGTTATCACCTACCTTGGTCGTTGATTCCAGCAGCAAATCCTGCGTCTGAGTTCTGGCCCGCTGATAGGCTCTAGCAATACTTCTGTGGGGATAATGCCGGGCCTTGAATCGGTGAGTGAGCTCCCTAGCTTCTTCTTGAAAGTCCGAGTCATTGGTACAGTTCCTCCTGGCCCGAAGGAACTGGCCCATAGGAACCCCCATTCGGGTATGAAGCGGGTGGAAGCTCCTAAAGTCAAGTAGGCTATTTGTAGCCGTAGGCTTCCGAAACAGCTTAGTAAAAATCGATCCATTGTCCAGCGAGATCTCCAAATCCAAAAACGTCACTGTGGACAATGACATGGTATATGTAAGAAGAATGTGATGAGTATTACTGTTCAAAGACTCTATAAAATGGCAACATTCTTCTCGAGAACCCGTCCAAATGAAGAACAGGTCATCAATATACCTCGACCAATGACAAACCTTGTCCCTGAAGGTCATGGATGGAAACACCTGGGTAGCCTCCCACCACCCTAGAAACAAGTTTGCTAGGGCGGGCGCGCATCTCGCACCCATGGCCACCCCAGAAACCTGTAAATAGTAGGCCCTATCGAACAAAAAATAGTTGTGCCTAAGAATAAAATCCAACAGGTCTACTACCAGGGAGTCATGCATACGGTCTGAATGATTAAGCTGGTCCAGAAAAAACAGGACCGCCAGGATGCCGTCCTCATGACCGATGTTGGAGTACAAGGACTCCACATCACAGGTCACAAGCCAGACCCCCGGCGGCACGGTCAAGTCCCGACAGATGTGAATGAAATGGGCTGAATCCTTAACAAAAGAATTGAGCGTCTTAACTAAAGGCTGTAAAAAAAAGTCAACATAGCCTTTTCACACAGGCTACCAATGCAGGCCACTATGGGCCTGCCCAGAGGTTTAAGCAAGCATTTATGTACTTTAGGTAGTAAGTAGAAGATCACTCTCACCGGGCAGTCAACCCACAGAAACTTGTACTCGTGGTGGTCAATAATGCCCAAGTCCTTGGCCATGTCAAGAAGACGCCTGAATCTCGAGGCAAAAGTCTCAGTGGGATCGGAAGGCAATTTCCTGTAAAATCTGCAGTCGCCCAATTGGCGCTGCGCCTCTTCCAAGTAGAGGGCATGTGGCCAAAGGACCACATTGCCCCCTTTATCCGCCTCTTTAATCAAGAATGTGGTGTTTTGGCGCAAACTCATAAGGGCCCTCTGTTCTTCCCTACTTAAATTATTGGGAACCAATGCACGAGGGGAAAGATTCATAATGTCTCTTTTTACCAATTCGAAAAAAACTCGAATGGCGGGCACCAACAAAAAGGGGGGTGTGACATTAGATCGATTTCTGTGAGGAAAGCGATTCCTACCTGTGCCGACCTCATTCTCCTGAAGCAGTTGAATCAAATCCTGGAGTATTTGTTGGTCCTTATGATCAGGACTATTAGCCAGATGGGGCCGACTGTGCAGCACCCGAAGAACGAGCTTCCTACAGAAGAGATATAAATCCTTAACAAGAGTAAATTTGTCAGCACATTGCATTGGTGAGAATGTCAGCCCCCTTTGTAGAACAGAGAGTTCAGAAGGAGACAGCACATAATCAGAGAGGTTGATGACCTGCAAGACGTTACCTGATGCGTGAGTCCCCATCGAATCCGCTTCCAACGAAGACGGAGCTAATATTTGCGGTAATTCCGATACTGTCTCTGCGTTGGTGGTGGACGCCCCCCGAACCGAGTGGTCCGTGTGGGTGCCACCACGGCGCCTATGGCCTCTTCGGACCCGGCGTCTGGCTCGCTCTCTGCTGATGATAAAAAATCGCTGCAATTGTTACTGAGCAGTGCAGACGGCCGGCACTGGGTGTGGAATAATACACCGCGCACAGCACAGAGCCACAGGCTGTGAGACTGCACACAGCACAGAGCCTCTAGAGCGGAGCTGATTTTTTGAGAGTAATGGCATGATGTCACCGGAAGGGACGGGGCCTCCATCAGACCAGTAGCCTGAAAGCAGGTAGCAGCCTTGTTCTGAGGCTGCTGGAGAGGAATGAAATGAGCGGCTGCACCATGGAGCCCTGTGAGGAGAGGACCAAGGGGCTGCACAATGGAACTGTGTGAGGAGAGGACAGAGGGGCTGCACAATAGACCCTTGCACAAATAGGAATTAAGACCCAGGATTCAGTGAGAGTGGTGAGAGGATGTATTTTGGAAAGGGTTGATGTAACTTGAGTGGGGCTTGTATATGAAAGATAATGAGGGGCTGTGTGGAGAAGGGGAAATGATAATGACTGGCTGTATGGAAGATGGGTCATGATGAGGTGCTGTGTGAAAAGCGGGATGATGAAGGGGCTATATTGAGAAGGAGGGATGATGAGGAGCTGTGTGGACAAGGGGAGATGATGAGGCTGTGTGGAGAAGGAGGGATGATGATGCTGTGTGGAGAAGGAGGGATGATGAGGGGCTGTGTGGAGAAGGAGGGATGATAAGGGGCTGTGTGGGAAAAGGGGGGTGATGAGGGGACTGTGTGGAGAAGGAGAGATGATGAGGAGCTGTGTGGAGGAGGGATGATGAGGGGCTGTGTGGAGAAGGGGGATGATGATGAGCTGTGTGCAGAAGGGGGGATGATGAGGGGGCTATGTTGAAAAGTAGGGATGATGAGGAGCTGTGTGGAGAAGGAGGTTGATGAGGAGGCTGTGTGGAGAAGGAGGGATGATGAGGGGCTGTGTGGAGAAGGGGGGATGATGAGGGGTCTGTGGGGAGAAGGGGAGATGATGAAGGGGCTGTGTGGAGAAGGGGGATGATGAGGGGGCTGTGTGGAGAAGGGGAAATGATAATGACTGGCTGTATGGAAAAAGGGTCATGATGAGGTGCTGTGTGAAAAGCGGGATGATGAGGGAGATATATGGAGAAGGAGGAATGATGAGGAGCTGTGTGGAGAAGGGGGATGATGAGGCTGTGTGGAGAAGGAGGGATGATGAGGGGCTGTGTGGAGAAGGAGGGATGATGAGGGGCTGTGTGGAGAAGGAGGGATAATAAGGGGCTGTGTGGAAAAAGGGGGGGTGATGAGGGGACTGTTTGGAGAAGGAGGGATGATGAGGAGCTGTGTGCAGAAGGGGGATGATGAGGAGCTGTGTGCAGAAGGCAGGATGATGAGGGTGCTATGTGGAGAAGGAGGGATGATGAGGAGCTGTGTGGAGAAGGGGGTTGATGCGGAGGTTGTGTGGAGAAGGAGGGATGATGAGGGGCTGTTTGGAGAAGGGGGGATGATGAGGGGGCTGTGGGGAGAAGAGGAGATAATGAGGGGGCTGTGTGGAGAAGGGGAGATGATGAGGCTGTGTGGAGAAGGAGGGATGATGATGCTGTGTGGAGAAGGAGGGATGATGAGGGGCTGTGTGGAGAAGGAGGGATGATAAGGGGCTGGGTGGGAAAAGGGGGGTGATGAGGGGACTGTGTGGAGAAGGAGAGATGATGAGGAGCTGTGTGGAGGAGGGATGATGAGGGGCTGTGTGGAGAAGGGGGATGATGATGAGCTGTGTGCAGAAGGGGGGATGATGAGGGGGCTATGTTGAAAAGTAGGGATGATGAGGAGCTGTGTGGAGAAGGAGGTTGATGAGGAGGCTGTGTGGAGAAGGAGGGATGATGAGGGGCTGTGTGGAGAAGGGGGGATGATGAGGGGGCTGTGGGGAGAAGGGGAGATGATGAAGGGGCTGTGTGGAGAAGGGGGATGATGAGGGGGCTGTGTGGAGAAGGGGAAATGATAATGACTGGCTATATGGAAAAAGGGTCATGATGAGGTGCTGTGTGAAAAGCGGGATGATGAGGGAGATATATGGAGAAGGAGGAATGATGAGGAGCTGTGTGGAGAAGGGGGATGATGAGGCTGTGTGGAGAAGGAGGGATGATGAGGCTGTGTGGAGAAGGAGGGATGATGACGGGCTGTGTGGAGAAGGAGGGATGATAAGGGGCTGTGTGGAAAAAGGGGGGTGATGAGGGGACTGTTTGGAGAAGGAGGGATGATGAGGAGCTGTGTGCAGAAGGGGGATGATGAGGAGCTGTGTGCAGAAGGCGGGATGATGAGGGTGCTAAGTGGAGAAGGAGGGATGATGAGGAGCTGTGTGGAGAAGGGGGTTGATGTGGAGGCTGTGTAGAGAAGGAGGGATGATGAGGGGCTGTTTGGAGAAGGGGGGATGATGCAGAGGCTGTGTGGAGAAGGAGGGATGATGAGGGGCTGTTTGGAGAAGGGGGGATGAGGGGGCTGTGGGGAGAAGAGGAGATGATGAGGGGGCTGTGTGGAGAAGAGGGGATGATGAGGGTGCTGTGTGGAGAAGGGGAGATGATGAGGGGGCTGTGTGGAGAAGGAGGGATGATGAGGGGGCTGTGTGGAGAAGGGGGAGGATGAGGGGGCTGTGTGGAGAAGGGGAGATGATGAGCTTTGTGGAAAAGGAGGGTGATCACGGGATGTGTGGAGAATGAGGGAGTGAGAAAAAGCATGCCGAGTTCACCAATAGAAATTACTCAAAGTGAACTGCGGTGAACTCACCTCTGCACCGTGGGACTTTGTCACTGTGCTAGTGGGGATCTCACCAAGGTCACCGCAGTTCAGGGGCCCAGCTGGGAACACAGCCTCAGTGACCTGCCGTAACCTCAATGAGGTTAGCCGATGCAAGTGAACGGAGGTAAACTTTATACCTCCGATAACAGCTGCGGGCTCACATCATTTGACAGCGTGTGGACCTCAGCTTTCTGACTGGCGGGGATGATTTTACTGCTGATCAGAAGCAGTGTTTGCCATGCTGTCTTGCACCTCACAGAGTGGCAAACACTGGATGTTCAGGCTCCCCATTCAAGTGATACTATCCTGTACCTGAACCTGGACTTTTTTTAACTGTTCGGCTGGACCCGAACATCCAAGGGTTTGCTCATCTCTAATCCTGTCTAGTGTGTGACTGGTGTTTGTATGCTGTGTGAGTGTATCCTGTGTCTAGCTTGTGACTGGTGTGTGTCACATGTATGTATCCTGTGTCTAGTGTGTGACTGGTGTGTGTCACGTGTATGTATCCTGTGTCTAGCATGTGACTGGTGTGTGTCACGTGTATGTATCCTGTGTCTAGCATGTGACTGGTGCGTATGTGTCATGTCTAGTGTGTGTAATTGGCACATGTCTAAATAATAAAATATTTCTGTTCTTATAGAATATCATTGTTCTGGGCAGCACTTGTCTTGTTTACCCAAAATAATCTGCTGCCGATAAGGGTGCTTGACCAGATGGAAGCTAAGGGAAGATTCTGCAGCTAGTACCCCTTAAGCATGGTGGGCCCTTAGAATCATTTTTTCTGGTGGGCCCAAGCTACTCCAGTCTGACGCTGCTTACAATGAAGGATTATAACCAGGACATTATCATTGTTGTGACTAACTGAAGAGCGGGCACTCATCCGACTCCGTTCCCTACTGTGATTAGTGCTCACTGTCTATAGATTATGTACACCAGGGGCTGGCTGGCATTTTTCAGCCTGGGGGGCAATCATAAGGTAGTGGCCCTTGAGTTGCGCTGGCCCTCCTTTTCCCTAATAATCTCTGGAGCAGCAGAGATAACAGGCTTTAAAAACAGGCTGCTTCATTGATATGGGAAAAGAACGGAGCTTGCTGCATAGATATGGAAGCAAAACCAAGCTTACTCCAGAGACATGGGAGCGGAATCAAGCAGAACAGAGCTTACTACAGTGATATGGGAACAGAACAGAGCCTACTACATAGATTTGGGAGCAGAACCAAGCTTACTCCAGAGATATGGGAGCAAAACAGAGCTTACTACAGAAATATGGGAGCAGAACGGAGCTTACTACAGAAATATGGGAGCAGAATGGAGCTTACTACAAAGATATGTTAGCAGAACTGAGCTTACTAAAGAGATGTGGGAGCAGAACAGAGCTTACTACAGAGATGTGGGAGAAGAACAGAGCTTACTGCAGAGATATGGGAGCAGAACAGAGCTTACTACAGAGATATGGGAGCAAAACAGAGCTTACTACAGAAATAGTATTCCGATATTTGCGGTATCGGAATTCCGATACTGAGTTCCGATATTTTTGTGATATCGGGAATCGGTATCGGGATTAAGATTAATGTGTAAAATAAAGAATAAAAATAAAAAATATTGATATACTCACCCTCGGACGCGCCCTGGTTGTCACCGCTGCAACCGCCATGCTTCCGTTTCTAAGAATGAGCGCGTTAAAGACCTTCGATGACGTCGCGGCTTGTGATTGGTCGCGTGAGCCGTCACATGACCGCTCAGCGACCAATCACAAGCCGCGACATCATCGAAGGTCCTTAACGCGCTCATTCTTAGAAAGGGAAGCATGGCGGTTGCAGTGGTGACAACCAGGGCGCGTCCGAGGGTGAGTATATCAATATTTTTTATTTTTATTCTTTATTTTACACATGAATATGGATCCCAGGGCCTGAAGGAGAGTTTCCTCTCCTTCAGACCCTGGGATCCATTACAGGATACCTTCCGATATTTGTGTCCCATTGACTTGTATTGGTATCGGATATCGGTATCGTTGATATCCAATATTTCTCGGATATCGGCCGATACCATCCGATACTTTCATATATCGGACGGTATTGCTCAACACTACTTACTACAGAGATAAGTGAGCAGAACCAAGCTTAGTAAATCTACTACATGAAACCAAGCCTGCTACATAGAAACTGGAAGACACAAAAGAGAATAGTGAAACCAAAAACACTCAGTTTGAAAAAATGTTGCAGTAATCCGCAAGTGCTAGTAAAAGATGTAAAAAACAGGGTATTTGGTTGATACGTTTTTTGCAAAAAATGTATACTAAGCTGCTCTACCAATCTTCACGGTAAACCCTTATCAGAGCAGTCCTAACTAATGTATGCAATCCCTATCTGATGTATTTAAAAACCTGATCATCTGTATATAACCTGTGTGAACAGGGTTCAGAGAGGAAAAATCCATGTGTGCATACAGGGTAGAACAGCTTTTGTGCAGATAGCCCAAGAGGAGTGGTGGAACTCCCCAGTCTTGTAGACACAAGAGAACAATTATGGAAACAGGAACACATGGGCTACTTGCACAGTGAACAAGTCTGTATGATCATGTTCACACACCACCAAGAAACCTGAAGACACAAAAGAGAATAGTGAAACCAAAAACACTCAGTTTGAAAAAATGTTGCAGTAATCCGCAAGTGCTAGTAAAAGATGTAAAAAACAGGGTATTTGGTTGATACGTTTTTTGCAAAAAATGTATACTAAGCTGCTCTACCAACCTTCACGGTATACCCTTATCAGAGCAGTCCTAACTAATGTATGCAATCCCTATCTGATGTATTTAAAAACCTGATCATCTGTATATAACCTGTGTGAACAGGGTTCAGAGAGGAAAAATCCATGTGTGCATACAGGGTAGAACAGCTTTTGTGCAGATAGCCCAAGAGGAGTGGTGGAACTCCCCAGTCTTGTAGACACAAGAGAACAATTATGGAAACAGGAACACATGGGCTACTTGCACAGTGAACAAGTCTGTATGATCATGTTCACACACCACCAAGAAACCTGAAGACACAAAAGAGAATAGTGAAACCAAAAACACTCAGTTTGAAAAAATGTTGCAGTAATCCGCAAGTGCTAGTAAAAGATGTAAAAAACAGGGTATTTGGTTGATACGTTTTTTGCAAAAAATGTATACTAAGCTGCTCTACCAATCTTCATGGTATACCCTTATCAGAGCAGTCCTAACTAATGTATGCAATCCCTATCTGATGTATTTAAAAACCTGATCATCTGTATATAACCTGTGTGAACAGGGTTCAGAGAGGAAAAATCCATGTGTGCATACAGGGTAGAACAGCTTTTGTGCAGATAGCCCAAGAGGAGTGGTGGAACTCCCCAGTCTTGTAGACACAAGAGAACAATTATGGAAACAGGAACACATGGGCTACTTGCACAGTGAACAAGTCTGTATGATCATGTTCACACACCACCAAGAAACCTGAAGACACAAAAGAGAATAGTGAAACCAAAAACACTCAGTTTGAAAAAATGTTGCAGTAATCCGCAAGTGCTAGTAAAAGATGTAAAAAACAGGGTATTTGGTTGATACGTTTTTTGCAAAAAATGTATACTAAGCTGCTCTACCAATCTTCACGGTATACCCTTATCAGAGCAGTCCTAACTAATGTATGCAATCCCTATCTGATGTATTTAAAAACCTGATCATCTGTATATAACCTGTGTGAACAGGGTTCAGAGAGGAAAAATCCATGTGTGCATACAGGGTAGAACAGCTTTTGTGCAGATAGCCCAAGAGGAGTGGTGGAACTCCCCAGTCTTGTAGACACAAGAGAACAATTATGGAAACAGGAACACATGGGCTACTTGCACAGTGAACAAGTCTGTATGATCATGTTCACACACCACCAAGAAACCTGAAGACACAAAAGAGAATAGTGAAACCAAAAACACTCAGTTTGAAAAAATGTTGCAGTAATCCGCAAGTGCTAGTAAAAGATGTAAAAAACAGGGTATTTGGTTGATACGTTTTTTGCAAAAAATGTATACTAAGCTGCTCTACCAATCTTCACGGTATACCCTTATCAGAGCAGTCCTAACTAATGTATGCAATCCCTATCTGATGTATTTAAAAACCTGATCATCTGTATATTACCTGTGTGAACAGGGTTCAGAGAGGAAAAATCCATGTGTGCATACAGGGTAGAACAGCTTTTGTGCAGATAGCCCAAGAGGAGTGGTGGAACTCCCCAGTCTTGTAGACACAAGAGAACAATTATGGAAACAGGAACACATGGGCTACTTGCACAGTGAACAAGTCTGTATGATCATGTTCACACACCACCAAGAAACCTGAAGACACAAAAGAGAATAGTGAAACCAAAAACACTCAGTTTGAAAAAATGTTGCAGTAATCCGCAAGTGCTAGTAGAAACTGGAGCAGAACCGAGATTACGGCATGCATACGGTACCATAATCTAGATTACTAGATTTTTTTGGACCAGTTGGATTCAACATGTTAGGGCATGTTATGTTATGCTATGGGTTGAACTAGATGGACTTATAGTCTTCCTTCAACCTTAATAACTATGTAACTATGTAACTACATTGATACAGAACCAAGCTTACTGCTTAGATATGGTGCCATAACGGAGCTTACTTACAAACATACATACAATACGGCTACACAGTGCCTTCTACTGTCACCACTACACAATGAATACATAATATTATAATATCACCATTACCTCTATATGAAACTACATTCTATACAAAGACCAATGATACCATCATACACCTTTTTCTATGACTGAAATCACATTTAGCTGCTACTAAATTTAAAAAGAGCAATATTACAGCCTTAAACTAACCGTATATTGGTAGATACCAGTTCCGCAGAACAAGTGATTACAGTGCAGTTATATAAAGTAACTTACACATGACGTTCTTTCTGATTCGGATCGTTCACATTTCTATCTGGCGCAGACGGACATGACAACTTCTCCAGCCAGGGCTCATCTGCAGAGATTACAACAAAGGTACATTTGACTTCTCACATTTCTAGCGCCGTCCCCATCTATTCCCAACCTACAAAAACTCCCCACTCTGTGTGCACCTGCAGTGTGGACCACTGACCCCAATATTTAATCAACTGTGTCATTACTAGGATTACTCCCACCCCCCCAAAATTAAAGTATCCCACAGAAAGTAGTAATGCCCCTACTGTGCAACGACATGTATGGTCCTTTGAAGGATATAATATTTCAAGTGCCCCCTTCCAGCAACAAATACCATTGAGTGCTCACTTAAAGTAACACTGTCCCCCCCTAAAAAAAGGAACCTGTGTGCCCCTATCAAAACAAATAATGTCCTCATTCATAACAAATAATGTCCTCTGAGCACCCACACAGCTCTGTACATACAGTACAGAATGATGGTCCTACAGCGCCCAATACCCCTTTATTATACATTGAGGACCCCAAAACTCCCTATGTATAGTAAAATGGCTACATAGCCCCCTATATACAATATGATGTCCGCACTGCATCCTATATATAGTATGAGGCTTACCTTTTTTTTTATATACTATAGCTCCCCACAAATAGTATGTCTCCAAAAACCCCTATATATAGTATGATTGTCCCCTATAGCTCTCTAATTGCGATGTTATGTACCTCACAGCTTCCTATATATAGTATGATGATCCTGCATCCCCTCTATATATTGTATCATGTCCCAACAGCCCCCTATATGGAATGTGGTGGCCCCACAGCCCCCATATGATATATGATGATATATATAGTATGAAGGTATCCCACTGCCGCACATATATAGTATATGTAGTGCGATGGCCCCAGTTCCCACCATAAATATAGGATGATGGCAGCAGTTGCCTATATATATATATATATATATATATATATATATATATATATATATGCGCAATATGCCCCCTATTGGGGTCGCTCTTCCGACCGTAACTGATGCTGGTGAGATCATTCTGGTTTATTTAGTATGCCAATTACATATGATGTAGCAGCCCCCTCTGAGGTTAGGGGAGAGGTGGTAGAGTCACGCTCAAGAAGATGCAATGATAAAAGGATGTGATGCATCAATAAGCGACACCACCCAGGGTTTACTATTGCTGACATTGTGACTCTGCTATTTTTTATATGTAAAAAAGGGTCTTATTTGTGGCAAGTTGACAGACCGAATAGTATTTCAAGGTACCGCAAAAAATAAAATAGTCACAATTAGTAGTATGGACACAATTTTTCCAGCAGCATGATATATACACATATAAGAAAAGTGGATTTAACGTGTATCTGTGACTATACGTATTATGTGGAAAGTGCATAAAATAGGCAAGATGGCATTATTACGATTGCTTTATTGAATCAAGCATAGTTGTGTATATCACTTATTTAAATCTGTCGGTAATGCATTGATAATTACAAAAGACAGATTAACATATCTAAATAGGAGCACGCCACGATTTCTGAGTATTGTTTGAACTATGCACCTTGCACTTTGAGAAAGTGAGGTTTTTTTTTCCATTTCATATTTTTTCTTTTTATGTCTGTTGCCTCGAGTAATGCTTTTTAAGATTAAAAAATAAATATATTTTTATGGATTTTTCTTTAAGGGAATGAGCGACATACATTTACATTTTTTTTAAGCAACCATAAATACCACATACAGTACAAGGGTCAAATATCGTCACACCATGACCAGACCACACATTACCACCACATAGTGGCTGAATAATACCACATACAAGGAACAAATACTGCCATACCATGACCAGACCACATATTACCACCACATAGTGACTGAATAATACCATTTACATTAACAAATATAATGATGAGCGAGTAAACTCGAGATTTCCTGAGCACGCTCGGGTCTCCTCCGATTATTTGTAAGTACTCGGAGATTTAGTTTTCAGCTCTTAGCCAGCATAAGTACATGTGGGAATTGCCTGGTTGATAGAGAACCTCCACATGTAATCAAGCTGGCTAACAGATGTAAATTATTCAGCTGCGGCGATGAAAACTAAATCTCCGAGCACTAAAAAATACTCGGAGGACACCCGAGCGTGCTCTGGAAATCTCGAGAAACGAGTATATTCGCTCATCACTAAACAAATACCAACGCACCATGTCCAGGCCACATATTACCACTAGGGTTGAGCGACTTTTACTTTTTTAGGGTCGAGTCGGGTTTCGCGAAACCTGACTATCTCAAAAGTCGAGTCGGGTGAAATTGGCCGATTATCGTGAAAAGTCGGGGATCGACCGAGACACGAAACCCATTGCAAGTCAATGGGGAAGCATCATCGGCAGTGAGTGGAGGCCAGGAAAACACCTACAGTGCCCATTTTAATGGCAAAAACATCCATTCTTGGTACTGAAGCTTGTCAATCTTAACTTTCCTTATAATAATAGTTAGGCATAGGACATTGGGGGTCATTTGGCTAAAGTTGTGGGGGGTATGGCTGGGTCAAGTATTTAGTGGGCCCAGGAAATGTGGACCACATCACGGTAGTGGAGCAGGGAGAGGTAAGTATTTCAACTTTGCAAGTGCTATGATCCTGAGCAAGCAGGGGGGGCCCACTCGTTCGCATTGGCACTGGCACAGGGCCCCTCAAAGTACGGCGGTGTGTTTGCATGGCAGGGGCGCCTCCCATCGGCAGCGACACTTTTGCGTACTATGAGGGGCCCTGTGCCAGTGATGTCGCCAATGAGTATCCCCCCCAACCTGATGAAGGAACCTGTTATGGACCTGGTGGTTAGGAGCACCCGGCACGACCTGATAGTTAAACTGACACAGGACAAGCTCTGGGATGTGGGAGCTCTGCTGACCGCAACCCCTAATCCTATTACAACAACTAGAAATAGCCGTGGAGCATTCCTGACTCTCCCTAGACGCCTCTTCACAGCCTAAGAGCTAGCTAGCCCTAGAGATAGAAAATAAAGCCTACCTTGCCTCAGAGAAATTCCCCAAAGGAAAAGGCAGCCCCCCACATATATTGACTTTGAGTAAAGATGAAAGTCACAAACGCAGAAATGAAACAGGTTTCAGCAAAGGGAGGCCAGACTTACTAAACAGACAGAGGATAGGAAAGGTATCTTTGCAGACCACGCAGAGTGTGCAAAAAGACCTCCGCACCGACTAACGGTGCGGAGATGCCACTCTGCATCCCAGAGCTTCCAGCTAGTAAGGCAAAATCATGATATCCAGCTGGACAAGGCAACAATGAACAAATAATAACTGGCAGGAACTTAGCTTCTGCTGGAGTAGACAGGTCACCAGAAAGATCCAAGAGCGAACTGAACAAATGCAGGAACATTGACAGCTGGCATGGAGTAACGATCTGAGTGGAGTTAAATAGAGCAGCCAACCAAAGGATAAATCACGTCACCTGTGGAAGGAACCTCAGAAGCAGCAGCTCCACTCACAGCCACCAGAGGGAGTCCATGGACAGAACTCGCCGAAGTACCATTCACGACCACAGGAGGGAGTTTGACAACAGAATTAACAACATTACCCCCCCTTGAGGAGGGGTCACCGAACCCTCACCCGAGCCCCCAGGCCGATCAGGATGAGCCAAATGAAAGGCACGAACTAGATCGGCAGCATGAACATCAGAGGCAAAAACCCAGGAATTATCTTCCTGACCATAACCCTTCAACTTGACCAGGTACTGGAGTTTCCATCTCGAAACACGAGAATCCAAAATCTTCTCCACCACATACTCCAACTCCCCCTCAACCAACACCGGGGCAGGAGGATCAACGGAGGGTACCATAGGCGCCACGTATCTCTGCAACAACGACCTATGGAATACATTATGGATGGCAAAAGAAGCTGGAAGGTCCAAACGAAATGACACAGGATTAAGAACTTCAGAAATCTTATATGGCCCAATGAAACGAGGCTTAAACTTATTAGAGGAAACCTTCATAGGAACATGACGAGATGACAACCAAACCAAATCCCCAACACGAAGTCGGGGACCAACACAGTGTCGGCGGTTAGCGAAACGTTGAGCCTTCTCCTGGGACAATGTCAAATTGTCCACCACATGAGTCCAAATCTGCTGCAACCTGTCCACCACAGTATCCACACCAGGAAAGTCCGAAGGCTCAACCTGCCCTGAGAAGAAACGAGGATGGAAACCAGAATTACAGAAAAAAGGAGAAACCAAAGTAGCCGAGCTGGCCCGATTATTAAGGGCGAACTCAGCCAAAGGCAAGAAGGACACCCAATCATCCTGATCAGTAGAAACAAAGCATCTCAGATATGTTTCCAAAGTCTGATTAGTTCGTTCGGTTTGGCCATTAGTCTGAGGATGGAAAGCCGAAGAAAAAGACAAATCAATGCCCATCTTAGCACAAAAGGACCGCCAAAACCTCGAAACAAACTGGGAACCTCTGTCCGAGACGATGTTCTCCGGAATGCCATGCAAACGAACCACATGCAGGAAAAACAATGGCACCAAATCAGAGGAGGAAGGCAATTTAGACAAGGGTACCAAATGGACCATCTTAGAGAAGCGATCACAAACCACCCAAATGACCGACATCCTTTGAGAAACAGGGAGATCAGAAATAAAATCCATGGAAATATGCGTCCAGGGCCTCTTCGGGACCGGCAAGGGCAAAAGCAACCCACTGGCACGAGAACAGCAGGGCTTAGCCCGAGCACAAGTCCCACAGGACTGCACAAAAGAACGCACATCCCGTGACAAAGAATGCCACCAAAAGGATCTAGCCACCAAATCTCTGGTACCAAAGATTCCAGGATGACCAGCCAACACCGAACAATGAACCTCAGAGATTACTCTACTAGTCCATCTATCAGGGACAAACAGTTTCTCCGTTGGACAACGGTCAGCCTGAAACTTCTGCAGCACGCGCCGCAAATCAGGGGAGATGGCAGACAAAATTACCCCCTCTTTAAGAATACCCGCCGGCTCCGGAACACCCGGAGAGTCAGGCACAAAACTCCTTGACAGGGCATCAGCCTTCACATTCTTAGATCCCGGAAGGTATGAAACCACAAAATCAAAACGGGAGAAGAAGAGCGACCATCGAGCCTGTCTAGGATTCAACCGTTTGGCAGACTCGAGATAAGTCAAATTCTTGTGATCCGTCAAGACCACCACGCGATGTTTAGCTCCTTCAAGCCAATGTCGCCACTCCTCGAATGCCCACTTCATGGCCAACAACTCTCGATTGCCAAAATCATAATTGCGCTCAGCAGGCGAGAATTTTCTAGAAAAGAAGGCACATGGTTTCATCACCGAGCCATCAGAACTTCTTTGCGACAAAACAGCCCCTGCTCCAATCTCAGAAGCATCAACCTCGACCTGAAACGGGAGCGAAACATCTGGCTGGCACAACACAGGGGCAGAAGAAAAACGACGCTTCAACTCCTGAAAAGCCTCTACAGCCGCAGAGTACCAATTGACCACATCAGCACCTTTTTTGGTCAAATCAGTCAACGGTTTAGCAATACTAGAAAAATTAGCGATGAAGCGATGGTAAAAATTAGCAAAGCCAAGGAACTTCTGCAGGCTCTTCACAGATGTCGGCTGAGTCCAATCATAAATGGCCTGAACTTTAACAGGGTCCATCTCGATAGTAGAAGGGGAAAAAATGAAACCCAAAAATGAAACCTTCTGAACTCCAAAGACACACTTTGACCCCTTCACAAACAAGGAATTCGCACGAAGGACCTGGAACACCATTCTGACGTGCTTCACATGAGACTCCCAATCATCCGAAAAGACCAAAATGTCATCCAAATATACAATCATGAATCTATCCAGGTACTCTCGGAAGATGTCATGCATAAAGGACTGAAACACAAATGGAGCATTAGAAAGCCCGAATGGCATAACCAGGTACTCAAAATGGCCCTTGGGCGTATTAAATGCTGTTTTCCATTCATCGCCCTGTTTAATTCTCACAAGATTATACGCCCCTCGAAGATCTATCTTGGTGAACCAACTAGCCCCCTTAATCCGAGCAAACAAATCAGACAGCAGCGGCAAAGGATACTGAAATTTGACTGTGATCTTATTAAGAAGGCGGTAATCAATACAAGGTCTCAAAGAGCCATCCTTCTTGGCCACAATAAAGAACCCTGCTCCCAATGGTGACGACGACGAGCGAATATGACCCTTCTCCAAGGATTCCTTTATATAACTCCGCATAGCGGCATGCTCTGGCACAGATAAATTAAACAGTCGGCCCTTAGGAAACTTACTACCAGGAATCAAATTAATAGCACAATCGCATTTCCTATGAGGAGGTAGGGCACCGGATTTGGGCTCTTCAAATACATCCCAGTAATCTGATAAAAACTCAGGGACCCCCGAAGGAGTGGAAGGCGAAATTGACAAAAATGGAACATCACCATGTACCCTCTGACAACCCCAGCCGGACACAGACATAGATCTCCAATCCAACACTGGATTATGGACCTGTAGCCATGGCAACCCCAAAACGACCACATCATGCAGATTATGCAACACCAAAAAGCGAATATCCTCCTGATGTGCAGGAGCCATGCACATGGTCAATTGGGTCCAGTACTGAGGCTTATTCTTGGCCAAAGGCGTAGCATCAATTCCTCTCAATGGAATAGGATACTGCAAGGGCTCCAAGAAAAAACCACAGCGCCTGGCAAACTCCAAGTCCATCAAATTCAGGGCAGCGCCTGAATCCACAAATGCCATAACAGAATAGGACGACAGAGAGCAAATCAGAGTAACGGACAAAAGAAATTTAGACTGTACCGTACCAATGGTGGCAGACCTAGCGAACCGCTTAGTGCGCTTAGGACAATCGGAGATAGCATGAGTGGATTCACCACAGTAAAAACACAGCCCATTCCGACGTCTGTGTTCTTGCCAATCAGCTCTGGTCAAAGTCCTATCACACTGCAAAGGCTCAGGCCTATGCTCAGAGAATACCGCCAAATGGTGCACAGCTTTGCGCTCACGCAAGCGCCGATCGATCTGAATGGCCAAGGACATAGACTCATTCATTCAGGCGTGGGAAATCCCACCATGACATCCTTAACCCCTCTGTGACCTTAGACGTACTATCCCGTCGAGGTGCCCTGGGCTTATCTGACCCTGGACGGGATAGTACGTCATAGCCGATCGGCCGCGCTCACGGGGGGAGCGCGGCCGATCGCGGCCGGGTTTCAGCTGCTTATCGCAGCTGACATCCGGCACTATGTGCCAGGAGCGGTCACGGACCGCCCCCGGCACATTAACCCCTGGCACACCGCGATCAAAGATGATCACGATGTAACGGCGGTGCAGGGAAGCACCGCGCAGGGAGGGGGCTCCCTGCGGGCTTCCCTGAGACCCCCGGAGCAACGCGATGTGATCGCGTTGCTGCGAGGGTCTCACCTCCCTCCCTGCTCCCTCCAGCCCCGGATCCAAGATGGCCGCGGATCCGGGTCCTGCAGGGAGGGAGGTGGCTTCACAGAGCCTGCTCAGAGCAGGCACTGTGAAGCCTGCAGCGCTGCATATCAGATCAGTGATCTGGCTGAGTGCTGTGCAAACTGT